>NC_064616.1:831851518-832451518 GCF_023898315.1 Schistocerca nitens | reverse complement strand
GGAGAGGGGGGGGGGGGTTGTAATGAGGAGCTTCCCTCATAATAGGCTTAAGAAAGCCGTGGAGGATTTTGTGGGTAGAATTAGAAAGGTTAGTGTACGTACACATGAGATAAAATGTACTGAGGAAGTCAATAAGGTATTAATATAAGATGTTGAGCAAGAGGCACTCGATACTTTCCTGAGGTGTTTGGCACCAGAGGTGTCTACGAGGGTGCACACTGGTGTGCCTAGAGATCTCCATGCAGCATTTAGGTTGGTGTTGTAGTATGAGGAAATCGATGTTTCGACAGAAGTAAGAGACTGAAGAAATGTATTGGCATCAAATACTAGATGTTTTCATTGTGGGCGTATGAGGCATGTGTGGAGGTAATATTGGCAGCTGTGGAGTAAAAGGGATGGCATGAACTACCAGCAGCCTAATGGGGATAACTACAGGAGCAGTATGAATCAGCAGCAGTGGAACAGTAGTAATGGTAGGGGTGGTCTGGGTAGTAATAAGTATCCGATAAACTTGAAAGGGAACTCAAGTTGTGCTGAAATGTGTTCCCAGTAAAAGTAAATGCTGTGAAAAGAAATGCAGAGGTGAAATGTGCCATTGTGGGTGTAATAATTAGTAGAGAGTATAAGATTTCATTGGACACAGATGTGCATGTGTTGTTGGCTTCAAGAGAGTCAGCAAGTAAGAGATGATGGAACCCACAATGTTATAAGTTGCATGGGGTAGGGGATAGTGATATACAACTACTGGGGTTGATAATGACAAGTTTTTCGTCAGAGGCAGCCAATTTTAGGCAGTGTTTGGAAGTGCTGTTTCAGTATGTGAGGGCTAAAGCATGATCCTAGCATTAGACTTTCTGTACCAGCATCATGCCATAATTGGCCATCGATGATTTGTGGTACAGCTTAGCAGAGAAAACGTTATGGCTAGGGAAACTTGGTGTAAATGTCAGTCTGTCACAAGGAGCATCTGTTGTACAAGACAACCCAGGTAACTCATGAACAGTGATATTAGGGCTTAATTCAGATGATTGTGTGTTTAATTCCACCGGGAAGCTGCTGTGGGTGAATTTGGAGTCTGACTTACCAATAGGTATCTTCTATGTATTAGAACCTCTCAGAGATAGCGATAGAACAGATGCAGCATGTTTAGTGAAGTGAAGTGAAGTATTGTATGTGTACAGGAGAGGTAGTACCCGTCAATATCCATAATTTTGATGCTGAGTAGGTTAAGTTGTAAACGGGAACATTGGAGAAATTCTGGAAGAGAACGATTACTGCACAGAAAGTGTAGGC
Organism: Schistocerca nitens; assembly: GCF_023898315.1. Taxonomy (NCBI): domain Eukaryota; kingdom Metazoa; phylum Arthropoda; class Insecta; order Orthoptera; family Acrididae; genus Schistocerca; species Schistocerca nitens. Next base: position 832,450,225 of record NC_064616.1, on the reverse strand, counting down.
TATAAGAGAGTATAGGATGGTGCTAAGACTGAGTTTTGTGAACATTTGAAGCATTTGGAAAGAAAAAGAGAGGACACAGATGGAAGAGCTATTTTTAGAATTTCAGGACATGTCGTTTCTCTTAGGGCCATTGCCTGCAACAGCACCGGTGTACTGGAGGCCATACAGAATACCAGAATTTCTGCAGCCAATTTTAGAAGAGTTTATTGATCAGCAGTTGGCCAATGGCATAACAGAAGTGATTAGTAGCCTCTGGGGGGGGGGGGGGGGCGGGAATTGTAATTGTACCAAAGAAGTCTATGGGTGGTTTGAGGAAACACGGATTCTGTTGCGGTTACTGCCATTTGAATAGTAAGACTATTACAGAGGCCTACCCACTTCCAAAAATGACGAAAATGATCAATAATCTTGGGCAGTGCCGGTGCTTCCCAACAATGGACTTGGAGAATGGGTAGCATCAGTTTAGAACTGGCTCCGGAGGACAGAGCAAAGACTGCGTTTGCAGCTCCAAGAGGTATAGACGAATGACATTTGGTTTAAAGAACACAACAACAACATCACAGTATTTGTGATTGGGGGGAGGGGAGGGGGGCACTTCCCTCTATTGTTGCTCCTGCACAACCTACTTCAGGAGCAACACCCCCCCCCCCCCCCACCACCACCACCACCATCAGGGACGTGGTTCTCAGTTCTCAGCCGGAGAAGCACAAGTTGTCTTCGCCTCCTCTCGCCATGAAGGGAAGGGATCCCTTGGGTGACTCCCTTTGCAGGTTCCCACAGTGGCAAAGCTGACACCCGCCAGTGGCTGAAGCAACCACAGGTAGCTGGTCGTAGGGCTTCACAGCCCTCCTCAGTCCCGGAGACTGAATCAGTGAAGCTTTCCCAGATGGAGAAACCTAACGAGCAGTGAGAGGAACCCAAAAAGAAAAAGACCCCAAGAACCAAGGCACTGTGGCACCCACACCACCACTACCTACAAGCTCTCTCTCTGAGGATGATGGGGAGATTCTGGCGTCCGCTGCGCCCTCAGAGACAATGGATGTCAATCGCACAGGTACTCATCTGGTGGCAGCAGGTGACCCTGAGGCGTAGACTGCCTCATTGAGTGTTTCATACCTTCCCAGTCTCACAATCATGTCATCCTCCAGTGGAATTGCGGCGTTTTTTTTCCACCACCTGGCTGAGCTACGGCAACTGTTAAGCTTTACACCTTCTTCTATCTGCATTGCCCTCCTGGTTCCCGGCATTGCTGACCCCTCCTCTCTGTGGCTATGAGGGATACTACGGGAACTGTAGCGACTACAATCGAGTGTCAGGTGGAGTTGGCATCTATGTACTGAACTCAGTATGTAGTGAACCTGTGCCCCTTCGAACCCATCTTGAAGCTGTGGCTTTCAGGATAAGGACGACACAGGAAATAACTGTCTGAAATGTATATCTTCCTCCAGATGGTGCAGTACCCCTGAACGTATTGGCTGCACTGATTGATCAACTCCCTCAACCTTTCCTACTTTTTTGAGATTTTAATGCTCATAATCCCTTGTTGGGTGGCACTATGCTTACTGGCTGAGGTAGGGAGGCCCATACATTTCAGTGTGGCACATGGCACATATTTGGCCATTGATCTCTCGGTTTGCAGTCCTGGCCTTCTCCCATCTATTCACTGAAGAGCACATGATGACCTATGTGGTAGTGACCCACTTCCCCATCTTCCTGTCACTCCCCCGGCATCATGCCCACAGACGCCTACCCAGATGGGCTTTAAACAAGGCACACTGGGAAGCCTTCACCTCTGCTGTCACCGCTGAATCTCCTCCACATGGTGCCATCAATGTTGACGTTGAGCAGAGCACTGCAACGATCATTTCTGCGGTGGAAAATGTGATTCCTTGTTCTTTAGGTTGCCCCTTGCAAAATACAGTCCCTTGGTGATTGCCGGAAGTCGCTGAGGCAATTAAAGAGTGTCAGCGAGCTCTACAGCGACATAAATGGCACCCTTCCTGAGAGCACTTAATAGCCTTTAAACAGCTCCGTGCATGCGTTTGTCAGCTTATAAAATGACGGAAGTGGGAATGTTGGGAGAGGTACGTGTCGACCATATGTAACCTTCCCAAGTCTGCCCAAATATCAGAAGTCTTTTTGGGTACCATACCCCAACAGGTGTCCTTGGAATTAACGTCTATGGCATGTTATCTACCGACGCAAACGCAACTGCCGAGCACTTTCCTGAGCACTATGCTCGAGCCTCTGTGTCGGAGAACTTTCCCCCAACCTTTTTCGCACCCTCAAACGGAGGATGGAAAGGAAAGTCCTCTCGTTCACTACACGACACAGTGAACCTTATAATGCCCCATTTACAGAGTGGGAGCTCCTCAGAGCCCTTGCACATTGCCCCGAGACAGCTCCTGGGCCGGATCGGATGCACAGTCAGATGATTAAACATCTCTCGTTTGACTACAAGCAATATCTCGTCATCTACGACCGGATCTGGTGCGATGACGTCTTTCCATCGCAATGGCAGGGGAGCACCATCATTCCGGTGCTCAAACCTGGTCAAAACTTGCTTGATGTGGATAGCTACTGGCTTGTCAGCCTCACCAACTTTCTTTGTAAGCTGCTGGAACGTATGGTGTGTCGGCGGTTGGGTTGGGTTCTGGAGTCACGTGGCCTACTGGTGCCATGTCAGGGCAGCTTCTGCCAGGGTCGCTCTACCACTGACAATCTTGTGTCCCTCGAGTCTGTCACCTGAATAGCCTTTTCCAGATGCCAACATCTTGTTGCCATCTTTTTTGACTTGCATAAAGCATACGACATGACCTGGCAACCTTATATCCTTGCCACATTCTATGAGTGGGGTCTTTGGGGCCCGCTCCCGATTTTTATCCAAAACTTCCTGTCGCTCCGTACTTTCCGTGTCCAAGTTGGTGCCTCCCATAGTTCCCCCCCCCCCCCCCCCCCCCCCATATTCAGGAGACTGGCATTCCGCATGGCTCCATATTCAGTGTGTCTCTATTTTTAGTGGCTATTAACCGTCTAGCAGCAGCTGTAGAGTTGTCCGTCTCACCGGCTCTGTATGCAGACGACTTCTTCATTTCGTACTGCTCCTCCAGTACTGGTGTTGCTGGGCGGCGCCTACAAGGAACCCCCAAGGTGCAGTCATGGGCTCTGTCCCAGGGCTTCCAGTCTTCAGCCGCAAAGTCATGTGTCATGCATTTCTGTTGACATCGCATCGTTCATCCAGAACCAGAACTTTACCTTATTGACGACCCACTCAATGTAGTGGAGACATATCGATTCTTAGGACTGGTTTTCGATGCCTGATTGACTTGGCTACCTCACCTTTGTCAGCTTAAGTGCTGGCAGCACCTCAATGCCTTCCGCTGCCTCAGCAACATCAACTGGGGTGCTGATCGCTGTGCGCTGCTGCAGCTCTACAAAGCCCTTGTTGAATCCCGCCTTGACTACGGGAGTCCAATTTACGGTTCAGTGGCACCCTCAGCGTTGCGTTTACTCGACCCAGTGCACAACTGCTCGCCAGTTACGTTGCCAAAGTTTATTGTTCTCCTGCACATTCAAATTACCGTATACTTTTCCAACCACGGTGGTTTGTCTCCTGCATCAGCGGCCCAAGTCAGGGCTTAAGATTGTGGCTCACGTCCGATCCCTTCTGTCTGAATGGGAGTCCTTCCCATTACCACCTCTCCTCGAGGTCCATTCATGTACATCTCCATGGTGTACACCTAGGCCGCAGATTCTTCTGGCCCTTGTGCATGGCCCTAAGGACTCTGTTAACCCTGCGGCTCTCCACTATCATTTCCTCTCGATTCTTGACATGTACCGGGGCCATGAAGTGGTCTACACTGATGGCTCAATAACTGATGGTCACATAGGCTTTGCGTGCTCATGGATGACATATTGAACAGCACTACTTGCCAATGGCTGCAGTGTTTTCACTGCAGAGCTGGCAGTCATATCTCGTGCTCTTGAGTACATCCACTGGTGAGTCATTTCTCCTGCGTACTGACTCCTTGAGCAGCCTACAAGCTATCGACCAGTGCTACCCTCTCCGCCCTCTGGTAATGTCCATTAAGGAGTCCATCTATGCCCTGGAATGGTTCTGTGCTTCAGTGGTGTTTGTGTGGACCCAGGACACGTCGGAATCACAGGCAACGAACTTGCTGACAGGCTGGCCAAACAGGCTTCACAGAAACCGCTTCTGGAGACGAGCACCTTCGAAACTGACCTGTGTTCTGTCTTACGCCATGGGGTTTTTCGGCTTTGGGAGACGTAATGGCATAACAGTACGCACAAAAATCTGCATGTCATTAAGGTGACTACGAATGTGTGGAAGTCTTCCACGAGGTCCACTTGCAGGGAGTCAGTTGTCCTCTGCCGGCTCCGCATTGGCCATACGTCACTAACGCGTGGTTACCTCCTCCGTTGTGAGGACCCACCTCTGTGTCGCTGTGGCTCACAAATGATGGCCATCCACCTCTTGCTGGACTGCCCACTTTCCGCCACTCTGTGGCGGACTTTTAACTTTCCCAGCATCCTGCCTTCAGTGTTGGGCGACATTGCCTCAATAGCAGCATTAGTTTTACGTTTTATTTGTGAGAGTGGTTTTTATCATTTGATCTAAGTTTTAGTGCTTGTCCTTTGTCCCTCTGTGTCCTCCACCCTAATACTTTTAGGGTGGAGGTTTTAATGTGTTGCAGAGTGGCTGGCTTCTCCTTTTTATTCTCATGCTCAGCCAGCCATGGTAATCTACACATAACATATTGTTATGCCACCAGAGTTCTGTCAATCTCTACCAGCTGTGACCTGAAGTCCTACCCAATGGCTCCCCACACCATCATGCCAGGGGTAACACCACTGTGCCTCTCCAAAACATTGGAAGAATGTGACTTGCCAGTGATGGTCATCCAGGTTAATACAGAACTGTGATTCATGGCTCAATACAATGCAAAACCATTCATCAGCAGTTCAGCTTCACAGTCAAGGCCCACTCCAAATGCAGTTGTTTATGTTTTTATGTTAATGGCAGCCTGCACTTGGGATGGTAATTTCTTTGTCTGGTTGCTGCTAGGGTCAGCAAATGGTTTGGAATCTCACAGAATGTTGCAAGGAGTCCATTACTTGTTCTAGTATGGGACAGGCAGATATGAAAGGGTTAGAATGTACTCGGTACACAAAACATCGATCCTCGCATGTGGTAGTCAGATGTGCTCAACTGGAACCTCGACGACAAGTATGCCCAACATCGGACCACTGTCACATCCAAATGTTCTATTATCTTGGATATTGCATAGTACCAGCTGTCCAAATAGACACACACAATGAAGCCCCTTTCAAACACAGTCAGGTGCTGTTAATGCTGTCTCACATAAGTGTTTGTCTTATCAGTGTCCTTCAGTGATCACTCAACATTAATTATTTAGTGTGATACTCTTGTTATCAATATGTATTAATAGGGACAATAAAACATGAAAGATAACCAGTATTCCAGCAGTGCTGCTGTTTGGCGGTAGCAGTCGGAGTGGGCCAGGGCTGTGCTGACGCTGCTGAAGTTTTACTGTCCCTGTTAATAATATCACACTAGACTAACGTGGGACTACTCTATTGAATAGGCACATGAAACTCTGCTTTAAAAATAATTTTGTTTGTGACTGGAAAGTAGGAGGCATTTTGCTTGACCTCGGACATCACGTGAAATACGTGATGGGCAGTATTTATTTGGTGTGATTCCAGTTAGGCACCGCAAAAACAAAATTGCAAATGTCTGCCAAAGCACCAAGTAAAATATGCCTGCAAACTCTTAAGGCTACGTTCACACTGCACGCCGGACATCTTAGACGGGAAAGGGGAAAACCCACTTCTACGTTTTAACGTCGTAAAACCTCTTGGCAGCGTGTAAGACTGTGCCACATCATTTTTATGAACTTGTATTATACTTAAAAGCTTTACTTTCCTTGTGCAAAAAGAAAATGTGTACTTTTCATTTTACATGATTTCTTTAGTTCCTAACATCCTCAATCGATTTTGGAAAAAGTACGCAGTTAAAAAATGTAATTTTTGTACACATGGCAGTGCAGCATCTTAGGTTCTTAATAAACCATTTACCATTTCATAATTCGTAACAGTCATTGTGGAATAATGGTATTTGTCAACCACATTTACATGATTTACAAATTTTGTAATGAAGAAGCCCGATAGTGAATAGCTTACTGTTAGTTACATTTTAGACCACTGTGTTATTTTAATGATCTATATCTAGAAAAATCCAAATACACACGAATTTTTCCCTTGGCAACATCAGATTATACTGGATAGTCAACTGCTATGGTTTCAAAATGGGCCACATCTTACTTCATAAAAGGAAAACAATTATTTTTTGTCCACATCCTACAGTTTGTAAAATGTACATTTCATATTTGGAAGTAGAAAAGGAGAATAAATTACGCTTCCAAAATTCTACTTAATTCCATTGTAGTTGGAGATGGAAAATTTCAAATGCTGAAAAATAAAATTACATTTATATTTGTTTATGTGTCTAACTTTGACTAATACACAAGCTGTTGATTTTTGACAATTTCACTTTTGTAGGTCTGGGAAATTGTAATACCACATGGTGTAAATAATTACATGCTTTGGATCGAACCTGTCTTCAATTTCAAATAACTGTTAATAGCTCTTATGAATAATATTTATTTTAGGAAATTAACGTAATTAAACCAAGGCTAAGTAGAACTGCATTTCAATTGATGTGTGTTTTTGGATCATTTGATGAAAAAATTTATAGCTCCCTTTGTCACCAAGGTGCTTTCGTTTCGATATTTCTACTTTAACTGAAAGAAAAATGCACAGATTCATTATAGCCCCAAACACTCCAGGAGAGGTAAATGACTTAATATCGATTCAGGTGTTGGATCCTCGTGCAGTTTAAAGGGTGACACCTGTGTGTCACTGTCTTGTTTCCACGTAGTTCTGTCTTCCCCGCCCTCCCCCACCTGGTGAGCTTGTTACCAGCGGCAAGGGATCTTCACTCTTTTTGAGCTCAAGGTACAGCCAGAAGTGTTTCGCCACTGTCCAACTAGAGCCATCTTACATAACAGTGACTGCATTGTTCTGTAGGTTTTGTTTCCACATCATTGTGACTTGTCAAATTTTGAAGCACATAATAAATGGGTAGTTACCCCATGAATATCTACTGACATTTGGGAGAGTTTTTTCGTTACACAAAGAACTAAAAAACTTTACTGAAAAAGTTTTATTCATTTTGCGAAATGAGTAATAATACATTTCAATATCAGATGAAGAACATTCAAGATAAAATTTTCAAAACGCAACATATTTTCACAAGAAGCAAAGTTGTCTGCAATGACAAACTAAGCTGAATTAGTGCACAGTCATTGTTTTAAAGGAGAACTTTGTAATGAACTCACTGCCACCAATTTATCGTACACAAGCCCTTGCGTTTTAAGTTTTACAAACATTTGCCTCTGAAGAGGGAGGGAGTTTATTGCACTCCTGACACTCATCAGGAAGCAGTTAAGTGTCATCATATTGGGTGTTTCTTGCTGTGCCTTCATCACAGCTAATTTGTCCTTTTTGAGCTTTAAAAATTCTTCTTCAGTACTTTGCCCACTACTTTCTTCTTTTCTTTAGTGACACTGTACTTCGCAAACCATTGTCATCTGGTGGGGGTACTTTCCTCTCCTTCATGTACGCCATCATGCATAGCATAAATGAACATATACCGGTAAAGTCAATCAGGATAGCCTTTTACCAGTCATAGTATCTTTGTACCTCTTACCACTTTTGTTTCAAATGACAGCTGCTCCTTGCCTACTTGCATTATTTTGTACTAAAATTAACCATTATGTTACTTCTGTGATTTCTAGTTAGTATTTCAGTTGTCTTCCCAGCTTCCTACAAGCTCTCAGGCTTGTGATTATCCTTTAGTTTTGTTGGCTATGAATAAAGCTTCTGGTGACTATGATTTAAGTTGAACAATACCAGGTCTATACAAATATATTGATATTTCAAAGTAAATCTGCAGTACTTACTTAACACTGTGTTTTTGCATCTTATTAACACCTGATTTCCTTCTGGCACAATTTAAGTTTACCCAGAGGACTGCATATAGGGTTTTTTAAATTAATGTTGGTCTAAAGTTATCCTGACTGACACTGTAGCTGGCCAGGGTGGCCGAGCGGTTCTAGGCGCTACAGTCTGGAACCGCTCAACCACTATGGTAGCAGGTTTGAATCCTGCCTCGGGCATGGATGTGTGTGATGTCCTTAGGTTAGTTAGGTTTAAGTAGTTCTAAGTTATAGGGGACTGATGGCCTCAGAAGTTAAGTCCCATAGTTCTCAGAGCCATTTGAACCATTTTTTTGACACTGTAACTTTGTACCAGCATTGAAACTGAAATTTTACTCTAATAGGGCATAGTTAGTTTACATTTTCACTTTTCCAAGCACTCAGTAACTACAGATGTAAAATGTTAAAACTTATGTGAGAACACTACACACAATGGTTCATGTAACACTGAAGTGCCAAAGAAACGGGTATAGGCATACATATTCAAATACAGAGAGATATAAATAGGCAGAATACGTCACTGCGGGGACTTTCTCGTATGACCATTTCACGAGTGCACCCTGAATATCAGGAATCCGGTAAAACATCAAATCTCTGACATTGCTGCGACCAGAAAAAGATCCTGCAAGAATGGAACCAATGATGACTGAAGAGAATTGTTCAACATGGCAGAAGTGTAACCCTTCCGCAAATTGCTGCATATTTTAATGATGCACCACCAACAAGTGTCAACATGCGAATCGTTCAACAAAACATCATGTACACTTGATGACTGCATGACACAGCTGTACTACTCGCCCGGGCCAGTCAACACCAATATTGGACTGTTGATAAATGGAAACATGTTGCCTGGTCAGACGAGTCTCATTTGAAGTGGCATCGAGCGGATGTATGTGTACAGGTATGAAGACAGCCTCATGAATCCATGGATCCTGCATGTCAGCAGGGGACTGTTCAAGCTTGTGAAGGCCTTGGGCAATTCCAGCAGGACAATGGAACACCCCCACACATCCAGAATTGCAACCGAGTGGCTCCAGGAACACTCTTTTGAGTTTAAACACTTCCGCTGGCCACCAAACTCCCCAGACATGAACATTATTGAGCGTATCTTGGAAGAGATTTCCACCCCTTCGTACTCTTACGGATTAATGGACAGCACTGCAGGATTCATGGTGTCAATTCGCTCCAGCACTACTTCAGACATTAGTCAAGTCCATACCACGTTGTGTTGCGGCACTTCTGCATGCTCGCAGTGGCCGTACACGATATTAGGCAGGTGTACCAATTTTTTTTGCTCTTCAGTGTGTAATCGGTTTAAGATATAAGAAAAAGCTTCCCAATAAATGACAGCACACAAAGGAGAGAGTATTTCAGCATATAGTTAATACCATAATTGTTCCACCACTGAAATGTTACAGAATTTGTCCTTTCAATGAAATAAAATAAAAAATGATTTTGTTTTTTTTTTCTTGACCAACAAGAACTGTTGACAAAAACCTACAGTGACAGAGGCTGATTAAAATTTAATGTAATACTTCTCATGGAAACAGGTGGGAGACATCTGATACATTCACTGCAGAAGCTGAAGTGTAGCTCCACTGACTCGCACCAGGAATACTAAACATCTGAATGTCGCCATGCTGGCTGTGTGAAAACTACAGTGCAAAACAATGGGTTTGATATCCAGGTGTGTCGTGGCACATCTCTGCTCAGCACGCAGTGTGAATGCACTCTTGGGAGGGAGACCTGGTATAAGATGGCACCATGATCTTGCTCGGTTTACCTCAAATATCATGTCTCTAAATTGAGATTTTCGGATATCTCTTATGTCAATGCCTTTCTGTCAGCGATTTGCATTTAATTTCCCTGAGCGTCTCTGGTCTACTGCTTCCATCACCACCTCTGCTATCCATTGAAGATGTCCTTTGCAGCTCATATCACATCATAATTTTATCTTAGGGTTTTTGTGTGACTTGACAAGCTCTGGAAGTTTACCTGTAATACTGTAATTGGATGTAATTGGTTGCTTTCTCACAGATGTACAAACAACGGGATGATGAATGCCTCACTGTCTTGCTCACTGGTTAGAGTTTTAATCATTTCTAATCTGCCAGTGATGCTACATCATATTTCATCTGGTAAATGAGACCTCAGTACCATTTTGTAGGTTGTCTATACTAGCTGTCCTTTCACAGTCCTACAGCACCAACTACCTTCTTGTTCTCAAACATGCTACTGCCTGCTGTGTGCAGATGATACAGTTGGATCGCAGTACCACTAGTTTGCAGGTTGTGTACTGTTGGGCCTGGGGTCAGTGCTAGTTTAACTTACTTTCTGTCATAAGCACAGTGCAAACATTTTGGAAGCAAGGATTAGTATGATGATACCATGAAATGTGAGGTATTCTATCAACTGTGACAGGTAAGTATATGTCTGGAGGTACAATTGAGGGCACAATAACTTATATAACTCCTTCCACATGTGGCTTTCTGTGCTTTTTCAAAGTATGAAATAATATAAAAGACTGTGATCTTATGGTGTAATAGAGAAAAGTCTGCACAATCTTTCAACCTTAGAAGGTACAGTTGATAACACATTTTTTGTGCATCTTGCTGGAATGTGAATTTCTCATGAATTGTTGGATTCCAGTCTCTGATGGCAACATTATTGTTCACAGTACCTTCCATAGACTACTAGGATTATTGTCAAAATATAGACCAAAATGAAACTAGCAGCATGGCCAGAAGTTTGTCAAATCTATGATTTTTAAATGGAAGATTTTCTTAACAGATTATGGTGATTTAAAGACACGCAGTATCTGGTTTTAAGAAGTCTAATAGTGCTGTAAATAATTATAAGGTAACAACAGTCATATGGGTCCATATTAATATGAAACGTTCAGTAAGAAATGTGTTTTCTCCACCAACAATGTGAGATTCAAGAGCAATTGTACTCAAAAAGTAGTGTTGTGAATAACAAGCAACAGGCAGCAGTGCCCTTAAACATTTGTATCCAATTACTTTGTATATCAAATGAGACTAGAATGGCAAACTGGCCCAGGTATTTTTCTACAGCAAGAAATAAGATCTTAGTAAAGACTTCAGGAAATGGGCAAATCAAAAAAGGAAGTATGGAAAAACTGGATTTAGTAGCAGTACAACAGTATTCAGGTCGTTAATTTTGATAGAGTAATGAGTTTGTCACTTTTCTCATGATCTGAAACACTGTTACTTCCAATCAGCCCTCCTGGATAGCTTGTGATATGTTGGTAGGGGTGGAAACCCAAGTGAGATAGCCCAGATACATAGAGAATTTCATGAGCATCTAATTCTCAGCGCAGCTCACGATTAGCATTGAGAAACACGTGGACAGTGTCCAGTATTCAATATCATGACAGTCACATGTTAAGAGATGTCACTGTGATATCAACCTCTTCAGCTTGGTCTGTGTCATATGTGTGTGTGCTTCAGTCATTTTTGGTACATTGATTATGGTGTAGGAATTTTAGGGCTGTCTGTTGTGAGCTTGCATAGCTTTTGCTTCTTAATTGGACTCATCATGAACATCAAATTTTGTGGTGTCAGATGTTTTCAATTTGTTTTCTGCGTCCAAGCTTCATTCAACTTTCCCATATATTAGAGCAAAGCTGTGTTATTACAATGCTCAAGCTCAGTAACCTTAATTGCAATACAGATATGTAGCTGGTAATATTTCATGGAGACTGTGGATGATACTTTTTGTAATATTTGCATATTTATTTGCAAAACTATTATTTAATATCACTGGATTCAAACTGAAGTTCAAAGTGTACTCGTTGAACTGGAATTAATTTTGCTACAAGGTGTGTAGATATAAATCTACATCTGTATCTATGTCGATACTCTGCAATTCACACTTAATTGCCTGGCAGGAGGTTCATTGAACCACCTTTACAATAATTCTCTATTATTCCACAGCCGAACAGTGCATAGAAAAAACAAACACCTATATTTTTCCATGCGAGCTCTGATTTCCCTTATTTTATTATGATGATGGTTTCTCCCTATGTAGATCAGTGTCAAAAAAATATTTTTGCATTCGGAGGAGAAGGCTGGTGACTGAAATTTCGTGAGGAGGTCCCACTGCAATGATAAACACCTTCGTTTTAATTATGTCCATCCCAAATCTTGTACTGTGTCTGTGACACTCTCTCACCTATTTCTTGATAATACAAAATGTGCTGATCTTTTTTGAACTTTCTCAATGTACTCCGTTAATCCTATCTGGTAAGGATCCCACACCAAACAGCAGTACTCCAAAAGAGGATGGACAAGCATAGTATTGGTAGTCTCTTTAGTAGATCTGTTGCATCTTCTAAGTGTTCTGCCAATAAATAACAGTATTTCGTTCACCTACCCCACGACATTTTCTGTGTGTTCTTCATAATTGTAATTCCTAGGTATTTAGTTGAATGTTCAGATAGTGGAATAATGTATGTTTTCTTCAATTGTTGTGAAATTCCAATTTTCTTAGAACAAATCCCATCCCCACAAGCCAGGGAATACTGCTGGTGTTATTAGATCAATTTTGCTGTGAGACAGTCTTTTTTTTATCTACAAAATTCTCACCAACTGTGTGTCATCGTAAAGGTGGTCTGCTTTACAAAATCTGTTTCTCAGCACATTACACAGATGTGACTGTGCACATACTTGTGCACAATAGATCATAAACAATTGACATAATTTTGCTGTAATCTCTTTAAGACTTTTGTACCCTTTATCCAATCTATGGATTTGTTCAGGTGAGTCATTTCCATCTTTGCTGATGCGTGGCCTGTTAATTAACTGCCTTGTTGAAATAATAGCATGAACAAACAATTCTTCTAAATACACTTACCAGACACCAGGCGTTAGTTACTTTTGGCACACGATGAAGCAAGTGGTGTGTGTTGCAAGGGTGGCAGGTGGTTAGATCAGAGGAAGAGCATTGAGCAGACAGTGTGGGTCTAGATTAATGTAAATGTGGCTTGAACTCGATTGAAGTGGTGAAGGGAGAGAGAAAGAAGGCATGAGTAAAACGATTAAAGTGGTTTTGGAATCAGGAGCTGTCAAACATGGAGACCTGGTGGTAGCAGGATTGAAAAATGTGTTTTAAGGACAATTCCCACTCCCACAATTCAGAGAAGCTGATATTGAGGGGTTACAGTTTTTAGGTTGTGGAATGGATGTTGGAATAGAGCATGTTATGCTCAGAGCCACTAGGTAATAAACATTTGGTCTTGGCCATTGTTCAACAGTGGCCAGTCAGCCATTTGGATTGACAGCCGATTTTTGGTTATTCTCATGTAAAAGGCTGTGAAGAAGTTGTACCAGAGTTGATATATTTATTACATGATTGCTTTTGCAGTTGGCTCCTGCCTCATGTCTGTAAAGTAGGCCTATGCCAGGACTGGAGTGGAAAGGGTAGGGGGGATTAGCGTGCATGAGGATGTTGCAATATATTTTGTCACTTGGGTGAGCTATGAAATACCACTGTTGAAGAGGTGAGAATGATGATCATCATTTAAAGGTGTGTTGAAAGCAGCCCTGATGAATATATTTATGGTTATTAGTCCAGCATGGTACTGAGGAATTAGGAGCATGTGTAAATATAGCATGGATCTGTTAGTGTATCATGTTTTTGGGGTAGTGCCTATCTGTGAAAGTGTTAGTGAAACCTTCGGTATTCTGGACAAGAGATATTTCATCACCACAGATGTGCTGTCCAGGGATGGTGAGATTGCACAAGAGACTTTTGCAGAAAAGAGTCCCAATAGTGTTTTTTCTTTTCTTTATTGGCCTCCCCCTCCCCCCCCCCCCCCCTCCCACCCAAAGAAACTGACTATTCGGCACAATTTATAATTATAAATTAACTCCACCTCTACTACAATTCCAACCAAAATATAATTATATGGAGTTGTTTCCAAATAACTCCCAAAAGCCAGAACCGAACACCAGAATGACCAATATTCAAAGAGCTTTTTTCCAATGCAGAAATCTAGTTCTTTGTGTTACACTGTCTTCACCATTGGCATGCCAATGAGAGTGTAAGTGAAGGACTGCAAGCAGTAGGTTGACATATTGAGCAGCTCTCGTTGACAGGAACTGTCCACAGAGGTACCTGGGTTTTCTTAAATAGCTGTTCTCCAGGAAGAGAAATGCTGACCCCCTAGTAACTCGTGACCGGATGTAGGTGCAGTGTTGCGATGCAGCTAGCTACCTATTGCTGTTGTCTGGCAAGGTATCTGGTGGTCTGTAGCTCTCTGCACCTTCTGGCTGTCTGGGGGTATACTTGAATATCCCGCATGACTGCTACGGACTGCATGAGCTTTGCTTCCAATGACACGCACATTACAGCCATCATGCATGTCACAGCTGGTGCCCTGGGCACCATCCATACCAACAATTAAGTGTAGAAGGGCTGGCAGCTATTGAAGTGAAGGTTCTGTTGTCAGCAGGTAGGTTTAAATGGATGGAGGATTTAACAGAGCCATTGGAGGAATAGAGGTCAATGTTCTGGAGGGCAGAACACTGAGCTGAAAAGGACTAGGTGAAATATGTAGGGAAAAAAGTGTTAATTCAGTGGAGGAATGAGAATAGTATGTCTTGACCCTGTATCTAGATCGCGAAGATATCATCAGTAAACCTGAATGAGACAGGTAATTTAGGAAGTTGGAAAGCTTTTGACACACTCTGGCATATGAGGTTGCCATGTAGGTTCCCATGGTTTTGATACAGGTTTGTTTTTATATCTTTTTTATATCTTCTCCTCATAGAAGTGATTGTGGGCAAGGATATAGCTGATCTTGTGTATAAAGAATGGCATGGTGGGTTTAGAATCTGCAGGACAGTGACAGAGGGACAGGAGGATATTGTCGGTATCATGTATAAGGAATGGGGTGATGGGTGGTGAGTCAACAGGACAGTAGGTGGCAAGGACATGATTTTGAGGTATGTTAGTTTATAGAGCAGTGATGTCAACAATGATGAGCTGGAAGTGAGGTTGTAATGGCATAGGGATGGAAGGATGCCAATGAAGGATGTGGTGATGTCCTTGAATAGGGAGTTAGACTACAGATAACTGGTTGCAAGTACTGGTGAACAAGGGCAGAGATTTTTGTATGATAGCACAGTAACTAGCTATAATGAGGCCTCTAGGAAGATCACATTTTTCAGTCATAGGGAATGTATGTAAATAAAGTGGGTGCGATTGGAGCAGAGGGAGAATGAAGTAGACGGTTCTGGGATAGACCTATAGTTTTGATTAAGAATTGGAGATTATACTTCACTTCTAGGGTGGGATCACTATGGCAGATGAGACACATTTTATCTGTGAAGACATAGCTACATGCTGCCCATTTACATAACTGGATTTTCTTTTTAAATGTTAGACTACAACAAAAATTTGATTAATGTAACACAAGAACACACATGCTATCTACTCACAAATTTATTGATGTAGCAGGAGGAATTGTTAACAGAAATGACTGCATTTTTTATTTATTTATTTATTTTTGCTAGCACCTTTAATCTTCAGATATTTTTATGACTACATACTTCGCTCCTTTCTGTGCAAGAGTAAAGTTAAGTTTTGTGTAGTAGAGGCAGATTTTGTTTCTATTCTTACATTTTTGAATGCCGTAATTGTTTTCAAACTGTGCCTGATTTTTAACACTGAGAGTGCAGATAGGGTGATGAACAGTAGATTTTTGGCCAGTCCAATGTCATTGGATTCTGTGTTTTGTGGAATATTCAGGGAGAGTTTTGGGTAGATGTGGCAGGTGGAAGCTTTTGGCAAGGCAGGGATACAGTAGGTACTATGTGTTTTTGAGGGAGGGAGTTTTGGGGGGGGGGGGGGGGGGGGATGTTGCCTGTGGAGTAGTTGTGTTCTTAGGTAAGGGTAGGAACAAAATTGATTGCCATTTTCAGTATGTTGTGTCTTGCAGCTCTCGTGTACTAAACTGTTTATTATTTCAAAAGTAATTGCCATAAATCTTAATACACTTATTTCCCTGTGAGACAAGATGGTCAGTACCTTCACAGAAAAATGTTTGATTACCTACGGAACCAAGATTGTACCCAGGCATGCACCTCTTCATCTGAAGCAAATTGGCAGCCACAAACATCTTTCTTCAGGGCTCCAAAAATATGGGAATTGTGTGGTGAGAGATTGAGACTTATGGGAAAGTTTTAGGGTTATTCATACCATCAACATGTTCCTAACCTTGCCACTTCTTTATGCATGCAGGGGAATGATATCCATTCCTTCATCACTATGAAGAGTAGTTGGGATATATACTTGTTTAGTTTTTATCTGAAGTGACAATATACTCTTCGATAGTGTCAGGAAATTAGTATCATATTATGCCACCAATTTATCCATTACCACACTTACTTTGTGATGAAATCCTCTTGTCAGATGCCTGAGCAGTAAACTTTGTTTTCATCAGTGTCACAGTAGTTAGTGTCAGGCCATCTCGTCACACCTCATTTATGGCCATGATGTTCATCCTTTCATTTCTTAAATGACACTGCGTATTTTCCCACTTTGTGTGATTGTCTGTGCATTGTATGCGGATATCCTAAAGTCAAGATCAGGTAGTTTGTTTCCTTGGTACGTAGCTCAGAACATTCCTCCCCAAAGATCTGAACAGAGGACTTTGGAACATTTTGCTTTGAGCTCACTAATAACCAAGGTGATAATCCTAAGGATATCCATAGGGATCTTTGGTGGAGTGTTCTCTTCTGCCTTAATGCCTTCTGTATTATATGCTATTTACCAACTATTAGTTTACCTGCCTTTAAAGACAATTTCTTATTCATGGACAAGAGAACCCCCTACAACTTCACCTGCTCATCTGACAATTCCTTATTTTGGGAGTCATTTGGTCCCTGCATCTGTAAGCAATTTGAATATAACAGTCTGTATATGCAACCATTGCCCCCCTCTGTTCCACAGGGAGATAACTGTTCATTCTTCCAAAATGATTCTCTTCAAATTATAATGCCATGACAATTATCTGAAGATGTACGTATGGTCATTAAGAGGGAGGAAAGATCTTTGCAAGCATTGACATTGTACAGTGAGACATTTGTGTAGATGTTTTCAAGTATCTGCAGTCAGTAGATTGATTTTGAAATGGAAACATTTAGTTTCATCTAAAAAATCTGCTTTTCTGCTTAAAAAAGAATATCCCATTATTGTTGAATAGAACAGCATTCAGAATTTTTAACAGTGATGTTAAAAAGAGTGTGCAAAGATATAATGCATAGTCATGAAGAGAGTAACCAAAGAGGGGAAAACGGGCTTTCACTCTTTCCTGTGACATATGCCTGACTATATTAGAGCATCTACACGTCGTGTGTGTGTGTGTGTGAGTGTGTGTGTGTGTGCGTGTGTGTGTGTGTGTGTGTGTGTGTAAAGTTGAGGCACAATATCAATATCTTTAACACTGTCCTCTTTTTCTGAGTGTATATAGTGGAAATTCTGCATTAAGAAGACAAGCCACAGATTATGTGGCAAGAGGATTAATGTAAATGTCACTCATAAAGTAGATTTCAAATCATAGTGGATATGAATAAATGAAGTATTCATGCCTCTTATACAGGTCTTCTTGTAACTCCAGGAGACCCCATTTTAAAAATACTGAGACGTGTGTGATAAGAGACTACAATCCATATAGAAAGCATGAGCTTGGCAGTGACATGGCCAGAAGTGAGGTGGCTCTGTTTGACAGTTTACGTTGATATAATATGCAAGTAGTCACTTTGTGAGGGGGCGTGGGGGCTTTTACACTGCAAATATTTGTGGTCTGAACTGAGGCCAAATGTCGCAATTTTCACCCTTTAAGCAAGAGATTCATCATATGATGGACTGACAAATGTATGTCCATGCTGTAAGAGCTGTTGTAAAACAACCAACAAGAGAGCGCCCTCATGATGATGAGGCCTATTATGACAGACCAATGAAATGGTATCCTCACTATAAAATCAAACAAAATTTATTGAATCTTTTCAGTTTTATCAATGCAGAGTTATAAAACATAACCCAGCCAATCAGAGTATCAGTTCCTTCCTTCCCTTTATTTTTTTCATTTTCTGATGAGATGTTTTGAGTGAAATGATACACACATTCCTGTGACATTAATGTGACCACCACCAACATTCAGTGTCAGCCTGCAGTAACAACTTACAGGTGGCAGGTAACAGCACTAACAGTGGAGAGTATATTAAGTGTGTTGGGGGACATGGAAATCAGTGCAGTCATTGTTGTAATGCAGAAACAGAGTGATTTATCTGATGTCCAGAAGGGCATGATCACTGGCTTTCGGGCCAACGGTGGAAGCATTTCTGAAATGGGTGTGTTTGTTAACTGTTTGCATGCTGTTGCAGTTAAAGTATACTGTGCACAATAAAATGCTGCTATTTGAAACCAGCACCAAGGCAACTGTGGTGCACCACTGGCTGTAGATGACAGGGATGAACGACAGCTGTGGAAATGTGTATAGGCTAATGGATATGCCACTGTTGAGCAGCTGACCACCTAAATGAACCAAGAGACTATCAACATTGACTCCTCAGTGACTATTTACAGAATGTTGCTGCATTTGGGCCACTGCAGCAGGCGCCTGTTTTGTGCATACATGCTGACTGCTGTTCATTGCCGATGAAGGCGGAGTTTGCATGTCAGTACTGCAACTTGATGTCCATCGAATGGGTACAGGTGGCCTTCTCAGATGAATCATATTTTCTTGGCGACCATGTCAACCGCTACACGTAGTTTGTTTTTCCTGAGCCTGATGGCATCAACCAACAGGACAATGCAATGTGTCACACAGCTCACAGTGTATGTGCGTGGTTTGAAGAGCACTAGGATGAGATTCCCATACTCACCTGGCCGCCAAACTCCCTGGGTTTAAATGCAATGAAGAATCTGCGAGACCGCCTCAATCAGGCTTTCATGCCATGAATCCTCAACTGTGAAATCTAGCGCAGCTAGCCACAGCACTGGAATCGGCATGGCTCCACACTCCTGTTGGCACCTTCCAGAACCTCAATGACTCTTCCTGCATATCTCGCAACGGTCCACACTGCACAAGGCTTTTGACAGGTGGTCACATTAATATGACTGGGCAGTGTATAAACACACACTAATTGAAATTATCAATTCTGGTCATATTTCTGATTATATTTCTTTTGAAACTTCCTGGCAGATTAAAACTGTGTGCCGGACTGAGACTCGAACTCGGGACCTTTGCCTTTTGCGGGCAAGTGCTCTACCAACTGAGCTACCCAAGCACGACTCACTAATCTATTCACAGTATGGGATTGGAATCATGCTTAGCATTGTTTCACAATACTTGATTTGGGCCAGATAATATTCATTATATTTGTCTGAATTAAAGTCTTGTTGATGCCTTTGACATAACTGATTGAGGGTAACTCCTCCGACTGACAGAGGAAAGCAATCCTGAAGTCTCCAAAACTGGTGAAGGATATTACACTCCCTAGATGATATCGCAGCACTGTTAGCTGAAAAGAAATCTGCTAAAGAGTGTCTATGAAATGTACACTTAATACCATTAAAACGAGCAAAAGTTCTTATTTGATGCATTGGAATATAAATGGCTTAAGTTCTAAATCTTCCAGCAGCCTAAGTTACAAACTCGATGAGTTACAAATTCTTCTCTCAGAATGTAAAAACAAAAATTACTTGTTTAAATGAACACTGGCTTAGCTCAAAGACAATAAATATTTTAAATAAAATTGAAAACTTCAATGTTGCAAGCAGCTATTGCAGGGAGAAAAAAATCTCACTGAGGTTGCTGCATACTCCTGGACCCTTCTATAAGCTATGAAGTGAAAACAAATTTTAATTGTTTAAATGAAGACTGCATATTTGAAAGTTGTTGTGTAGAGTTTAAAGACCTTAATATGTTGATCATTTCAATTTATAGAATTCCAGAAAGAGCTTTACTCACACCATTCCTCCCAAAATTCCAGTGCTTACTAGACAAACTAAAGAAAGAAAAGAAGAAAAAAATTGTAATAGCAGCAGATTTTAATATAAACACTGCTAATGACAATAAAAAACCAACCAAATTTATTGATTTAATTAAAAAGCCTGGTTTTAAAATAAGTTTTTTTTTTGAGTTCACTGGAGAAAATATTCACTCGGTAACATGCATCGACAACATTGAAACAAATTACTACTTTGATAATGTACATAAATTCTGTCTAGACTTAAGACTTTCTGATCACTCAACCTTGTTTGTCTCACTGCCAAAAACTGATAAACAAAATATAAGGAAAACATGCATCAAAAGAAGTTTCAATAAAACAAATATTGAAATATTCTATGAGAAACTAAGTAAAGTGGTGTTTTGGGGATGGTGATTCAACAAATCATAACTTTAGTACATTCTTAAACAGTTTTCTTGAAGTATTTAATGAAGCTTTCCCGCCATGATCACACTGCAACAAAACATTGAGTAAGATAAGATGGATCACACAAAGAATAAAAATATCAAGTGAGAGGAAAAGGAAGCTACACAATCAACTAAAGTACAACAAAGATCCTGATTTTGTAAAATGTTAGAAACTATGAAACTATTTTTAAAAATGTTGTGAAAGCTTCAAAACAAATGGCTAATAACAAATTCATTCTAGGGCAGAAAAATAAAACAAGGGCAGTATGGTCTGAAGTTAAGTCTGAATTAGGTGTTTGAAATCATTAACAAGACATTTCAGAAATCAAACTTAACGAAAAATCGGTTGTAAATCCAGCTCACATATCTGAGTGCTTTAATAAGTACTTCATAAATATAGTAAAATCTGATTTAGACATAGCAAATTATGAACAGAAAGTAAATAGGAACACTCGGCGCAGCATGTCCCCATCAATGAGTTCGAAAGCATCGTTGATGCGAGCTCGCAGTTCTGGCACGTTTCTTGGTAGAGGAGGTTTAAACACTGAATCTTTCACATAACCCCACAGAAAGAAATCGCATGGGGTTAAGTCGGGAGAGCGTGGAGGCCATGACATGAATTGCTGATCATGATCTCCACCACGACCGATCCATCAGTTTTCCAATCTCCTGTTAAAGAAATGCCGAACATCTTGATGGAAGTGCGGTGGAGCACCATCCTGTTGAAAGATGAAGTCGGCGCTGTCGGTCTCCAGTTGTGGCATGAGCCAATTTTCCAGCATGTCCAGATACACGTGTCCTGTAACGTTTTTTTCGCAGAAGAAAAAGGGGCCGTAAACTTTAAACCGTGAGATTGCACAAACCACGTTAACTTTTGGTGAATTGCGAATTTGCTGCATGAATGCGTGAGGATTCTCTACTGCCCAGATTCGCACATTGTGTCTGTTCACTTCACCATTAAGAAAAAATGTTGCTTCATCACTGAAAAAAAGTTTCGCACTGAACGCATCCTCTTCCATGAGCTGTTGCAACCGCGCCGAAAATTCAAAGCGTTTGACTTTGTTATCGGGTGTCAGGGCTTGTAGCAATTGTAAATGGTAAGGCTTCTGCAAACTGTCAGCTGTGGTATGTTTAGGTCCCTGCATGCTTTATTCGTCGACTTCCGTGGGCTACGTGTGAAACTTGCCCGCACGCGTTCAACCGTTTCTTCGCTCACTGCAGGCCGACCCGTTGATTTCCCCTTACAGAGGCATCCAGAAGCTTTAAACTGCGCATACCATCACCAAATGGAGTTAGCAGTTGGTGGATCTTTGTTGAACTTCGTCCTGATGTGTTGTTGCACTGTTATGACTGACTGATGTTAGTGCATTTCAAGCACGACATACGCTTTCTCGGCTCCTGTCGCCATTTTGTCTCACTGCGCTCTCGAGCGCTCTGGCAGCAGAAACCTGAAGTGTGGCTTCAGCCAAACAAAACTTTATGAGTTTTTCTACATATCTGTAGTGTGTCGTGACCATATGTCAATGAATGGAGCTACAGTGAATTTATGAAATCGCTTCAATCATTTGTAATAGCCCTGTATTTTATCTAATTGAATGATGCTACTACTCTGTGGAAGATTTCATGAAGGATGAAGTGATACTTTGAGGTGGATCCCTAAAATGGAATAAAAATTTTAGATGTAAATACTGTAAGTTTGACAAATTTTTAGTAAGTAAACTGTCCACAAAGTATTATTGTAAGTGTGACAAAATTTTAAATAAGTAAATTGTAACCTTGAGATGTCTCCTGTACATCAGACATATGTTCTGAAATTGTGTACATTATGAGATGAATAAAACACATTTCACCCTGTAAATCACTTGGTAGATATTCTTGAGGAACTCATTAACCATCCCCTTGTTTGGGTTCTCAACTTCAGATGCTTTCTTGGTGCTCTCAGTTTGTGTGTACAAGCTATCATTTTACACTTAATATAGTGAGACCGTGCTGTGAATAGCAGTACAAGAAGTTGCTCTACAGAAGCAACATCTTGTGGGAGTATGCTTCATCACCAAGAAAGCTTATGATGGTACTTGGAGTTTGTCATCAAACATTACTTTGTGTTCTAGTACCCAGCAGAATGACAATTTATTTTACTTGGTTCATGTGCTGGATAACTTGAAGATCCTATGCAGTCAGAGGAGATGAGGAATATTATAGTGGGAAAACATGACCTTATGACTGCACATCAGTCCACACTGAAAACTATGAATTCATTCGGTACCCAAATTATGCAGCATTATAGAATATCATAAAGTAGCCACAGAAGACCCCTTTTTAACTACATCAGTACAAACAACATATTAGCTGTGCTCAGCCAAAACAATATGCCACATAGATGCGCGTGGCTTGAAGACTAGTAAGTAACGGAACCAAGTACATTGGCCTTGATTACAAGTGTTCAAAAGAAAGAAGGGTATCATTGGGGGAGACCCATGGAAGTGTGATAAGACCACCCTTGTACTCAATGTACATAAATGATGTGACAGATAGTTCAACCAGATCTCTGCGACCATTTGCTGATGATCCTGTATCATTGTTGAGTGACTGCAGAAGGGTACAGAATGGCTTAGAATTTTTATTTGATGTGATGAATGGCAGCTCGTTCTAAGTGTAAAAAAATGTAAGATAATGCTGATGAGTAGGAGAAAGAATAATGTAATATTCAAATGCAGTATTAGTGGTGTGCTGCTTGACAGAGTCATATAGATTAAATATCCAAGTGTAATGACATCTTGAAGTGTTGGGTATTCTGCTGGATGTCAGCTTTGTTCTTGCACAACATTTTGACAATGTGACTTGTTATCTTCATTAGCTGCTTACCTGAGACTGCTCGTCAAGTGTAATGGATCCAGTATTTATACATACGCTCTATCCCCTCCATCCCTCTTGGGGGCAGATTTCTAGACCTGCGTTATCATGTGGGCCAATGGCGTTCAGAATAAAGACACTTCAACTATCACAATTTTATTAGTAAACTGTCGAGGTACTTGTAATGAAGCTTCCCAATTTACTGCCCTTCAGGAAATCTCTTGCACTCAAATTATTCTCAGGACTGAGAGCTGGCTGAAACCCTCAGTGGAAAGCTCTGAGATATTTAGTGAGTTATGGAATGTATATTGGAAAAAGAGATTAGAGACCATAGGAGGGGGAATGTTAATTGCATTTGACAAAAATATTGTCTCTATTGAAGTCAAAGTTAAGTGTGATAGTGAAGTCATCTGATCGTGTATAACAGGTGCAGGTGAAACTAAGTTAACTGTTGGATGTTTTTACCGGCCAATCAATTCTGCTGTGACCTAGAGTCATTCAAAGAAAATGTATGGACAATAGCGTGTAAACACCCAGATCATGCAATACGATTTGGAGGCGAATTCATCTGCCGAATATAGATTGGGATTCTATAGATCATTGCAGGGGAGGGGGGGGGGGGGGCTACAGACCGACACTCATGTGAAATACTTTTGAACACATTTTCTGAAACTTTGTCTTGAGGAGCTAGCTCAGCAGCCCACACGTAATGGAAATATCTTAAACCTTTTAGCTACAAATAGGTTGGACCTTATCGACAGTGTCAGTATAGAAACAGGGATTAGTGATAATGATGTCATTACAGCAGCTATGGTTACAAAAGTTAATAAATCAGTCAAGAAGCCTAGAAGAGAGTTTCTGCTAGATAGACCAGATAAGCAGTTATTAACATTTCACTTGGAGAGTGAACTGGCATCACTTAGTTCCAATCAGATGGATGTAGAGGAATTATGGGCAAAGTTTAAGCAGATTGTAAATCATGGTCTGGATAGTTATGTGCCTAGTAATTGGATAAGGGATGAAAAACACCCACCATGGTCTAATAACAAAATTCAGTTGATGCTGCGGAAGCAGAGGCTGTTGCACTCTCGGTTCAAGAGGGAACGCATAAATGACGACAAGTGAAGATTAGAAGAGATTTGTGCACCTGTGAAAAGATCTATGCATGAAGCATACAACTACTACCACCATCACACCTTGGCAAAAAATTCAGCAGAGAACCCGAGAAAATTCTGGTTGTATGTAAAATAGCTAAGCAGATCTAAGGCTTCCATTCAGTCCCTTGTTGATCAGCCCGGTGTGGCAGTTGTAGATAGCAAAACGAAAGCTGAAGTTTTAAATTTCACATTCAAGAAATCGTTCACACAAGAGAATTGTACAAACATACTGTCATATGACCATTGGACGGACTCCTGTATGGACTACACAGTAATAAGTATTCCTGGGGCAGAGAAACAACTGAAAGATTTGAGAGCAAATAAATCACCAGGTCCAGATCGAATCTCATTTTGATTTTACAAAGAGTACTCTAAGGCACTGACCTCTTACCTAGCTTGCATTTACTGTGAATCTCTCACCCAGCACAAAGGAAGAAAGTGCAGATGACTCCAGCATACAAGAAAGGTTAAAGAACGGACCTGCAAAATTACAGAGCAATATCCCTAACTCCTGTTTGCTTCAGAATCCTTGAACATATTCTCATTTCAAATATAATAATTCTCTGTTGAGACTGAGAAGCTTATGTTCGAGGATCAGCATAGTTCTAGAAAGCATTGCTCATGCAAAACTCAGCTTGCCGTTTTCTCACATGATATAATGAGAACTATGGACGAAGGGCAGCAGGCAGATTCCATATTTCTACATTTACGGAAAGCATTTGACACAGTGCCCCATTGCAGGCTGTTAATGAAGGTATACGCATATGGAATACGTTCACAGATATGTGAGTGGCTCAAAGAAGTAACAGAACCCAGTAAGTTGCCCTTAATGGCGATTGTTCATCAGAGACAGGGGTA
Organism: Schistocerca nitens; assembly: GCF_023898315.1. Lineage (NCBI taxonomy): Eukaryota > Metazoa > Arthropoda > Insecta > Orthoptera > Acrididae > Schistocerca > Schistocerca nitens. Next base: position 832,424,810 of record NC_064616.1, on the reverse strand, counting down.
TTGTCAGGAGTGTTCCAGGTAAGTGTGATAGGACCAATGTTGTTGTTCTCTATATACACAAATGATTTGCCTGACAGGGTGGGCAGCAATCTGCGTTTGTTTGCTGATGATGCCATGGTACACACTAAGGTGTCGAAGTTCAGTGGCTGTAGGAAGATACAAGATGACGCAGACAAAATTTCTACTTGGTGTGATGAATGGCAGCTAGCCCTAAATGTGGAAAAATGTAAGTTAATATGGATGAGTAGGAAGATCAAACCTGTAATGTTTGGATACAGTATTACTAGTGTCCTGCTTGATACAGTCAAGTTGTTTAATATCTGGGCACAACATTGCAAAGCGATATGATGTGGAACGAGCATGTGAGAACTGTGGTAGAGAAGGCGGATGGTTGTCTTCAGTTTATTGGAAGAATTTTAGGAAAGAGTGGCTCACCTGTAAAGGAAACCACATATAGGACACTGGTGTGACCCATTCTTGAGTACTGGTCGAGTATTTGGGATCCGTACCAGGTTGGATTGAAGGAAGACATCAAAGCAGTTAAGAGGCAGGCTGCTAGATGTAGTAGGTTCAAAGAACATGTGTTACAGAAATGTTTCGAGACCTCAAAGGGAATCCCTGAAGGGAAGGTGATGTTCTTTTTGAAAAACCCTATTGAGAAAATTTACAGAAACGGCATTTGAAGCTGACTGTAAAATGATTCTACCACTGTGAGCATATCTTGTGTATAATGACCATGAAGATAAGATAAGAGAAATTAGGGCTCATGCAGAGGCATACAGACAGTTGTTTTTCCCTCGCTCTATATGTGTGTGGAACAGGAAAGGAAATGACAAGTAGTGGTACAGGGTACCCTCTGCCATACACAGTACAGTGGCTTTCAGAGTATCTATGTAGATGTAGATCATCGGTTCCACTAGAAGTGTCCTTAGGCATTCTGTCTTTGGTCTGGGGCACCTGTCTGATGGTAGGAATTTAGTTTTCTGTCTGGTATGGTTCCAGGTGTGACTTTTGTGGTCCAAAACCACTAGAAGTGTACTGCAACATTCATTGTGTGGGGGTCTGTGGCAGAAACCTCATTTCATTATAGTTTATGGAGTGATTGAGTTCCAGATGCTGCTTGACTATGGCTGATTTAGTTGCCTGTCTTAGTTGGTTGTGGTTCTGATGTTCTTTCCGTCTGACATCCACTGTCGTAGTTGTTTCGCCAATGTAAGACATGCCACATAGGCAAGGAACATTATAAAATACTGGTTTTTGTAGTCCCAGGTCACCTTTCACATTTTCTAGTAGCCCACTTTTTTTTTGGTAAGTGGGCAGAACACACACTTGATGTAGTGCTTCATGAGACTCCTGCAGATCTTGGCAGAAAAATCTCCTCCTTAGGGCAGGTAGGCCCAGTATTTACCTCATATTGCTCTTCTTCTAGATCATGTGGTGGTATAGCTGGTTGAAGAGTCTTCTGTATCGGTTTGGCCGCATATCCATTCATGCAGAACACTGATCGTAGTTGCTGTATTTCTAATGTCAGACTATGTGGGTCAGACAAGGGGTGTGCTTTATGGACCAATGTCTTTAGAAATGTTCTTCTGCACTGGGTGGTGATAGCTGCTGGCTTGCAAGTATAAATCAGTGTGTGTAGGTTTGTGATGCACATTGTGGCCAAATGAGCCATCTACTCACTTTTTGAAAAGTACATCCAGAAATGGCAACTGGACATCCTTTCCCAGTTCAAAGTGAACTTAATGTTTGGGCAGCCTGAGTTCAGATGTTCCACAAATTCATTGGGCCTATGCCTGTATGAGGCCAGATCACAAAGGTTACATCCATATACATGAAGATGCATGCGGGTTTGTATTTAGCTGTCTCTAATAATACCTCCTCTTCAAATATCTCCATGAACATATCAGCAATCACTGGAGACAGAGAGATGCCCATAGCTACACTTTCTGTCTGTTTGTAATATTGACCACCATACAGAAAATAAGTTGAGGTCAGTATATGCCTGAACAGGTCCAACAGAGCGTTGTCAAATTTTTCTGCAATCAATTCCAATGAATCTTTTAGTAGCACTCTAGTGAGAAGGGAAACCTCATCAAAACTGACCATTATATCAGATCCTGTTATATGTAGTTGCTTGAGACATTTCCAGGAGTGTCTCCCCCCCCCCCCCCCCCCAAGTTGTGGATATGGTGAATACACTTCATCATATAGGGGAGCAGCAGTTTCTTCAAATTCTTGGGTATGTTGATACACCTATGTTGCTGACAACTGAGTGCAGTGACACGGGAACTTAAACCCTGACAAGACCACCAGGCACACCAGACCAAATATGGAACACCGCAGCACACTTCTAGTGTGAGCGGACTGCAAAGGGAATACCTGGACCTGCACTGGACCAAAAACAGAATGCCAGAACACAGATGGGTGCATCAGACTGGAGATTAAACCCCAGCGCTCAGCCTTGCACACCAGACCAAAGAGGAAATGACTAACAACCTTTCTAACTGGAGTGAATTACCAAGAGGACACCTGGAATCACAGCAGGCCGAAAAGTGAACAACAGTCCACAGACAGGCAGTCCGGACCAAAAAGGGAATGCCTAAGGACGTAGCTAGTGAGAGCGGACCACAGACAGAATGCCTGTATGATGGAGGAGGAAGAGTGAAGGTATAAATACTGGCTCCATTCCACTTCACGAGCAGTCTCAGGTGGCAGACGATGAAAACAACGATTCGCGTTGTTGAAACACTGTGCAAGAACAAAGCTGATATCTGACAGACTACCCAACACCTCAAGATGTCAACAGATCACCAGGAAAGTCTGAAGAATTGCATCAAGAGACTCTAAAGGGAGGAGATGTACTGAAATATCAAGAATCTGGACAATATTTGACAGAGGAAAGGGAGGATGCTGAGTTCTCTCCATTTCCTGCTGAGATGTCAACATGGAGATATAGCACCAGTTATCACAAGGATTAAGCATTAAACTCCAGAGCAGTGAACAAAATAAAATGTCAAGCGAGCAAGGCACTTGTGAGAGAGAGGATTTGAGGTATGCACCACAGGCTAGATGTGATAGGCAAGGAGCTTGTACACTTTCACTTGTACATGGAAGCCTCCTTAGCAGCTGAAGACTGGGACAGGGTAAACAGTGCCTCTTGGAGTCTAAGGGAGTACACTAAGAATGCCTCAGCATGCTATTCTGCAAAGTTTGATCACATGAGTAACAAAACACAGCAGATGGAGGACACTCTCACTGTGCTTAACGTAAGTGGCAAGCAGTTTGATGAGACCACTATGAAGTGTACTTAGTAGGTGTGTCAACATTGCAATGACTCCTAAAAATGTGTCCATTTCAGGTTTCATCAGTGCAGTGGAACAAGTAGCCAACACACTTCCACCAAATGCAGCTGAAGAAATTCACCAGGAGACCTGCACGGCATTTACCAGGACGAAGTTCGCAAAATCAAACATCTCATGTGGGGAGAAGCTTGCACTCAAGAGGCTCTGGGAAGATGACAGCAACAGCAGCAGCAGCAGCAGCAGCAGCATCATCGTGTTGACAGCAGACAAAAGGAACTCGACAGTTGTTTTGCAATGTTTTGCCTGGAAGACCAGACATACAGACTTTTGGAATGCAATAATATTGACAAAGTGGAGAAGAAGACCAGGGCTCTCTTGAAGAAAACTGGTATGCCTCACAAGGTCATTAGACAAATACAAATAAAAGCACCAGTTCCTCCTAGACAATATAGGCTGCCAAAAGTACACAGAGAGGGCTGCCCCCAGTTGTCAGCAACAATGGCACATCAATGTAACCAGCAGCCAAGTACTTGAAGAAACTGCTGTTCTCACATGTGGGGAACTGTATTCACTACATCCACAACTCTGGAGGGGGGGGGGGGGGACTTCTTGCAACGTTTCAAGAAAATACATATCACAGGATCTGATATAATAGTCAGTTTTGATGTAATATCCCTGTTCACTAGGATGTCATTGAAAGACTCATTGGGATTGATTGCAGAGAAATTTTACAATGCTCTGTTGGACATGTTCAGGCATATAGTGACCTCAACTTAATTTCTGTATGGGGGCCAATATTACAAACATACAGAAGCTGTAACCACAGCCAGCACTCTGTCTCCAGTGATTGCCAATATGTTCATGGAGAGATTTGAAGTGGAGGTATTAGAAATGACTAGATATAAACCCTCATGAATCCTCAGGTATGTGGATGAAATCTTTGTGTTCTGGCCTCATGGTAGGATAGGCTCAGTGGGTTTCTGAAACATCTGAACTCATGTGTCCTCGGAGTCTTTCAAAACGGCATACATGAATAAAACGTTCTCGGTTTTCCAGCCACGTCAATTCGAGGATTTTACTCGAATTGACATGGCTGGAAAACCGAGAACGTTTTATTCATCTGAACTCATGCTGCCCAAATATAAAGTTCACCTTGGAACTGAAAGATGGTGGCCAGTTGCTATTTCTGGATGTACTCGTGAAAAGGAGAGCAGATGGCTCATTTGGCCACATCTACATCTACATCTACATGATTATTCTGCAATTCACATTTAAGTGCTTGGCAGAGGGTTCATCGAACCACAATTATACTATCTCTCTACCATTCCACTCCTGAACAGTGTGCGGGAAAAACGAACACCTAAACCTTTCTGTTCGAGCTCTGATTTTCTCTTATTTTATTTTGATGATCATTCCTACCTATGTAGGTTGGGCTCAACAAAATATTTTTGCATTCAGAAGAGAAAGTTGGTGACTGAAATTTCGTAAATAGATCTTGCCGCGACGAAAAACGTCTTTCAAATGGCTCTGAGCACTATGGGACTTAACATCTATGGTCATCAGTCCCCTGAAAAACGTCTTTGCTTTAATGACTTCCATCCCTACTCACGTATCATATCTGCCATACTCTCTCCCCTATTATGTCATAATACAAAACAAGCTGCCCTTTTTTGCACCCTTTCGACGTCCGCCGTCAATCCCACCTGGTAAGTGTGCATCACATACCTACACACACTGATTTATACCTGCAAGCCAGTTGTGCAGAAGAACAGAGTTATGAAAACATTGGTCCACAGTGCACACACCTTCTCAGACCCAGATAGTCTGGCAATAGGAAAAGAGCATCTGTGATCAATGTTCTGCAAGAGTGGATATACTAGCAAACAGCTTCAGAAGACCCTTCAACCATCCACCCACCACATGATCTAGAAGAGCAGGATGAAGCAAAGCCTGTGGCATACCTGCCCTATGTAGTATCTATTTCTGCCAAAAACAGCATGTTTCTTAGGAAGAACATCAAGTGTGTGTTCTGTACATCTATCAAAATAAGAGGACCACTGGGAAATGTAAAAGACAAGCTGGGAGTATGAAAACCAGGAATTTATAATACACCTTGCCATTGTGGCATGTCAGCATGTTGTACATTGGACAAACTACTAGGACAGTGGACGTCATAAAAAGAGAACATCAGATGCACACCTGACTAAGACAGGCATCTAAATCAGCTAATGCCTAGCACTATCTGGTATTCAATCATTCCATGAACTACGATGAATCGATGGTTCTGGTACAGACCTGCAGATACTGGGACAGTGTTATAAGAGAGCCTATAAAGATAAAGGTGATACATAAACTGATGAATCGTGACACTGTGCACCAACTCAGCAGAACCTGGAATCCTGCACTGGAGCTCCTGAAAATGCAAGGGGCAACAGTAGAACTCCTCATAAAGAACTGAGGGTGTGGACATAGGAAATTATCCACTAATAGAGCACCAGGCACACTGAACCAAAGATGGAATATCGCAGCGCAATTCTAGTGGGAGCTGACTGCAAAGGGAACACTTGGAACTACACCAGACTGAAAACGGAATGGTAGCACACAGATGGATGCATCAGACTGAAGACTAAACCCCATTACTTCGCCTGGTGCATCAGATTGAGGGAATGCATAAGAACATTTATAGCAGGAGGAGGCTGCCAAGACAACACCTGGAACCGCAGTGGGCTGGAAATGGAAAATCAGTCTGGAGACAAGACTCTTGGGGGTGAAGAGAGAACACCTAAGGACACTGCTAGTGGGGTTTGCAGATGGAATGCTTTGAACCATTGATTAAGGGGCAAGAGCGTAGGTATAAACACTGGACCCATTCCACTTGACGAGCAGTTTCAGGTAGCATCTGATGAAGATAATGAGTCACGTTGTCGAAATATTATGCAAGAATTGCGCTGATATCCAGTAGAATACCAGCCACCACAAGATGTCGACAGATCACCAGGAAAGTCTAAACAATTACATCCAAGTGTAATGTTGCAATGTGATATGAAATGTAATGAGCAAGTAAGGACAGTAGTAGGGAAGGCAAGTGGTCAACTTTAGTTTATTGGGAGAGTTTTAGCAAAGTGTAACTCTTCTACAAGAAGACCACATTAGAACACTTCTGTAACCTATTCTTTGAGTACTTCTTGAGTGTTTGGGATTCCCACCAGATTGCATAAGAAAAAAGAAACAACAAAAAACACTGAAACAATTCAGAGGCATGCTGTTAGATTTGTTACTGGTAGGTTCAATCAACACCCAAGTATTAAGGAGATACTTCGTGAACTTAAATGAGAATCCCTGTAGTGATAATGATGTTTTTTTTTGTGAAACACTGTTGAGAAAGTTTAGGAATAGACATTTGCAGCTGACTGCATAATGATTCTACTGTCACCAACATACATTTCACGCAAAGACCGTGAAGACAAGATGAGAGAAATTAGGGCTCATATGGAGACATATAGATAGTCGTTTTTACTTTACTCAATTTGCAAGTGGATTAGGAAAGGAAATGGCTAGTAGTGGCACATGGTACATTCTGTTATGCACTGTAAGATGGCTTGGGGAATACGCATGTAGCTGTAGATATAGACTCAAAATATCCAATTTGACATTACAGTTACTTTTGTACTTGGATAAGTCTAAAATAGTTTCAGGGGTCTTTATCAACTAAATTGGGAAGAGCTCGACTACTGGCTACGGCCAATGGTCTGCACCTAGTGCCACTAGGACCTACTTAGAGCCAGCCCTAACTGGATTTCACTTTTTGATGCTGATTCATGGAGTTTCATACTCTGGAGAAGAAGCAGCAATAAGAGGTGTCAGTGACTGTGTAGTTCACAATAAGCTGCATGCACAATGTAATGTGTAGCAATGACAGTTTACAAGAACCAGTGCAGAGGTTTATTACTGGGCAATTCATACGTCCCTGTAGGCAGACCAATCCCCTCTTAGTGAGGGGAAGTCTTCAGCCAATTAATTTGTTTTAAACATTGCTAAGAGAATTTCTTTCACATCATTTTTTTGGAGCTATAACACATATTACTGCAGAATGCAGCTCCCATATGGACCTGGGGTAGTTATACACCCAGTCCTGCGTCAGTGAGGGAATTCATCTATACTACGGGTTTTTAACCATGTGTGATTTTATAAAGTGAACAACAATTGATTAGTTAACTACTGATTTGATCATACCACAACACAGCTTATAACCTTAAAAGTTTTGGAGAAGTGAGTTTCTGCTGAATTTTACCACATTTGTTCTGGAATATTACTTTGTCGAAAATGTAGGATATCTTTGAGGAAATGCTCAAACCAAATTATCTGCTACTAGGAAAAGGACTTATTAAAAGTGACTGCAATTTGGAATGAGTTAATTATTTTACTTTAAAAATATATCTTCATTCCCTCTGTTTGTTTTTCTTAAGCCGTTTTGACTATTTTCCACATGGTTCCTATCTTCCTACTTACAGAGCAACTCTATTTCCTAAAATTATTTTTCAAGGAAATTTTCAGTACAATTTGCAGTGCAGTTTTATACTCCTAATAGTGACTGTTGCCATCAACCAATTCTATTTACCATTTCTTTTCCTGCTAAGATTTATGCTTTTACTAGTATATAAACAGCTGTGCAAAACTTAGGACAAGATACATAAAGTACCATAACCTAATTAGCCACTCATTGGAGATGAATGAAAGGGTGGGAGTCTGTTGCCAGAGGTCTCCCAGTCATGCACAGAAAGCTGGACATCACATGGCATGAAGTCAGCATGACTATAATGCCAAACGACATTAGCCCAGCAACACAAGACAGCTGAAGTAATGGGAAAAGACAGTGGTGTCAATCAGTGAGCAGTTACAGTGTGCTGTGGTGGTGTTCATTACAACATGGCCTGGACACAACATTTGGATGGCTTCACAAGGGGAAGAATTATCAGGAAACTGGAAGTACAATTATGTGCGATGAGTGTTGCCCAGGAGTTTGGTACCGCTCACATCATTGTGTCACGTGCATTGGGAATTTTACAAACCACAGGCACTGCTGCCCAAAGGAGTGGAGATGGTCAACCACAGTCAGGTGCAACAGGCAAAAAGGGACATACATCAAACAGCAGGTGCAATTGCAACCACACTTAACAGGATTGCAAGGCCCAAAATCTAATACTCCACAGTGGCACGGTGATTTTATGGGGATAGTCTTTTGCCCAATAACCAGTATGTTGTATTCTGATGACACTTGTACATCGATGGCACATCTGCAATGGTGCCAAGACCATAGCAATTGGAACAATGAGGAGTGGGGTCATGTGCTCTTTTCATATGAAAGCAGATTCAGTCTGAGTAGTGATTCCAGTATACCCTCATATGGCAAGAGGTGGGAACATGTAATGCACGCAGGAAGATTGTCAAACACGATTTTTTTGGTGATCTAGGTGTTACGGTGTGGGAAGGAATAATGTTGCATAGGCATACTGACATCCAGATCTTTGGATATGATAACCTCACTTGATAGTGTGGTACTGTACTTCTTCCCCAAGTGCATCTTTTCAGGTGAATACTTGGTCCTACTTCATTTTCCTGGCTGACAATCACCAACACATCGAATAGCTCTTGAATGAAAACATTTTACCACTAACATATATACAAAAGTAGGCAGTAGGTAGAAAAGTTTGACTACTCCTGATTTAGACAAAAGGAGAATAGAAGATTTTGTAATGTTGTGTTACAAAGGAATGGCAAAGATTAGATGAGTCAATCAAGTTCGAGGGTAGGTCAGTTATTATCTGCAATTTAGTTATATTTTTGTTTATTTTGGTAGTACTGTCATTTTACATTGATGACACATACTTTATTTATTTGTTGTTATGTCTTTGCAATTTTCAAGGTGCTAGGTTAGTTTTGTTATTGCTGCTATGCTGTTAATCATGGCTGCTCCGCTGTCTATTTGCAGCAAAGAAGAGCAGCGTTCAGTGATCTGTTTTTTGTGGTCGGAAGGCGTATCAGGGGCCGAAATTCATCGAAGACATTTGGTACAGTATGGAAACAGTGTTTTGCCACAACAGAGTGTCTATGAAAGGATTGAAAAATTCTGAAGTGGTCGCACAAGTGTTACGCATGATAAAGGAGCCAGACGACCGTTTACCGCCACAAATGATGAAACCATTGAGCATTCACATGAAATGATTCTCTTAGACAGACAATTAACTATTGACGAAGTGGCACATTGTCTGAAAATTAGTCATGGTTCTACCTACGAAATCATCCACAACAGACTTGGGTTTCATAAGGTTTGTGCAAGATGGGTCCCAAAACAACTCACACAGTTGCAAAAACAAACACGCTTGGACATCTGCAAATAACATTTGGATCACTATGGTATCGAAGGGGACAACTTCTTAGACAGGATCATTACTGGTGATGAAACATGGATCCATCATTATGAGCCGGACAGTAAATGGCAGAGTATGGAATGGAAACATCCAAATTTGCCGTCCAAGAAAAAGTTCAAGATCCAACCGTCTGCAGGTAAACTGATGCTGATGCTTACGGATTTTTGGGACACACAAAGTCCAGTACTGGAACATTATGGTGAAAGGGGCACAACAATAAACAGTGTATGTTACAGTGAGATGCTTACTGCCAGGCCAAAGTCTGCAATTCAAAGCAAACGTCTAGGATTGCTGTCAAAAGGTGTTGTGTTTTTGCACGACAATGACCGTCCACATACTGCTGCGCACACTGCTGAAACACTCCAGAAACTCAAATCTGAAGTACTGGATCATCCTCCATATAGTCCCGATCTTGCCTCTTCTGACTATCACTTGTTTGGTCCACTCAAACAGGCATTAAGGGGCCGTCAATTTTCCTCGGACAAAGCAGTGAAAGAAGCAGTGCATTCCTGGCTCGCAGCTCAACCAAGAACCTTCTTTTATGAGGGCATCAGGAAGCTTGTACAACGATGGACCAAGTGCGTTGAAATGCAAGGAGACTATGTCAAAAATGATGTTCTTGTAAGTTTCCTATTTGATTACAGTAAAATTTTATAACTACTTTGCAGATCATAATTGACTTAGGTTCGTAGCTAGTGAAGTAGTAGTGCACTGAAGGGGGAGTGGGTGCGGGGGGAGAAAAGAGCTTTATGACAAACCTCTTTGGATAGGTTAATACACTACTGGCCATTAAAATTGCTACACCACAAAGATGACGTGCTACAGACGCGAAATTTAACCGACAGGAAGAAGATGCTGTGATATGCAAACGATTAGCTTTTCAGAGCATTCACACAAGGTTGGCACCAGTGGCGATACCTACAACATGCTGACATGAGGAATGTTTCCAACCGATTTCTCATACACAAACAGCAGTTGACCGGCATTGCCTGGTGAAATGTTGTTGTGATGCCTCATGTAAGGAGGAGAAATGCGTACCATCACGTTTCTGACTTTGATAAAGGTTGGGTTGTAACCTATCGTGATTTTGGTTTATCGTATCGTGACATTGCTGCTCGCGTTGGTCGAGATCCAATGACTGTTAGCAAAATATGGAATCGGTGGGTTCAGGAGGGTAATACAGAACACCGTGCTGGATACCAACAGCCTCATATCACTAGCTGTTGAGATGACAGACATCTTATCCGCATGGCTGTAACGGTTCGTGCAGCCATGTCTCGATCCCTGAGTCAACAGATGAGGACGTTTGCAAGACAACAACCATCTGCACGAACAGTTCGACAGCGTTTGCAGCAGCATGGACTATCAGCTCAGAGACCATGGCTGCAGTTACCCTTGATGATACATCACAGACAGGAGCGCCTGCGATGGTGTATCAATGACGAACCTGGATGCACGAATGGCAATACTTCATTTTTTCAGATGAATCCAGGTTCTGTTTACAGCATCATGATGGTAGCATTCCTGTTTGGCGACATCGCGGTGAACACACATTAGAAGCGTGTATTCGTCATTGCCATACTGGCGTATCACCTGGTGTGATGGTATGGGGTGCCATTGGTTACACGTCTCGGTCACCTCTTGTTCGCATTGACGGCACTTTGAACAGTGGACGTTACATTTCAGATGTGTTACGACCCATGGCTCTACTCTTCATTTGATCTCAGCGAAACCCTACATTTCAGCAGGATAATGCACGACCGCATGTTGCAGGTCCTATATGGGCCTTTCTGGATACAGATATTGTTCGACTGCTGCCCTGGCCAGCACATTCTCCAGATCTCTCTCCAATTGAAAACGTCTGGTCAATGGTGGCCGAGCAACTGGCTTGTCACAATACGCCAGTCACTACTCTTGATGAACTGTGGTATCATGTTGAAGCTGCATGGGCAGCGGTACCTGTACACGCCATCCAGGCTCTGTTTGACTCAATGCCCAGGCATACCAAGGCTGTTATTACGGTCAGAGGTGGTTGTTCTGGGTACTGATTTCTCAGGATCTATGCCCCCAAACTGCGTGGAAATGTAATCACATGTCAGTTCTAGTATAATATATTTGTCCAATGAATACCCGTTTATCATCTGCATTTCTTCTTGGTGTAGCAATTTTAAAGGCCAGTAGTGTAATACACATTTTGAGACATCAATGAACAACTGCTAATTGTTTCTTTTCAAACGAAGACAGAATACATGCAGAGTAACAAACTTTCTCACTAATTGTTCTCACAACAAATAAAAATAATTTTGCAATTAAAAATTAAAATAATAAAAATTGAATAATTAATCTGATAATGCCACACCTTAGTTCCAAAACTTGTTACGAAGAAAAACTTAGTTATGCGCCTGTTCTAAAAAATAAATCCACATGTGCCTTGCAAAACAAATGCAACATCACCAGCCACCACTTCAAAGCAGTTGCATGTGTGAAATTATTGCAAAATGTTTACGGTGTTGCCATGTCAATTTGAAAGCGGAAAAAAAAATTATGTAGAAAAATAAAAATGGAATTACTATCTCTTTCCCTGATTTTGTATCACTCCTGATTCTGACTATAATCACATTCCATGCAATGACATGGTGTATCTGGATCAGCATTAACATTAATTAACTACAGGGGATACAATTTTTCAACAAATTCACACAGTAATGGTGTAACGACCATTTTTCATTTCAAAAGTTATGAAGGCTGAACAGGTTACACGAAGTATGATACTGCGCACAATTTTTCAGTTCATACACATGGAGCGGCAAAAAGATCTGATGGTTTTAAAGTACAAATAACACAAATGTTAAGAGTGATAAAAAATGTTTTTTTTTTCTTTTTGTTATTACAGAATGGGGTTAATGGAAATTAAAGAAAATAACACTGGAACAACCGGTTTCATCAGTTTAAGATTTATGATGATGTCCTTGAAATGGTGCCCTTGTGTGGTGAAGCACTCTTCCAGTCTCGCACCAAAACTGTCAAACAGCTTTCCTAACATTGCAGGAGACAGGTTGGCTATTTCTTGAGTTATGGCCACCGTAAGTTCGCCCAATGTGTGGGGTTTGTTTGTGTAGACTTTTGATTTCAAGAAGCCCTGCAAGAAAAAAATGCTTAGATTCAGCTTTGGCACGGCGCCAGAGCCAGATGCCTCGTGATGCGTCACAGCTCAGAGTATATTGCATCACATTGTTCCAACTCTATGGCCTCCGTTTAGTGCAGCGTACCTCCATGTTCAATGTATAAACAGATCAGAATAAATATTAAATATGGTTTTGAAATGAAAGACATTAGTAAAGACAAAAATATTATTTATTTCAATTTCTATAATAATGTGTTACATCTCCAGTCACTTGGACTTTAGCACATCTTCCTGCACCTTTCATCCATATACACACACTCTCTTGTTCACTTATTTTACGATGATTTCTTGTTCTTAAATAAAAAGACTGGTTAGATACAAAGTATGAGAGTCCCAAATCTCTATTATACACTTCTCCAACATGAAAAGTACGGTAAGCAATAACATCTCTTGCATTAAATGCTTCCAAACCAGTAACATTCTTCACTTTATTACCATCAAAACGAACAATAGCAACTGTAATCCAACCATTGCCAGCTTGAGCTGCGTCTAATTGCGTAAGTGTAAAATTAATAGTACAACCACAAAACACTGATGGACCTTGCAAAATAACTTGTGATCCTTTGTTAGCAACTCTCACTTCCAGATCTTCTATGGCCTTGTAAACAGTTTGACGCGAACGTCGATATCTTCTGCTGTAGCGAGGCATCTCAAAACATGCTGTTGCACGCGCAGCTGCTCGCCGACTGACGTCGGCTTTGACTGTAACTACTTATATACACTACTTATATACACGCTGTGCGATTCAGCTTTGGCACGGCGCCAGAGCCAGATGCCTCGTGATGCGTCACAGCTCAGAGTATATTGCATCACATTGTTCCAACTCTATGGCCCCCGGTTAGTGCAGCGTACCTCCATGTTCAATGTATAAACAGATCAGAATAAATATTAAATATGGTTTTGAAATGAAAGACATTAGTAAAGACAAAAATATTATTTATTTCAATTTCTATAATAATGTGTTACATCTCCAGTCACTTGGACTTTAGCACATCTTCCTGCACCTTTCATCCATATACACACACTCTCTTGTTCACTTATTTTACGATGATTTCTTGTTCTTAAATAAAATGACTGGTTAGATACAAAGTATGAGAGTCCCAAATCTCTATTATACACTTCTCCAACATGAAAAGTACGGTAAGCAATAACATCTCTTGCATTAAATGCTTCCAAACCAGTAACATTCTTCACTTTATTACCATCAAAACGAACAACAGCAACTGTAATCCAACCATTGCCAGCTTGAGCTGCGTCTAATTGCACCTTTCATCCATATACACACACTCTCTTGTTCACTTATTTTACGATGATTTCCTGTTCTTAAATAAAATGACTGGTTAGATACAAAGTATGAGAGTCCCAAATCTCTATTATACACTTCTCCAACATGAAAAGTACGGTAAGCAATAACATCTCTTGCATTAAATGCTTCCAAACCAGTAACATTCTTCACTTTATTACCATCAAAACGAACAACAGCAACTGTAATCCAACCATTGCCAGCTTGAGCAGATGACTGTTGTTCGTTTTGATGGTAATAAAGTGAAGAATGTTACTGGTTTGGAAGCATTTAATGCAAGAGATGTTATTGCTTACCGTACTTTTCATGTTGGAGAAGTGTATAATAGAGATTTGGGACTCTCATACTTTGTATCTAACCAGTCATTTTATTTAAGAACAAGAAATCATCGTAAAATAAGTGAACAAGAGAGTGTGTGTATATGGATGAAAGGTGCAGGAAGATGTGCTAAAGTCCAAGTGACTGGAGATGTAACACATTATTATAGAAATTGAAATAAATAATATTTTTGTCTTTACTAATGTCTTTCATTTCAAAACCATATTTAATATTTATTCTGATCTGTTTATACATTGAACATGGAGGTACGCTGCACTAACTGGGGGCCATAGAGTTGGAACAATGTGATGCAATATACTCTGAGCTGTGACGCATCACGAGGCATCTGGCTCTGGCGCCGTGCCAAAGCTGAATCGCGGCAGCGCGCTGTCTAGAGATCCTACCGCGCGCTGCCGGGATTCGCCGCAGCCGCCGCCGCTCCCGCTCAAGGTCACGAGCTTCGCGTGTATATAAGTAGTTACAGTCAAAGCCGACGTCAGTCGGCGAGCAGCTGCGCGTGCAACAGCATGTTTTGAGATGCCTCGCTACAGCAGAAGATATCGACGTTCGCGTCAAACTGTTTACAAGGCCATAGAAGATCTGGAAGTGAGAGTTGCTAACAAAGGATCACAAGTTATTTTGCAAGGTCCATCAGTGTTTTGTGGTTGTACTATTAATTTTACACTTACGCAATTAGACGCAGCTCAAGCTGGCAATGGTTGGATTACAGTTGCTGTCGATATCTTCGGCAAGATTCTGATCGTGGAGGTACGCTCCTGTAAACGGAGGCCATAGAGTGAGAACAGTTTTTTTTAATTCGAAAAATCTTATGGCTGAAATAATTGATCAGTCACAACATTGGGCTTGGGTAGAATTGCAGAGAAACTTTCCAGAAGATCAGATTGAGTGGCCTCATTACATTAAGTGGATTATATTTTGTTCACATTTTAACAATGATGATATTGTGAGTTTGGTACCTTTTTTTTATGGACACGGTGTATCAGAGTTTAATGCTTGGTTTTATATACATCATTTGAATCCAGAGTTTAATGAAAGAGTTTATGGTATTTGGTGTAGGTGGTATAACAATTTTCGTCACTCTTGGTATTTGAGGTCTCGACATACATATTATAATTTACGTCACAGGTCTGTTCTGAATCTCAATGATCAACCAGTGTTTATTACTCGTCGTGGGAGCGGAAATCCTAATCGGGTTGGTTGGCATAACGTCATTGATTGTGGTAACAAGATTATCCGCACCGGTTAAGTTATTTTTCACTTCGCGTACTTGTAGCGCACAGCGCTCGCGCTGCGCAGAGCATGACGTCACCCCTGTGTGATATCACCAACGCTCGAGGTCAGCGTTGCGTAAGCACTGGCGCCGTGCCAAAGCTGAATCGCTTAGATTTTTGTAATATTCCCGAAACGCGAGATTACTCATCCACAAAACTTACTTTCCAGAAAGTCCACCAGCTCTTTGGCTGTATGAGCAGTTGCCCCAGCCTGCTGGAACCACATTCTAACGCACACTAAGTGTTTTTTCTTATGTTCAGGGATCAGGAATTTTGCAACATCAACAGATAATGTTGCGAATTGACCATAACAGTTTGACCACCCTCTTCAAAGAAGTATGGCCCAATGACAGATGTTTTTGTTATACTACACCACACAGTGACCTTAGGACTATGTAGAGGACGTTCATGCAGTTCTTCAAGATTTGTAGCTGACCAATAATGAAAGTTCTGTTTGCTTACATAACTGTAAGCCCCGTTGCTCATCATAAAGATTTTTTCATCTGTCATCAAATCAATCATTTGCTCTTAAAATGCTTTTCATTTTGCATATTCATTGGGCTTTAACTGCTGAACAATAGCCATTTTGTATGGATTGAAATGCAGACTGAACCACAAAATTCGTCTTACTGATTGTTCAGACATATGCAAAGCAGCAGCTTGTTTACGGGTCGGCTACCGAAGACTGGCTTCCACAGCTTCTCTTACAGTATCAATATTGTCTGGTGTCCGAGCTGACCTTGGACAGCCTGTTGACTTCCATTTCAACACTGAACTGGTAGTCTGAAGAGGCACTCCTTCTTCAGACCATGAGCGGCCTACCGGGACCATCCAACCGCCGTGTCATCCTCAGAGGAGGATGCGGATAGGAGGGACGTGGGGTCAGCACAAATACTCTCCCGCTCGTGATGATGGTATTCTTGACTGAAGCCGCTACTATTCGGTTGAGTAGCTCCTCAATTGGCATCACGAGGCTGAGTGCACCCTGAAAAATGGCAACAGCGCATGGCGGCTGGCTGGTCACCCAGCCAAGCGCTGGCCACGCCCAACAGCGCTTAACTTCGGTGATCTCACGGGAACCGGTGTATCCACTTCGGCAAGGCCGTTGGCCTGAAGTTACTCACCGCAACATAATTGTGTGGCATGTTAGAACTTTTTCTCGTGGACCTAAATTAAAATGCCTTCAGAACTGCCACTGCACAGCAATACAGGAATCACCACTTTTAAAAAATGCCTTGATAACAAATGTACGATGCTCAACCTACCACTGCTCCATGGCTACTAAAAATGTCCATGTGTAGGCTCTAAAATGCACCTATCGCCACCATCCCCCACCGCCTACTCACTCAACCACACGGCGGCAAAAACCGTCGGATCATTCTACCGTCCCTGTACTACCCTCAAAATTTTCTTTGGGCCCCCACACTCAGTACCTTAGTACTTAATTGACAAATAGTATGGGAGTTTGGCAAAATGTATGTCTACATCAGTACTCACTATGTGTTGCAATCACATACTACTTCAGTGAATTCGCCACTTTTGAAACCCTTTTATTTTTGTAAGAAGTGATATTTTTATAGCGATAACTAACTAGAGGTGTTGCTACCCTCAATAGGATGCCTTGTCATCAATAGCACACCTACCAATGCAATGCAAAAAACACAAAATATAATGTTGACACATCCTGCCTGCATTTAAGAGATGTGACAGCCAGCTTTTGTCAGTTCATTGCTATCTCCATACACTGTGGGTATCAGACACTCACCAGTTAAATATACTATTTGATAGTGTGCTATCACTGGATCTTCAGCAGAATTATGGTGGCAGTGTTCGTGTAGTGTCAGCTTGCTTACTTCGGTTCAGATTGCCCCTGCATATGATGACACGGTATTTGCTGATTATTTTGACTCTTCAGTGGTAATGAAAAGTGTGATGCACATTAATGCAGGATAAACAGGAAACATGGCCACAACTACAATGATGGTGAAAGTCCACAACAAATCCACAGGTACAACAACAACAGATGAAAAGCAAGCCACCCAACAACAATGCATGTCACAGCATTATGGGAAAAACCAACTTCATCAGAAGCAAGAAAAGCACTGGCAGTCTCGGCAATCATTCTATAACACTCCATGGCACTGCACCTACCCCCTCCAATGCTTGCAGCATTCCAATTAATCAAAGTGGACTGGTCATCTTACATCAAACATCTAATGTAACATTTCATAGTGTTGTATATGGTAACAGGCTCGGGGAGTTGGCAGGCATTTTTTTTTTCCAAGTGCTGACATAAAAATGTATCAATTCCTTAGAAATCTCATATCATTAGTAAATATACTGTCATAAATATTTCAAGAAGTATGAAATTTGCTAAGGTAATATTTTCAGCATCTAGCTTTGGTAGCATCTAGTTAAGTTTTCAGGAATCACACAAGTGATCAAACCAATTATGCAAGCCAGGTTCAGCTGATCTCCACGCAAATATTCTTTTACATGTCAGATATGCCAAGTTTCTTATCCTGTTCAATGATCCACAATATCGTTGTTCAAAATACTCCCAAACAGCTATCCAATCCAGCACTGGAAAATGTAAGTCTCAGGCATTTCAACTAGCAGTCCTCAGCTAATCAATCATAAATTCTAACTGAAACTGCAGTCTTGAGTACAGTGTGAATTTTCCAAGCATCACCATCATCATCATCATCATCATAAAAATATTTGACCCATCATGTGGTGGCGCATATCTAAGCATGCAATGAAGAATCACACATATGAATTTTGCTTTGTGAAGAGGAATATGGCCAATACTGCTTGCAGTTATTTTTGGTATTTGGTGGTTTCTATATTATAATGTACATGCTATTAATATATGCTGCTTCACAGCACTGGTATTTTGAGGGTTTTTCAAAATATTGTTTTTTTTCATGTAATTTATTATAATAAAATAGCAGGAAAAGATATATTTGTAGTCTTAAAGGACTTTTGTTCTATGGCATGTGTGCTAGTTTATGCCATTTCCACATACTGGTGCATTCAAGATTAATCAAGAACGTGTTGTTTTTGTACAGTTTCTAGCAATTAAATGTCAGATAATGCCATTTGTATTTGTGGCCTTTAACTTATCATAAGATCAAATATATAGACTGAAATAATGATTACCAACTGCACTAGAAAGGATATAGACATGGACTGTAATCTGAAAGGTTGAGTCCTGATTTCAGAAAATTTATTTTTTATTCACCTTAATGTTTTCTTAAGTATTTTAGAGTTTTAATTTAATAGAAATACATTCTGGAGTATTTGATGTTATGTATATATAAGAGAAATCTCCATTCAGAAGTGAATTAGCTTGATATTGTGAACATGCCACAATACATGGACCAAGAACTGTAAGGCTGATGTCTGCATCACTAGCTGATTCCCTTGCATTTCAGTACAGTAGATACTACAAACAGAACAACACAGTTAGTATGTGGACAAGGGAGCAATTGTGCATTTTAATAGATGCTGTGAAAGAGGTGCAGTGTTCATATAACGTTAAAAGTAACACTCACAGTATTCCTCTACTAACAATTCCCTGTCCAAGACTTAGGCAGAACTTCTCCGCAATTTCCTTGGCTCATTTTCGATGATCGTTAAGTTTTCATGGACATTAATAAATGGTTACTAGCCAATTCTTTGTCACTAAAATTTGAAATGACACTTTATGCAATACAGTATTTGTAGATGTTTCCTCCCAGTATGTGTCCTGCCTCGTGATGACTGGGTGTTGTGTGCTGTCCTTAGGTTAGTTCGGTTTAAGTAGTTCTAAGTTCTAGGGGAATAATGACCATAGATGTTAAGTCCCATAGTGCTCAGAGCCATTTGAACCAGCCAGTACGTGTCTAACATACGACAACAAGAAGACAGAAGAAGCTGATGGTGTTAAGTTCTTGGAATCACAAACTGGTGATAAATTCAGTTGGGAGGAGCATACCACAGAACCACTGAATCACTTAAAACATACCTTTATTTGCAATGTGGATGTATTCAACATACATGATATAACAATGAAATAAAAAATGTCATACTTTCACTCCTTAATGTAACAGAGTCATTTTCTGAGTAACTCATCAAGACATTCTAAAACTTTCAGAGTCCAAATGCAGGAAATATGAATTATTTGTGGTATGAAATAAAGTATGTCCTGCAGAGATATCTCAAGGAAGAAAGGGTACTCAATGCTCATTCCCAATATGTTATTCCTTAATGAAATTTGACCTAAATGATGTATCTCCTTTCCAATCCAACACCTCAGGTCATAGATTCAATACTAGAAATAAGGATAATCTTCATAAATATCTAAAATCACTGACTTTGGCCCATAAAATGTCCATTATTTGGGAACACACATTTTCAGTAAGTTGCAAGTAGCCATAAAAATGTTTAGCTACTGATAATGGTCAGTTTAAGGGTCTACAGGATTTACTCGTGGCCAACTACTCCTACTCCACTGATGAATTTGTTAGTAGAACCAATTGATGGAAGTATTATTGATAATAGCTAATAATACAAGTGTTATGTAAAATTTGACTTCTAGCTATTTTCAGTGCATTAACATGAGCAATATAAATAAGTGTTGTGAACTGATTTTCTGTTTTATGATGCATGGCTACAACAGCCTAACAATTATCATATGCTCCTCAGTAAATACATTATTCCGGGTGACTCTCCGAAGTCTTGATAATGCATTTTCTCCGGTGTTTCATCATAGACAAGAGTACCGCAGGAGCACCCCAGGTAAGTGTGATAGGACTGCTCTTATTCTCTATATACATAAATGATCTGACGCACAGGATGAGCAGCAATTTATGCCTGTTTGCTGATGATGCTGTGGAGTATGAGAAGGTGTTGTCATTCAGTGACTGTAGGAGTATACAAGACGAGTTAGACACAATATCTGTTTGGTGTGAGGAATGGCAGCTAGCTCTAAATGCAGAAAAATATAAGTTAATGCAGATTAGTAGGAAAAACAATCATAAAATGTTCGAATAAAATATTAGTACACTACTGCTTGACAAAGTTGAGTTGATTAAATATCTAGGCATAACACTGCAAAGTAAAAATGAAATAGAATGAGCACATAGTTAGTTAGTGAGTTACATATTCCATACATCATTTGAATGTTCTCTTATCATTGGAATGAGTCAGTTTACAGAATATGTACACACTACTAGTGTTAACATTAATGAACACATTATCATTTTATTCCCATACATGCAAGTGCATTTAAATACTAGATGGCTGCCAAGTGAGATCACAGGTATTTTCTTCGTCCACTAAAAGAACTTATTTAAGAGGAAATATTGTCAAATTTAAATTTTCCTTGTCTTGTATACTTGCTGTAGTGTCCATTCTTGTCACACAACTGGATATTAGCATCCCAGCAGAGCATGTTCTTGAAAAAACTTGTTCTTTAGCTGAAGTCATGATAATCGCAACATAGCCTGAAATTTTGCGTGACATAAACACAAAAATTTCTATTCAGGTTTACTTGATAGTGCAAAATTTGTTAAAAGAAGACAGCTACTAGTTTCATCAGTGTCTATTGTCACATAAAAGTGTCATTAAATGCTTCTAAATTGTATTCAACTAACACATTTCGTACTGTTTACTAGTAAGATAGATGCGATCTAGGCCTATATTTTCCGAGTTATAAATGTTTAAAAACCTGACCAAACATGCTTGATAACATAAATTCTCTAAAAGCAAAGTAATTACAAATTCATTCTTCTGTCACTGTATCTCAAAAACAGTACAAAAACAACAACCACCGTACATAAGACCTTTGTGTCGTTTTGTGTTTACACACAGCCAATCTCTCATCCTTGACAAATTAAAAACATTCTTAAAACTTAATTATTCTTTTGAAACTGGCCATGAGTGAGAAATGTGGGAGCTGTTATAGGGTAGTGAGTAGAGGGATTTGTTGCCAATCTTGTAGGAAATATTTTCACTAGGGAGGATGCAGTGGGGAGAATGTTGGGAGAACAGAAGAGGCTCTCTCCTGTAACTGCAGAGTATACAGTAGGAACATTTTGATTGGGGAACAGGAAAGGAAAATCTGTGCCCTTCAGGCACAGATGGAGGAGGCAAGGAAGGAACTCATAAGGATCAAGGGAGATAGGGAGGAGGAGGGTGGTTGGGAACTGGCAGCTGGTAGGAGGATAGGAAGAAAGAGAACGCGATCTGACTATTTTGTCATCAGCACCAAGAACAGGTATCTACAACTGCCAGAGTTATGTGGAGAAGAGCCTCAGGTAGAATGAGGAGCAGGAAAAGTGCAGCACACTTCAACTGAGGCCAAGAAGCCTAGAAATGTACAAAGTGTTAGGAAGAAGAAAGTGCTGCTGCTACGTAGTAGCCATGGGCGAGGTGTAGGCCCTCAGTCACAGGAAAGTTTACGGGCAGTGTAGCAGGCCACCAGTATCTTCAAGCCAAATGCAGGGCTAAGTCATGTGATAGAGGACCTAGGGTCTTTATGTAAGGACTTTACAAAATAGGACCATGTAGTGATAGTGGGTGGGGCGGCAAACACTTTGGACAGGGATGGGGCATATGACATTGGTGGCGACCTGGACAAGACAGCTTCCCTGACTCATGGCAACAACGTACACTTTGTTGAGCTGTTCCGGCGTCATGATTGACCACATCTTGATGGAGTTGTGAGGTGAATAAAGGTGGGGTTAGGGGTGGCTCTGAGGACAGCCAACTTTGCTCATGTTTCTCTGGTGCCATTCGGGACAGTCAACAGATGGGGTTTCACTAGGCATGGCCTACACCTAAACAGGACTGGGAAGGGAAGATTGGTACAGCCAATTCATGAAAGTATAAGGGGTGGATATCGGGCCACACATGGTCAAATACCTGTTGTCATAAGTAGGAAAAGTAGGTCCTTTTTAGGATAAATCTGGACAACAGGTTTCCCTGCCTAAAGAGTATTTCCAGCACTTTAAAAAATACTGAAACAATCACTCATAAGACAGATTTTAACACCTCAAACGTCACATATACCAGATGTCACAAAGAAAAACAAACCGTTGGAAAGAGTAACACGGAGCATTTCACAGACGTAACAATCCTCCGTCAAAACATGCAATCAATAAAATATAAAATAAAACTATTAGAAGTTGTGCTCCAATCTTTGAACTGCACAGTAGTTTGTATTACTGAGCACTGGTATAGAGACACACAAATCCAACATGTAGTATTATCATCATATGAAAGGGCAAACTCTTACTGCAGAAGTACTTCCAGGGTTGGAGGATCATGCATTTATATCAGAAAAGGAACACAGTTCAAATCAAGACATGACCTCTGTACCGTAAGTGAAGAGAAACACTTTGAAATATCAGCTATTGAATTAACAGGGCTTGATATCACTAAGAAATTAATCATTTTCTGTATGTATAGACCTCCCAGTGGTAGTGTGGACACTTTTTTCAATAAGTTAACAGAAGTTCTAGATAAAGTCTCAAGTACAAAGGTCAACATAATCCTGTGTGGGGACATTAACATCAACACTGACATCATACATGAATCCAGCAGCACCTTCATAAACATCCTTCAGAGTTTTGGCATGTCCCTATTGGTCAATAGTGCAACAAGGGTTACTCCAATGACTGCATCAGTAATTAATGATGTGACTACAAATATGGACATGGAAAAATGTGATGTAACTGTAAAAGATCTCTGACTATCAGACCATCTCTGTCAAATAATAACAGTAAAATCAGGCTTCGAATCATTCCCTAAACTACAAGCCTACAAATGACATCTATCAGAAATTAAAATAAAAGATTTTTCAAAAGAAGTAGAAATACAAAGCTGGGATGAAATGTATAAGGAAACCAATGTGAATATGAAATTCTCTAAATTCTCCACATTTTTTAAATTGAACTTTGAAAAGGCATTTCCAAAAGTATACATGTCTGTATCAACATCTGACAGAAACAGATGGATAACAGCAGGTATTAAGAAGTCCTCCCAAACACTTAAACACCTCGGTTCCATGAAAAAGATTCGCAATGATCCATAATTCTTAAATTTCTATCATAGATACAAAAAGATCTATAGGAAGGTGCTGTTGCTGCAGAAAAGTCATTTAATGACAAAATAATATACAGGGTGGTCCATTGATTGTGACCGGGTCAAATATCTCACAAAATAAGCATCAAACGAAAAAAATACAAAGAACGAAACTTATCTAGCTTGAAGGGGGAAACAAGCTGGTGCTATGGTTGGACCACTAGATGGCGCTGCCAAAGGTCAAACGGATATCAACTGCGTTTTTTAAAATAGTAATCCCAATTTTTTATTATATATATGTGTGTAGTACATAAAGAAATATGAATGTTTTAGTTGGACCACTTTTTTCGCTTTGTGATAGATATGGCTCACAATTTTAACAGTTGGTAACAGGTAGGTTTTTAAAGTAAAACACAGAATGTATCTACGTTTGAACATTTTGTTTCGGTTGTTCCAATGTGATACACGTACCTTTGTGAACTTATCATTTCTGAGAACACATGCTGTTACAGTATGATTACCTGTAAATACCACATGAATGCAATAAATGCTCAAAATGATGTCCGTAAACCTCAATGTATTTGGCAATACGTGTAACGACATTCCTCTCAACAGCGAGTAGTTCGCCTTCCGTAATGTTTGCACATGCATTGACAATGCACTAACACATGTTGTCAGGCATTGTCAGTAGATCACAATAGCAAATATCCATCAACTTTTCCCACAGAAAGAAATCCGGGGACGTCAGATCTGGTGAACGTGTGGGCCATGGTATGGTGCTTCGACGGCCAATCCACCTGTCATGAAATATGCTATTCAATACCATTTCAACTGCACGTGAGCTATGTGCCGGACATCCATCATGTTGGAAGTACATCACCATTCTGTCATGCAGTGAAACATCTTGTAGTAACATCGGTAGAACATTACGTAGGAAATCAGCATACATTGTACCATTTAGATTGCCATCGATAAAATGGGGGACAATTATCCTTCCTCCTATAACGCTGCACCATACATTAACCCGCCAAGGTCGCTGATGTTACACTTGTTACAGCCATCGTGGATTTTCCATTGCCCAATAGTGCACATTATGCCAGTTTACGTTACCGCTGTTGGTGAATGACGCTTTGTTGCTACATAGAACACGTGCAAAAAATCTGTCATCGTCTGGTAATTTCTCTTGTGCCCAGTGGCAGACCTGTACATGACGTTCAAAGTTGTCACCATGCAATTCCTGGTGCATAGAAATATGGTACAGGTGCAATCGATCTTGATGTAGCATTCTCAACACCGACGTTTTTGAGATTCCCCATTGTCGCGCAATTTGTCTGTTACTAATGTGCGGATTAGCCATGACAGCAGTTAAAACACCTACTTGGGCATCATCATTTGTTGCAAGTCGTGATTGACGTTTCACACGTGGCTGAACACTTCCTGTTTCCATAAATAACGGTAACTATCTGGCTAACGGTCCGGACACTTGGATGATGTTGTCCAGGATACCGAGCAGCATACATAGCACACGCTCATTGGGCATTTTGTTCACAATAGCCATACATCAACACTATATCGAACTTTTCCGCAATTGGTAAATGTTCCATTTTAACACGGGTAATGTATCACGAAGCAAATACAGTCCGCACTGGCGGAATGTTACGTGATATTGCATACTTATATGTTTGTGACTATTACAGTGCCATCTGTCACAAAGCAAAAAAAGTGGTCCAACTAAAACATTCATATTTCTTTACGTACTACACGAATATGTAATAAAAAATTGGGGTTCCTATTTAAAAAAACGCAGTTGATATCAGTTTGACCTATGGCAGCGCCATCTAGCGTGCCAACCATAGTGCCATCTGGTTTCCCCCTTCAAGCTAGATGAGTTTCGTTCTTTGTAGTTTTTTTGCTTGATGCTTATTTTGGGAGATATTTGGCCCAGTCACTATCAATGGACCACCCTGTATAATGCAGAGAATAAAAGCAAAGCAGCCAGGGATGTTACAAAAAAGGAAATGGGGAGAGGCAAACAAATGCAGAATAACATGCTGCTAAGGGAGGAGGATAAAGTAATAAATGATACACAGCACTTAGCAAAATATGTAAACGAGCATTTTTTCAAGTATTGCTGAGAATTTACAGCAACAATTCCCCCAAAAAAATATAACACCTGTAAATAATATTGCACTAAATGCAATGCTGTTGCTTCCAACCACAGAGAATGAAGTCAATAAAACTGTTCAAAAACTAAAAAATAAAAGTCAGTAGGCGTAAATGAAGTACCAAAGTGTGTACTGAAACAATGCATAGGGATTATACAAGGCCCCTTAACAAATATAATAAATGAATCTTTCACATCAGGGACATTTCCGGGGCAGTTAAAATAGGCAAGAGTTTTACCTTTGCTTAAGAAAGGTAATGCAGAAGACATAGAAAATTACTGGCCCATTTCCCTGCAGTCAGCATTCTCAAAAATAATAGAAGCAATTATGAAAGACAGATTAATGAATTACCTGAATAAATACAATCTTTTAGGCAAATCACAGTTTGGTTTCTGAAGTGGCAAAAATATGGAGTCAGCCATAGAATTCACAAAAGTTGAACTTGATGCTCTTATAAAGATGGGCATGTCACAGGCATATTTTCAGATATTTCTAAGGCATTTGATACAGTCAACCATAAGATTCTATTAATAAATTAGAAGCATTAGGAATAAGATGGTTAGCCAATGACTGGTTTCAATCATACCTAGCAGATAGGGTTCAAATGGCTCTGAGCACTATGGGACTTAACAGCTGTGGTCATCAGTCCCCTAGAACTTAGAACTACTTAAACCTAACTAACCTAAGGACATCACACACATCCATGCCCGAGGCAGGATTCGAACCTGCGACCGTAGCAGTCGCGCGGTTCCGGACTGCGCGCCTAGAACCGCGAGACCACCGCGGCCGGCACCTAGCAGATAGGGTACAAAGAGTAGAGATAATACATACATCAAATAGATCCAAACATTTAGTAAAACACTTAATAGAACCAAAATCCATTAACATAGGGGTTCCGCAAGGTAGCATATTAGGACCAATACTATTCCTGATATGCATCAATGACTTTCCCCAATAGTGTTACTCATGGTGAAAAAATTCTCTTCACTGATGACAGCAGTATTTTAGTCACTGAGAAAACAAGAGAACTCCTTGCCGAGAAAGCAAATGGAACTCTCAAGGAAGTTTATGATTGGTAAATAGGCAATAAAGTGACATTGAACATAAAGACAACAAATGCTATGAATTTCAGTTTGAAGAGGAAAAATGACAATGTTAAATTAAATGTAGATGGCACCTCTATAGACTGTGTAACAAATGCAAAATTTCTAGGATGAATATTGATTCTCAGTTGAAGTGGTGTGAACACACAAAGGTACTTGCAAACAGAATGTCATCAGCATGTTATGCCCTTAGAATCCTATCATCAGTGTGTAACATGCAGTGTCTTTTAGTTACGGGAATTTAAGGAGATGGGACCTGGATAAACTGAAAGAACCAGAGTTTGTACAGAGTTTCAGGGAGCGCATAAGGGAACAATTGACAGGAATGGGGGAAAGAAATACAGTAGAAGAAGAATGGGTAGCTTTGAGGGATGAAATAGTGAAGGCAGCAGAGGATCAAATAGGTAAAAAGACGAGGGCTAGTAGAAATCCTTGGGTAACAGAAGAAATATTAAATTTAATTGATGAAAGGAGAATATATAAAAATGCAGAAAATCAAGCAGGCAAAAAGGAATACAAACGTCTCAAAAATGATATCAACAGGAAATGCAAAATGGCTAAGCAGAGATGGCTAGAGGATAAATGTAAGGATGTAGAGGCTTATCTCACTAGGGGTAAGATAGATACTGCCTACAGGAAAATTGAAGAGACCTTTGGAGAAAGGAGAAACACTTGCATGAATATCAAGAGCTCAGATGGAAACCCAGTTCTAAGCAAAGAAGGGAAAGCAGAAAGGTGGAAGGAGAGTATAGAGGGTCTATACAAGGGTGATGTACCTGAGAACAATATTATGGAAATGGAAGGGGATGTAGATGAAGATGAAATGGGAGATATGATACTGCGTAAAGAGTTTGACAGAGCACTGAAAGACCTGAGTCGAAACAAGGCCCTGGGAGTAGACAACATTCCATTAGAACTACTGACAGCCTTGGCATAGCCAGTCCTGACAAAACTCTACCATCTGGTGAGCAAGATGTATGAGACAGGTGTTGACAAATGTGAAAATTGCCGAACTATCAGTTAAATAAGTCACAGCTGCAAAATACTAACGCGAATTCTTTACAGATGAATGGAAAAACTGGTAGAAGCCGACCTCGGAGATCAGTTTGGATTCCGTAGAAATGTTGGAACACGTGAGGCAATACAGACCCTAAGACTTATCTTAGAAGAAAGATTAAGGAAACGCAAACATACGTTTCTAGCATTTGTAGACTTAGAGAAAGCTTTTGACAATGTTGACTGGAATACTCTCTTTCAAATTCTGAAGGTGGCAGGAGTAAAATACAGGAAGCAAAAGGCTATTTACAATTTGTACAGAAACCAGATGGCAATTATAAGAGTCAAGGGACATGAAAGTGAAGCAGTGGTTGGGAAGGGAGTTAGACATGGTTGTAGCCTCTCCCCAATGCTATTCAATCTGTATATTGAGCAAGCACTAAAGGAAACAAAAGAAAAGTTCGGAGTAGGTATTAAAATTCATGGAAAAGAAATAAAAACTTTGAGGTTTGCCGATGACATTGTAATTCTGTCAGAGACAGCAAAGGATTTGGAAGAGCAGTTGAACGGAATGGACAGTGTCTTGAAAGGAGGGTATGAGATGAACATCAACAAAAGGAAAATGAGGATAATGGAATGTAGCCGAATTAAGGCGGGTGATGCTGAGGGAATTAGATTAGGAAATGAGACACTTAAAGTAGTAAAGGAGTTTTGCTATTTGGGGAGCAAAATAACTGATGATGGTTGAAGTAGAGAGGATATCAAATGTAGACTGGCAACGGCAAGGAATGCGTTTCTGAAGAAGAGAAATTTGTTAACATCGAGTATAGATTTAAGTGTCAGGAAGTCGTTTCTGAAAGTATTTGTATGGAGTGTAGCCATGTATGGAAGTGAAACATGGACGATAAATAGTTTGGACAAGAAGAGAATAGAAGCTTTCGAAATGTGGTGCTACAGAGGAATGCTGAAGATTAGATGGGTAGATCACGTAACTAATGAGGAGGTATTGAATAGAATTGGGGAGAAGAGGAGTTGTGGCACAACTTGACTAGAAAAAGGGATCAGTTGGTAGGGCATGTTCTGAGACATCGAGGGATCACCAATTTGGTATTGGAGGGCAGCGTGGAGGGTAAAAATCGTAGAGGGAGACCAAGAGAAGTGTTATGAAACAATGTGTGCATAGTGTATGCAATGACTGATAGTGAGATATG
The DNA here is from genome assembly GCF_023898315.1 of Schistocerca nitens. NCBI lineage: Eukaryota > Metazoa > Arthropoda > Insecta > Orthoptera > Acrididae > Schistocerca > Schistocerca nitens. The sequence continues at coordinate 832,395,435 of NC_064616.1, read as the reverse complement.
AGTGAACAGTGTGGCATTACATTATTTAATAAGTTATTTGTAAAAAAAATATTGCATACCAGGAGTAAATCTAATGATTGTCTCTAACTAGAAGTGTGTAAATATGTGTGTATATGAATTAGCTTATTTTAAATTGATCTAAACTTGTAAATACTTTGACATGTCCTAAGTCCCTGTAAAAAGAGATATACAAATTAATAAAGCTGCTGCTGTTGCTAGAAATTTGTCATAGGATTAGAAGTAGTTGTCCAGGAGAAATGAATTTAAATTAGATTTAAAACTTGCTTCACTATCTGCCAAACATTTTATGTTATTGAGCAAATGATCAAAAAGCGAACACTCGACTTTTTCTTATTGGGAGAATTTTGCGAAAGAGGGACTGCAAACAGGACACTAGTGTGACCCATTATTGAGTACTATTAGAGTGTTTGGGATCCCCGCCAGGTCAGATTAAAGGAAAACATAAAAGCAATTCAGGGGCGTGCTGCTAGATTTGTTACCGGTAGGTTCGACTGGCTCGCAAATAGTATGGAGATGCTTCGTGAACTCAAATGGGAATCCCTGGAGAGAAGATGAAACTCCTTTTGTGAGGCACTATTGCAGAAATTTAGAAAACTGTCATTTGAGGCTGACTGCAGTACGATTCTACTGCCACCAACATACATTTCACGTAAGGACCACAAAGATAAGATGCAAGAAATTAGGGCCCATAATGAGGCTTTTAGACATTCATTTTTCCTTTGCTCAATTTGTGAATAGAGCAGGAAAGGAAATGATTAGTGGTGGTACATGGTACCCTCCACTACCCGCCATACAGTGGCTGTGTGTAAATTCGCAATTTCATTTTTGCAATGTGTAGCTGGAGTCAGCCCAAACAAAGACCCCTCATCACATCTTTCACGTGACACCCAGTGTTGATGGAAAGGGTTGGTCTGTTTCCTGTTACAAACAAAATGATTTTTAAAGCAGAATTTTACTTGCTCATTCGATATAACAGTCCCATATTAGTTTGGTGTGAAAATCGTTTTATCAATATGTATTAACAGGGACAGTACAAAGTGATACTGGGCATCATATGAAAGATGTGAGAGCAGTATATATTTGGGCCGACTCCAGCTACACATCGTAAAGATGAAATTGTTTGTGGTGGTCTAGCAGGTCAAGCACTAAGACTCCAGACTAGGAGGTCCTGGATTCAATTCCAGATAGGGGTATCTGATCTCTGTTCCATTTCCATCACTGCTCTAATGCCCACCACTTCACTCCGTTAACTTACACCCACAGGGTTCTCTCCATGGTGTCCCTCTTCAAAATTGTATCCCCTCTCCCCAACCTAGTCATCAATTTCATCATGTGTCATTTCCCTGCCTGCACCAGTGCAGGTCACATTCCAACCCTCCACCTTTGCTCGTACCTCTCCCAGCCTCCCTATCCTCTGCCTCTCCTCTCCTTTTCATTCCCCTCAACCATTTCACTTACCTAGGACAAATTAACCGAGTGGAATATAATAAATCCATTGGTGTGTGTTTTTTTTGGAGGCGTGGTGGGGTTGGGGGGGGGGGGGGGGGCAGGAAGATCTGAAGGAGGAAATTGCCCAAAAACTCAAACTATTTCCATACATTTTAGATGCCTATCAATCGCAAAACACAGCAAATGTTCCCATTCCCATTATTTGCATTCCCTCCAGGACTTCCAGCACCATAGGTTACAAAATCAGCTTGGTGTCAGTGAGTGGTTATAGTTAGTTAGTTGTTTCTCATATTTTGCGAACAACTGCAGTGTGCCTATTTACATAAGGGTAACAACTTGGTTCAAAAGTTCATCTCAGACAACCTAGAAGAGCACAGTGCAACATATCAAAATAGATATGCATGTTTTCTGGTATTTCCAATCATTTGGAAATTCTTAATTAGCTATCTGCCTCAGTTTTTGCACTTTTTTTTCAGTATCTCACCACATTCATTGTTCCTGTATATACTTCTTTTAAGTTTTTGTGTAACTCAAATGACTATCCTACACTATGTGATCAAAAGTATCCAGACCACCCCAAAAACATACGTTTTTCATATTAGGTGCTTTGTGCTGCCACCTACTGACAGGTACTCCGTATCAGTGACCTCAGTAGTTGTAAGGTGTCGTGAGAGAGCAGAATGGGGTGCTCTGCAGAACTCAGGGCCTTCAAACGTGGTCAGGTTATTGCGTGTCACGTGTGTCGTATGTCTGTACGCGAGATTTCCGTACTCCTAAACATCCCTAGGTCCACTGTTTCTCGTGTGATAGTGAAGTGGAAATGTGAAGGGACAGGTACAGCACAAAAGCACATAGGCCACCCTCGTCTGTTGACTGACAGAGACCACCAACAGTTGAAGAGGATCACAATGTGTAATAGGCAGACATCTATCCAGACTGTTGTTGTTGTTGTTGTTGTTGTTGTGGTCTTCAGTCCTGAGACTGGTTTGATGCAGCTCTCCATGCTACTCTATCCTGTGCAAGCTTCTTCATCTCCCAGTACCTACTGCAACCTACATCCTTCTGAATCTGCTTAGTGTATTCATCTCTTGGTCTCCCTCTACGATTTTTACCCTCCACACTGCCCTCCAATGCTAAATTTGTGATCCCTTGATGCCTCAAAACATGTCCTACCAACCGATCCCTTCTTCTAGTCAAGTTGTGCCAAAAACTTCTCTTCTCCCCAATCCTATTCAATACCTCCTCATTAGTTACGTGATCTACCCACCTTATCTTCAGCATTCTTCTGTAGCACCACATTTCGAAAGCTTCTATTCTCTTCTTGTCCAAACTGGTTATCGTCCATGTTTCACTTCCATACATGGCTACACTCCATACAAATACTTTCAGAAATGACTTCCTGACACTTAAATATATACTCGATGTTAACAAATTTCTCTTCTTCAGAAACGATTTCCTTGCCATTGCCAGTCTACATTTGATATCCTCTCTACTTCGACCATCATCAGTTATTTTACTCCCTAAATAGCAAAACTCCTTTACTACTTTAAGGGTCTCATTTCCTAATCTAATCCCCTCAGCATCCCTGATTTAATTTGACTACATTCCATTATCCTCGTTTTGCTTTTGTTGATGTTCATCTTATATCCTCCTTTCAAGACACTGCCCATTCCGTTCAACTGCTCTTCCAAGTCCTTTGCTGTCTCTGACAGAATTACAATGTCATCGGCGAACTTCAAAGTTTTTACTTCTTCTCCATGAATTTTAATACCTACTTCGAATTTTTCTTTTGTTTCCTTTACTGCTTGCTCAATATACCTATCCAGACTATCTCACAGGAATTCCAAACTGCATCAGGATTCACTGTAAGTACTATGACAGTTAGGCGGGAGGTGAGAAAACTTGGATTTAATTGTCAAGCAGCTGCTCATAAGCCACACATCATGCTGATAAATGCCAAACGACACCTCGCTTGGTGTCAGGAGCATAAACATTGGACGACTGAACAGTGGAAAAACACCGTGTGGAGTGACGAATCATGGTACACAATGTGGTGATTCCAATGGCATGGTGTGGGTATGGGTAATGCCCAGTGAATGTCATCTGCCAGTGCGTATAGTGCCAACAGTAGAATTTGGAGGTGGTGATGTTATGGTGTGGTCTTGTTTTTCATGGAGGGGGCTTGCACCCCTTGTTGTTTTGTGTGGCACTATCACAGCACAGGCCTACATTGATGTTTTAGGCACTTTCTTGCTTCCCACTGTTGAAGAGCAATTTGCGGATGGCAATTGCATCTTTCAACACAATTGAACACCTGTACATCATGCACAGCCTGTGACTGAGTGGTTACATGACAATAACATCCCTGTAATGGACTGGCCTGCACAGAGTTCTGACCGCAATCCTATAAAACACCTTTGGGATGTTTTGGAAAGCCAATCTTGTCCCAGGCCTCACCAACGGACATTGATACTTCTCCTCAGTGCAGCACTCTGTGAAGAATGGGCTGCCGTTCCCCAAGAAACCTTCCAGCATCTGATTGAACATATGCCTGCAAGAGTGGAAGCTGTCATCAAGGTTAAGGGTGGGCCTACACCGTATTGAATTCTAGCATTACCGATGGAGGGCGTCATGAACTTGTAAGTCATTTTCAGCCAGGTGTCTGGATACTTTTGATGACATAGTGTATCTTGATCTCTTCAAATTGCTTCAAATAACATGTATCTACTCACCTACGTTTTTCAATATATTTAAAGCGTTTAATAAAGCATAATTGCAAGATTAATAACACTATTTACAAAGTTATTAAACTATGAAATTTATTTTCATGTCTTACAAGCACGACATTTCAACTTTTGATTTTTTTTATGACAATTACATTTATATACAGAGATAATAATCTAATCAAGATTACCATAATGTGTGGGTGTTCTGCAATGACTGTTACAATGAAAGTAACCCACAGTTATTCACAGTTTTGGACATAAACATAATTTTTACCATTAAGGGACACCTATGGTTTGCTTATATTAAAAAAAAATTCTTTGTAAGGAAATAATTACACAGGTCTGCGACATAAAAATTGTTTCCAATTTATTAAGTGATTTTTATAGTGTTTTCAACATTGATTTCGGGAAAAATAGTGAAAAAATTCCATCACTTACAGCTATTCCACAAATTGCTTGTCTAGTTTTAGCTTCCCCCCCCCAAGCACTCTAGTGAGTTTGAATTTTGGTTTTTAAGATCTTCATAAACTGTTAATTAGCCATTTTTATACTAGATATACGTAAAATAAGGAGTAATTAGGAGAAGCCAGCAGTATTTTCATGTCAGTGCCTGCCTGTCGCGCTGTCCCTTCCCCCACAATCACCAAGCAGTGAGCTTCTGCTATTGTCCTTCAGTTCACAGTACCTCTTCACTCTGTGCTGTTCTCATGTTGTTGTTACTAGTGCTTTAAAGTAGTGACTGTTTTCTTGTGTTGTGAAGTTGTTTTATGCACAGTGGACAATGGCTACCAGAGGATGTATAAACTTGCCACATTGCTTCTACTACATTTGTGGTAACTATACCATTAAAAAGCAACAAAGAAACATTTCTGAATTTTGTTGTAAATGTACATTTCACCTATTCTGGCATAAAGTTAGGTGATGAAGATAAGCCTTGGGCCCCACACAAAATTTGTTCAGTGTGTGTTCAAGAACTGAGGCAACGGTTTCAACGTAAAAAGCAGTCCTTACTTTTGGAATACCAATGGTTTGGAGGGAGCTCAAAAATCATAGTGATGACTGCTATTTTTGTTCTTGCAACATACGAGGTTTCAATTTGAAAAACAGAAAGGATATTTCCTACCCTAACATTCAATCAGCCATTCGCCCTGTTCCTCATGGACCTGAACTACCAATACCCTCTTCTCCAGATTCTTTGGATGATATAGATGATCACACAAGCCATTGGCTCAGCAAGGTGATGGTGAAGAAGACAGAGATTGCTACAATCCTGGCACAACTGATTCCATTCCATTCTCACAATCTGAATTGAACGATTTAGTTAGAGACTTAGGCCTTTCTAAAGAATCAGCAGAGGTTTTAGGATCTAGATTGAAAGATAAACATATGTTGGCTCCGGGTACATCCTTTTCTTGGTGTCGATCAAGGGAAAAGGAGTTTGTATCTTTCTTCTCTCAAGAAGGTGACCTGGTGTTTTGCAGTGATGATCCTGGGCTTACAGCACGTTTCAAAATAGAATATGCTCCTGATGAGTGGAGACCTTTTACTGATTCTTCAAAAAGAATCCTTAAAGCAGTACTTCTACACAATGGCAATAAGTATGCTTCTATACCAGTTGGACAGTCGGTTCACTTAAAAGAGTGTTACGACAACCTTGAACTGGTTTTAAACAAACTATGCTATTCAGACCAAAAATGGATACTATGTGGTGATTTAAATGTGATTTCAATGCTGTTTGGTGAACAATATATAAAGATTGGTTTGTGGGGCACTCAACTGCGCGGTCATCAGCGCCCGTACAAAGTCCCAATTTTTACGCAGTCCAATTTTTACTCAGTCGAATCGAATCCCTCTTACGAATGTTGATGATGATGAAATGATGAGAACAACACAAACACCCAGTCCCCGGGCAGAGAAAATCCCCAACCCGTCTGAGAATCGAACTCGGGTCCCCGTGATCCAGAGACAGCAATGCTAGCCACAAGAGAAATGGAAGTGTACTGGAAACGTAGTTTAGAACATGATTTATAAATAAAATAAAGTTTTATAATGTTGGAAAAATGTGATAAATTGCTTAAATTTTGTTATTATGCCCAAAAATACTTCCTTTTTGTGAGGAAACTTGACATGATAGAAAAAAATGGATTGCATTTTTGAAATCAGCATTGAAAAGTACATAAAAGTCAGTTATCAAATTTCAACTAACTTTCAAAAAATATTTTTTTGCAGACCTGTGTTATCTTGGTCATTCCAAGATCTTACAGTACAGGTATCTATTTGTGATTTTTTTAAACAAACAGCTTCCACATTTTCATTTTTGGAAGGAACATTTACTAATGTGACCTAGCTATTTCTGAAAAAAATTCAAGAATATTCTGTATCGTGAAATCAAGTGTAATCATGGAGCCAGGGTAACACCGCTGAATAAGTTCTTCTATATACTTATACTGCTGTATGAATTCTTCTTGCATGGCTCTCCAGACAACCTGTAAACAAAAAACATCTCATTAAATCAGAAAACGTATAAAGAAGACAGATCCAAACTGCAAGACAATCGTCGCAGACATGCTCGACAACTTTAAGAAGCTTGGCTGTAACATGAGCATTAAAGTTCATTTTCTCCACTCAGATCTTGACTACTTCCCTGCAGAGAGAGAGAGAGAGAGAGAGAGAGAGAGAGAGAGAGAGAGAGAGAGAGGAGCTAAAGCACAATACCTAAGCCAGATTTACAGGAAAAATAGTTGCTAACTTCCCCCCCTCACCCAATTAGACAGAAGTGTTATTTTCTCTCCAAGATACTTATTATTTTGTTAACTAAAAAACAAAGGTATAAAAGTGCTTCTTTAAATCTTATTTATTAAATGTATAATGAATATTATCTAGAGTATCACCGCTAATATTCATCCCAGAAAGATTCATAGGCAATATTAAAAGTTAAATATGTATGCAGCCACACACTGTCATGCTACCAATTATCAACAACTGATGTGGAGTACATATGATACAATCACTGCACTGTGCAATTTACCTTTATTATTAGAACAAGGAGAAGAATTATAATGTCACTAATTACCTGCAAAAGATTTTCTTGCTCACAGAGATGTTTCTCCACTTTGCGATACAGGTTATCTATTCCCCTTTTTACTTCTCGTGCTGGGTATTCTTTTATCACTTTCCGCAATTCTTGTTTGCTGTAAGCCATCTGATAACTTATCTCTGATTCTTTAACACCTTGAGCGACTTTAGCTTGAACTCCATCAAAAAATAACTGCAGAATAAAAAAGTTGTCAGTTTTAAACTTTAAAATTTAAACAGTTAAGTCTAGAAAGTAATATAGATGTATGCATATAGGTCTTTATTTAACAATTATGTTATCTCAGACTTATAATAAATAAATCACATTGCTATTAATTTTAATGTGGCACAGGTTTCATCCCCATAGCACTTTTTATATTATCGCCAGCAACAATTTGGCTTTGTTGTCATATTAATGACATGTTAAATATTTCAATAAAAAAATTATCATCAGGACGCCACATGCACAATAGCCTGCCCATTTCAATAATTATTCTCAGACGAGCTTATTCCACCGTATCAATTTCTAATTATATTTTGTCTTGTTACGGTTCACATAAATATTCTCTGATTGAACTAATTGAAATTACATAATTTCACACTCAAAAGGATTCATTCATTCAGTTAATAAAAAATTTCCACAGATGAACCAAAAAAATTTGAAATGGCAAAAAAGGCCTGACACAACAGGGTAGAGAATATATGAATACTGAGGGAAAACTGAGAGAGTAGTATTTTTCATCAAGCATCAGAGTAACTTTTTATTCACATGAAAAATTTATTAAATAAGTTCAGTTTTATTGTACTTCTTACATGAGTTTATGAAATGTCAGAGCTTTGTGTCTGAAAAAACTGCCACGTTGCAACATGGCATAGAATCTATGTTAAACTTTCACGCTCCCAGCTGTGTAAGGCAGTAACCATATTAGATGATAAAAACTACATCTCCCATCTACACTACAACAGTAGTTTTAAAAGTATGACAGTATCACTGGATAGATAACATTTTTAACTTTTTTCCTATAATTACAACAGTTTACAATCCTTTACACTCTAGTCTGTTGGTACAATGTTACTGAGAGTCATGTTAGTTCTTGTTCTTTTTCCATGCAAAACAGTTTGTTACATATTTCTTGTATTTCAAAGTCTGTGAATTTGTCTTTATCTTGATTTATGGGTGAAGAACTTAGAAGTTGAGGGGTACTGGTTGGGCCACTTTGGCATAGAGGTGGTGAATTTCAGTAACTGCAAACTGCTGCAAGAGATGAGTTGGACAGTGTGGGGCTGTGGGTGGAATGCTGATCTCTCTCTCTCTCTCTCTCTCTCTCTCTCTCTCTCTCTCTCTCTCTGCTTTTCCTGCAACCTTTTACAATACATTGTTTGCTGCTTGAATGTTGGGAGTGTCTTTGCATTCCCTTGTGGCTTTTTCTACACCCACATGTTTCTCCACCTTTGATTGTAACTGTTCACCCCAACAATCAACTGTTCCAGGAAATATTTTTCTGCTTCTCTCTTAACTTTATTTAACTCCTCCTTGATGGGTTACAGACAAGCCTTGCTACATTTTTACTTCCTGATCTTGTTCCTCTGCAATCTCATCCTCCTTTTTTTATTATTCTCACTGCTCTAATGTAATAAACTGCCTCTGTGACTGCTTTATGACTTTTTGTGGCTTTACTTCACTTTCTGATATAATCTGCACCAGTTCTGACCACATTGTGTTAACATCTTTTCATGTGTTTTTACCACTGACTGGAACATCTCAGCTAAGTACTTTTCTATTTCTCCCCCACATTTGACTTGTGATATATTTCTTAGTTTTTGTCAACCTTGTGTTCTCTAAGAACACTTCAACTACTACAGCCCTATGGTCACTCATCCCCTCAATTATGTTCTGTTTCTGCCATACATCCCCAGGCTTTATCAGAAAAAAATCCTATAAATTATCACCCTTTGTATTTTCTATAATGAACTGCTCATAGCTCCCTTCCCAGATCAGCCTGTTCGCTACAAGTTTGACTTCTGAACAGCTAGAAGTACAGAAGCAGTAATAAATGATTAGGGTGATGAAATGGTTAGAAACTTGGATAACAGCAGTAGCCATGTTGGAGTTATTTTTGATCTTTCTAAGGCTTTCAATATGGTTAGTTATTAAATCCCATTAAGCAAGTGCAATGAGAATAAAAGGAATAGATAATAAACGGTTTCAGTCATAGTTGTAAAACAGATCAGTGCAGTGCAATACACCTCCTCTGAGAAGGAATCTAGTGTTATCCTACTTGTGATGGATATCGTGTTGGCAACTTCCATGTGTTCGAGCATTATACTTGCCAGCAGTGTTATGTAATGTGTTTGCATGTTTTTATTTTTCACGGGGTGTTTTAGATTGAAGTTTCAAGATTTAGCTACATCACTGATTTACTTGTTGTGCACGTTTTACTTTTCAGCAGTGTTATGTAATCTGTTCATGTGTTTTCACTTTTTCAGTAGTGCTTTTATTTTCAAAATTTCTTGCTCATTGATTTAGTTTTTGGGCATGTTGCAATCACAATTCGGAGTATGTATTTGTGATTCCCCTTGCACCAATATATTAAGTGTGGTGGCTATGTCACCAGTCTTAATGTATGAGATCTATACAAAAAATTTCGGAACATTCGTAACTTTGCACCAATGGTGTGTTGGAGCAAAATGCGGTTGGCATCCCTGCACACACCTGTGTTTAATGTGTAACTGCCAGAGGTTTCACTGTTGTATGTCTGTTAGTTCTTGTTCAGTGCTGTATTGAGTAGACTGTTGAAAGGACGAAGATTTGCAATGATAGATGAGATAAAAGAAAATTCGCAGACGGTGCTTTGCACGATCCCAGAAGGGGAAATGGCACTGGAAGCGGTGTATCAATTGTGGAGGAGAGTATTTCGAAGGAGACCATGCACAATAAGTAAAATGTAAGTGTAGAAACATTTTGTGGACAAAGTTCCAGAATTTTTTGAACACTCCTCATACTGGACTCTCATTCAGGAAGACCGGGGTTTATTCCTCGTATGGCCATCCTGACTTGGGCTTTCCATGTTTCTCCAAAGTGCTAATGTGAATGCTGAGATGGTTCCTTTGATTAGGCCATGGACAACTTCCTACTCTATCCTCACCTAAGCCTATCCTACTTTGTTAACGATTTATATATGTATATATTATTTCTATAATGTATCTGACATGTTTGATACTATTGTGCTAAATGGTCTATGGATGGATGGATGGATGGATGAATCAAAACATCAGGCACAGTTTCCTGAACTAATGAACTGAATTTCATTCTTTGCTGATTGTGCTCTTGCAGTTTACCGGAAAACACCTCAGTGTCCTTCCAGATGCCCTCTCATTTAACTTAAATTTTGACTCCCTTAATTTTATCCTGGATCCACATAGACATTTAAATTTTCACTCCTCTGCTAAATATAAGTTTCCCTTTTTTTAATAATTTCACACACATTCATAAAAATTTTACCACGTTTTAGAGCACGACCTGCCATCTGTGCCAAGTACTTATTTCTAATGAACTTATTTTAGTCTACGAACTGCACCCAAAGTGTCACACAGATCTTGAACACAGTCATTTAATTAAGACTGAACCAGTTTATCGTGTAATGAGGGAATAGATTTCTCCAAATGCATTTTATATTATGATACTGCAGTGCCTGTGTTATTCTGATTACTATGCGAAGTTTCTTTGACCATGCATGCAAGCATAAGAACAGACGCTGTGGCGATCACAGCCATTACGAAACACATCAAATGAATTTGCAATTGTGAATAAGGACCAACATCAGCTGTAGAATGGAATGATGACAATGAAAATTTGTAATGGACCTGGACTTGAACCCGGATTTTCGCAAGTGTTTGCGTTATCATTTGGCTATCTGTGCACGACTCACGGCCAGACCTAAACTTCCATATGTTGTAAGCCATACGTCTATGACCTGTACTCGTACATCCATTATGTATATTCCTGTACAGGTCAGACATTGTACTTGAAAGTCAATTGCCCGATATAGGCAAATAAATATAATATTGCAGTGTCTGTATTATTCTGATAATGATGCAAAGTTTCTTTAAGGTTCTGCAGTTTATTTGATTTTTCTTTCATCCCATGGCATGGCTAAGGAGGGAAAGTTCTTTGGAGTCATAAATTCTGCAATGAAACATTCATATTTGTTTAGACTGACTGTCACAGCCTCATGGCCATCAGCTGGCAACTCAGGTCTTTTCTCTGTGCGATGTATCCACCTTGATGTTTGAGGGTGCTCCCCACATGTGCCACCTAGCTATTGTAAACAGCCACCAGTTTGATGGCCACTGACCATAGTTCTAGTGCCCAAAAAATGACAGACGCCTCCTCCCCAGCATGTGTGGTGAGGTAACAGCTGGGCCTCAATAATGCGATCCCTTTGTAGTCAGAGTATCTGAGGGGCCCCAACACGGATTGGCTACGATGCTCAGTATTGGGTGATCTTTGTTGCTCAACCAGCACTTCTATAAAAATTTTGAGAAGCTGGAGGTCAGACCCAGATGTGGGAACCAAACAAACATGAGTTACGTGAAAGGAGTGTTGTAAACAAATGCTTGGGAAAAAGAGAAGGAAGTACCAAACTGATGTCTTACACATGAGCCAGGTTGTCAACAATGAATCTGTTCTACAGACAAAGTCTGAAAAAAGATATAGTCAGAGGGTAAGACTGCAGCACAGGAAATGAAGGAGTCCTGCACTGGTTCAGGGACACATGTTCGTCATGCATATAATCACAAAAAGTTTGTGAGTCCCTTAGGGATGTTTGACTAAGACTAATGCAGTATTGGGAAATGGTACACTGATTATACTCAAATAGCAGTTTCTTCTTAATCCCTATTTACTGTATCGATGTGTTCCTCACATTAAGGAAAATCCATTAATAATGCCTACACTGAGGAACAGAACAATGAAAAGTTTGTAACACAATTTTAAAGCATAATAGTCAAAATCACAACACTACCTCAGTTTAAAGAATAGTATCACACTGAATCCGAAATCAAATACCAGTTAAAACTGCAGGGTCACCAATAAGACCTAAAACTTCACCCTAAAGAGAAGTATGTCAAGCACACACGAAAGTACAGACAGAGCTGAAGAGCTTGTCCTTGCAGAGAATGCTTTTACTTACAAATACTGGGTGGTTATAATTAAAGTTCAGTTATTCACGGAGCTTCAGTGCGGGCTGTAATTATTGTATGGGAGCAAAACTTGGTAGATATGCTAATACATTAAAGGGGAAATGATTTATGTTGGAAAACAATTACTTCCAATTTTGGCCACAAGGTTCAAATCTGGCGTCATACACTGTTTGTACGACATCCATATTGTTAACTGACAATTCATAACAGTTAATAATAAAATCAACATTATTTTTCTAACTTGTCAGACCTTTTCTGCCCATATTCCATTCCTATTCCATTACATATGGAAACATTTCTATACCATCTTGTTTGCATGAATAGCGCCGTGTAAATCAGTTCCACATTACTGTACCTACCAAGTTTCGCTGCCATATGATAATTACAGTGCGCACTGGACCTTAGTGAGTAGCTGCACTTTAATTATAACCATCCGGTACACTTTAAACTGTTCTACGAAATTTTAATATTTCAGAAATAAATAAATCCTTAAATCCCCAAAATTACAATCTTATATGATAAATAACTATGCACACACCCCTGTATGGCTACATTTTCTGGGCTGACTACATCGTGCTGGCACTGTAGTTCAACTGATGTGAGTGGTGGGTGGAGTGGACAAGGAAAGCAAGGAGTTGGGGAGTGGGAGGAAGTGTGGCTGATGGCTGGTATGAAGTGGCAGAAGAATCAGATAGAAATGTGGCACTGATGAACTCAATCTAGATGCAGGCAGAAAGAGTTGTGTGCAGAAAACGATCACAGAATGTGTCACAAGGGTAAGGCACATCAACATAAATCAGAGAAGCTGGTGTTGGGGGGGATCAAGATGGCATGGACTGTGTACCTGCTACTAAAATTCAGAATTTTATGCTCAGCAGTGAGTTCTGCCACTGGGTGTCAATTCCTGTTGAGTCTCTTGGCCACAACTTGACACTGGCCATTTATCTGGGTGGACAGCTGTCTGATGTCATGACCACATAAAATACTTTACAAAAGTTAAAGCTGGCAGATGACACTGACTGCCTTCATAGGTGGCTCTGCCTCTGACAGGATAGCAAAACATGTTGCTGAGCACATAATTCTCAATTTCAATGGCTGTTTCACAACCCATGTCATCCAGATCCTTCCCCTTAACTCCAGCTCCTCCAATTTGCTGCTCTGTAGATGGGACTTCACCTTGCAAAACATCATTCGATCCCCAAATTCCCTGGCTTAAATCTCTGTTAGCCTCCGCTCCACACCCACGTCCAACTGTGCCCCCAACTTCATTCATCTTGCATGCACACCCTCTTCTCCACAGTCTCTCTCTTCAATTGTTTTATCTCCACCTCCCAAACCACTCCTCAATGTCACTGTGCACATCTCGCACTGCCTGCAGCCAGAAAGAACTCACCAGTGTCACATTCATATCCTCTACATCTACTGCCTCCCCTTCTTAGCTTCAACCACATTTCTCCAACCCTCCCTCCTACTCTTCACCTCCTTGTCCCTATTACCTCACCCCTGTCCAGCTGCACTACATAATCAGCAAGAGCTACGTTGTTGTACAGGTCACATGGTCTCGCGCGTTCGTTTGTTTCATAGCTATGAAGAAGGATTTGCCCGAAAGCTAGCAATGTTATGTTTTGGTTATCTTCCTGTCAACAACTCAGTGCCTCAGCTATTCGGTGATTTGTCACCTTTACTGATAAAATTATTTGTATTCCATATCTATGTATAATTTGTATGATATACTCCTGTTTCAAAGGTGTTATGAATGTGCATGGCCTACAGGAGGAAAAATTATTTTCAGGAATCTTACTCATTTTCATTTTCATTAACTTATTGTAAGTCTTAGATCATATCTTTTTCATTACTTTCTTATCTCAAAATATTTAAAATCTTGCTTGTATTCTAAGGTGACACTGTCAAATTAGGCAGATCACAGATGCTGAATGATTTAGCTAGCTACAAGGCCTTAAACTTGAAACAATTTCATCTTTGGAAAATGTCATTTTACATCCAAGTATGAACAAAAGTTTGTGCAGCTCAATACACTGATGAATAAATTTAATGTACTTTTTGTGCTCACATTCTTAGCTCTTAGCCAGCTGGTAGCATATGCATTGCTGGATAATGAATAAGGAAAGGCACAGGAAACATAAATAGTGGACAGAATTTGCAAACAGATTTCATCACAAAGTAACTTACATTTAATTTTATCAAAGGTCTTCCAAAATACTGTGTAACATACGCTTTCAGAGCTTCACTATACTTCTGTTTTGCTTCTTTTCGTAACCCATCTAAAACAGCAATTTTTAACTGGGACAGCAGAGCATGCAGGTGATGAAAATTTTCTGCAAAATGAAACAATATAGAAGACACATGGATGTGAAATTCAAGTTTTTGAACACACTTACTGCTCAAAAAATATGACTGCAAATACTGTACCCTACAAGATAATTGAAGCACTACCATTATGTCTAAAATATCTAAGTACAGTTACAATACCAAAGGTTTCTTCCAATATGAAACCCCCTGCACCCACCTCTGCTCCTACTCCTCCTCAAAATGAACCTGCATTATAAATTTTGATTCTATAATTAGATTCATGAAATACATTATGACATGGGATGTGGTAAGAAGGAATTATTAAGAAGGAACAACTTTAAACCATATTTGGCAATACTTCTACTGTGAGTGCGGAGAGAGTCAAACCATGCAGCATATAGTTGAGTGCGACGTACACGGACTTAAGGGAGGAAATCTGATGGACATACATGTGATAAGTGACCAAGCACTTTTGTGGCTGGAAACCCTGAAAATTTTATTGTAAATCATTGTTAATGTTAATTTAAATTTTTATGTTGATGTTTGTAAGTGTATCACGCTTTGCCTGTAGCTGAACGAGAAATAAATAACTTCTACTGTCTGCCAGATACATGATTTATTTCCTTGGGCAAACTGTCAGATAATCTTACAACTTTGTATTACAATTTCTTTTTTGTGCAAAAGTCAGATTCACTACAGGGAGGTGCAGATCATTTTTTATTCGAGATTGTATTTATGAATCTCTGTCTTACTCTCAAAGAGCAATGGATTGTTGACAACAAATTCCATCAGTGGATTGGCATACTGTGAGGTTATGGTTAATATTCTAGTTGCTTAAACAGATGTGTGTCAACTCCACAAATAATTCTGATTCTGGATGACAACTTTATTTCATATTTTAAAAAGATCCCTGAAATTTCTAGACTTTTTCCCAATGTCAAATTAACCAGAACCAATTATTGTTGAATGTGAGAACAACATTTACTTTACTAGTTTTCATGACCACAAGTAAAATGTTTTTAGTTGTCTTGTGATTTATTAGTGATTATTTCAAGTCCAGCTAGGAATCAAAACAATGTACATATGAAATACTATTTCTGTTGTTGTTCATGAAATAATGCTCAATCGTAACAGATTGTAACACACTTACTGTAGATAAACTTAAAATATTTCATTACAAGCTTCATTAACACAATCAGCATTATTTTATCATTCAGATGCCAGCATCTGGACCATTTCTAACTCTCTTAAAATACCTGTGTGGTTTATAGCAGTAACTAATGACTTCTGAATACAGAATGAATTTACTTCTAGTAACAATACCAAATTAAGCAAGGGTAAGGATGTCAATGGCAAATTTGGTGGTCAATGATTCTACTTGTTCTATAGTAGAAGAAAAAAATATTCACCAGCTTTCTACTTAAAATGATAAAATGTTTTGTAGACTTCCTACATAGGGAGAAACAAATGTTTTGATACAATTAGAGAAACCAGAGCTCTCATAGAAATATTTAAGTATACAATTTTCCCACATGGGATGGTTCAGAAATAGTCTGTAATTTGTTCTGTGAAACCTACATCTACATCTATACTCCGCTAGCCACCAAGAGGTGTGTGGCGGAGGGCACAATTCGTGGCAAAGTCATATTCCCCCCCCCCCCCCCCCCCCCCCCCCTGTTCCACCCGCAGATCATGCGAGGGAAAAACGACTGTCTGAACGCCTCAGTACGAGCTCTTATTTCCCTTACCTTTGAATGATGATCATTATGCGATTTGAAAGTTGGTGGTAATCATATATGCTCTACATCCTCAGTGAAGATTGGATTTCGGAATTTAGAGAGCAGCCCCTTCTGTTTAGCGTGTCGTCTATCTGCAAGTGTGTCCCACTTCAAACTTTCTATGAGATTTGTAACGCTCTCGCGATGGCTAAATGTACCAGTCACGAATCTTGCCGCTCTTCTTTGGACCTTCTCAATCTCTTGAATCAGACCCAACTGGTAAGGGTCTCATACAGATGAACAATACTATAAGACTGGACGAACTAACGTATTGTAAGCAATTTCCTTTGTTGAAGGACTGCATTGCTTCAGGATTCTACCAATAAACCACAATCTAGAGTTCGCCTTACCCGTTACGTGTGTAATCTGATCATTCAATTTGAGATCATTTAGAATAGTCACACCCAGATACTTGACTGATGTTACCGCTTCCAAAGACTGCCAGATACTTATGTAGAGTTTATGGAGCTTGGGCAGTAGGCAAAATGTTGATGTACAAGGGATTAACAGTGTGAGTGTGTCGATAAGTCAGGTCATAGGACACAGGAGATGCGTGAGGTCATGAAATGGAATCACACTGGTATGGCTTGTAACTGATTTGTGACAACAGTTGTGGGGTCAATAAGAAGGATGATAAGGTCAGGATTGGTTTTTGTTCCATAGATGTGATATTTGACACACTGAGAGGAGATTTGGAGAAGGAAAGTTAAGCCAGGTTGGAAGTGAGGAATTCCTGGGAGACTGTCATTGGCTAGTCGAGTGGAAGGGGCTGACACCATGTCAGTGTTTCCTGGAAGGCTGTTGGTGGCTAGTTGGGTGGAAGGGGCTGACACCATGTCAGTGTGTGCTTCTGGCAGTATGTGGTAAGGTAGGTGGCGCCCACCCGGTTGGCCGTGCGGTCTAATGCATGGCTTTCCAGGCGAGAAGGAGCGCTGGTCCCCGGCACGAATCCACCCAGCAGATTTGTGTCGAGGTCTGGAGATCCGGCCAGTCTGTGGATGGGTTTCAGGCGGTTTTCCATCTGCCGTGGAAAATGCGGGCTGGTTCCCCTTATTCCGCCTCAGCTACACTATCTCGGCGATTGCTGCTCAAACAAGTTCTCCATGTACACGTACACCACCATTTCTCTACCACGCAAACATAGGGGCTACACTCGTCTGGGGTGAGATGTTCCCTGGGGGGTCCATCGGGGGCCGAACCGCACAATAACCCTGGGTTCGGTGTGGGGTGGCGGAGGGGTGAAGTGGACTGCGGTAGTCATCGTGGGGTTGCGGACCACTGCGGCTGCGGCGGGGATGGAGCCTCTCCGTCGTTTCTAGGTCCCCGGTTAACATAACATAACATAAGGTAGGTGGCGAAGAAATCTTTTGCACTTAAGTAAATGAGTAACAGAAAACAGGTCCTTTATTATTTCAGCAAGTACAAACGTGTATTTGGGGCTAAAAGTGACAGCACTGAGAGCCTGGAGAGGGTGTTCGGCAGCAGGGGGGGGGGGGTTGTGTGTGTGTGTGTGTGGGGGGGGGGGAGGAGATAAGAAAGGCTGATTAGGTCAGCAAGGTACGCTATTTATTTATTTCATGTTCCGTAGATCCAGTTAGTGAGTCAATCACAAGGATATGGAACGTGTCAAATTGTACAGGTTTCAATTTAAACTTACAATATATACAAGGGCAGTTCAATGCCAAATTGTACATAGTTTAACTAAGACATACTATAAATACAGTAATAGATACAATGTCAGCTACATAACATAACAACCATTTAACAGAAAAAGGAGTTTCAAATAAAGGTTAAAAACAAGAGCACAAAATTAAATCAGATATTAGGCCTACAAGAGTAAATACAGGTACAGCCAATCTGTAGTTACAAAAAGTGTGCTAATGCTCAAATGGACAATAAAATCAACTGAACTACTTCTAGACACAATAAGTTTAGTGGTGGTATACATTTTCTTTCAAATATTCATCCACAGTATAAAAAGATTTCTCTGTCAGGTAATCTTTGAGAACTTGTTTAAATTTTGGCAGTTCTGTATGAACACATTTGATATGTAGTGTGAGAGCATTGAACAACTTAATGCTGGAGTAGTAAACACCTTTTTGTACCAGAGTGAAACGTTTCATTTTGAAATGTAGATTGTTTTTGTTTCTGGTGTTATAGCCATGGAATTTCTGTTGTCTTGGTAGATAGAATAATTTTTGCACACAAAGGTCAGCAAGGAAAAAATATACTTTGAGGCAGTTGTTAGGATACCTATCTTCCGAAACAAGTGACTGCAAGAGTGTCTTTGATAGACCCCACACATTATTCTGATTGCTTTTTTTGGACGGTGAAACCTTATTTTGCAAGTGGTTGGTTCCCCCAGAATATGATAGCCTATGACATCGAGTGGAAGTAGCCAAAGTAGGCAACCTTAATCATGTCAACTTCAGCCACTGAAGAAATTACCTATAATGCAAATGTTGCCGAGCTAAGTTTTTTACATAGATGAAGAATGTGAACTGACCAATTACACTTGCTGTCTATATAAGCACCCTGAATTTTGTATCTTCAACTTTCTGTATTGGTTGATCACTACATTTTATGTTAATTTCATCGAGATTACTTTGTGATGTATGGAACCTCATATAATGAGTTTTATTTGCATTGAGTGAGAGACCATTTGAGGAGAACCAATTTAAGATGTCATTAAAAACAGTATTTGTAGTTTGTTCAATATTGTGATCTATCAAATCATCAATTAGAATTGTGGTATCATCAGCAAACAAGGTAAATTTGCTGTTTGGAGTCTAAGAGGTTGATAATGGGGCAGGGTGTAGTTATAGGTTCTTCATTGGGTAGAAGTACTCTTGGCTGGGAGTACAGTGTAAGCAGATGAGAGAAATTCCTTAGATGCTGTCAAGATGTCACTCTAGTTGTTATACGCCAACAGTGTCTATAACGGAAATGAGATGCATGGAATTATTCTCAGAGACTAAAAGAATTTTTCAGAAGGGTTAGGAGCATTTAGGAGTAGAGGCAGTTAGTACAGATCTGAGAACTGAATATGAGTATTGAGGATAAGAGATTAATGGAACTGGAAAAGAAGTTCTTTATGAGAAGATGGGTGACAGCTAGAAATAAAGATCTTATTAGTAAGTTCATTGGGAGGGATACAAAGTGCTAGACAGTAGTTTGTAGGACTAAGGACAGTTTTCTGAACTGCCAGGGCAAGAAACGGCAAGACTTTATGGTCAGATAGTCAAGAGACAAAATACAACAGAAGAGGATTAAAAAAAAAAAAAATTAAAAAAATATATGAAAAATAATTTTAAATATAAATTATTGTACCAATACCAGACATATATGGAATTTAAATAGTTAATAAGATGATGTTATAGAAAATTAAAAGAAAGGATTAGAGACAGTGTTTAATGATGTATAACTGTTTCTGCTTTGAAGGCCAAACCTACAAATAAATATGTGGAACTGCAACGGGCACCAACATGACATCATCTTCATTATATGACCCCACAGTCTCCACTCTTTCCACCAGAACCTCAACATCTAATCCATAACTGGTTTCACCTCATCCTTCCCAATGCAACACATTATCTTCTTAGGTGTTTATCTCCACCTGTCATAAAATCCTCTGGTCATGATACAGAAACCAATCACTACCAGTACCTCAAATTTGACAACTACCAACCATTCCCCTTAAAAAGTCCCTCATGCATGTATGCCAAATCTGCTGTAGGAAGGAGTTAGTGAAATACATTGATATCATAGTCTTACAGACAGTTATCATGCCCAAATTTTACAACAAGAAATGTGAAGCCACTGTCCCATACTTCCCTCATGAGGATGTGAGAAGTTAACTTGCTTTACTCATTTTCACCCAGTAATGTCTCACAGCATCCTATTCTGGAGTAACTTGACTCTGAAGATGTAAACATTTGAGACAAAGAAGCATGTAAGTCAAATATATGGGGCCAACTCTAAAACCTCACAGACAGCTCTTTAAATAGTTGGGATTACTGGCAACTGCCTCACTGTACAGGGTAGTCCACAGGTGTGAAACCACAATTCTGAAACTAAAACAGGTGAATAAACAGAAAAGTTAAGTCAAGTAGTACACGATGGGAGAGGGGAAACCCTGTGAGGCTATGTTACCAACCTTGCAGCCATTTTTGAAGTTGCCACTGTAAATGCAACTTGTAATTTCCAAATGGAGATGGGTGGGGAAGGGGTCGGGGTCATGTGACATAACTCACACAGAATTACATGAGAAAAACAATGGTACTTTCATCTGAGCATAGCTTTATTTATTCTCAAGTTATGGCTGATGTTTCTTCCCTACAGGTGAAGCAAAGCTGATGACAATAACACAAACCAAACACACTGAGATCTTCCTGATATCAGAAGAGGGTAGTACCCATGTTATCACAGAGGATTTCAACCAATGCTGATCATAGACCACCCATTACACAGTGTGAGGTGGTGAAACTGGTCACAAAATTCCATGAAACTGGTTCTGTTGCAGATAAACCAAAAGTTAAACAACTCAGAATGGCCATAAATGAAGCAAGGTCAACTGTTGGTCTGGCTTTTTTTTCCATTTTAACTAAATGTGTCCATAATGCAGTACTCACTGCATCTTGCAGCAAAACTGGGATCAGCTGAACATCAACAATGAACGTTGGCCACACATAAATGGCACCCTTCAAAAAAGCAAATGTTAAAAATCTCATCTTGGACAATGTAGATCACTGAGTTCGCAGAATGTGTGATGAGCAAATTGGATGAAAACCATCATTTCCCCTACGATTTACTATTTATTGATGAAGCTAATTTCTATGTGATTGGAGAGGTAAATAAACAGAAATACAGATACTAATCAAGTGGTAGCTGTCACTGGGTGGATCCATTGACGGTAGTTGGTACATCAAAAGTTATAGTTTGGAATGGAATATGGAGTTCTCATATTGCTGGGCACTTCTTCATACAGGGTACACTAACATCAGCTCAGTATCTGCAGCTGTTAGACAAAGATGTGCTTTCCAACTTTCTTTCAATACTATGGTGCACTAACTTATTACCAGCTAGCTGTCCAGGCATACGTGGATATCCAGTTTCCTCAGAGACTGATAGGTCACAGAGATTCAGTGTAGTGGCCATAATGTTCCCCAAATTTAAGTTCTTTGGATTTCTATCTGTAGTGATGTGTGAATATAGTGCCTGTTGTAAAGACCAGAAACCTTTCACACCTCAAAGAGCAGTTTGTTCATACTTGTGCTCATATTCCACTACATGTGTTAGTTAAACCCCATGAGGAATAGTGAAGTGGATAACAACCTTATAACATGCCTAACACAGCCTGTAGCCTTTATGTGTTACCATTGGCATTTGCCTTGTTCAGTACTAAATGTGACATAACCCGAGAACTAAAAAAGTTCTGCTCAAATGAGAGACACCACTGCTATTTTAAAGTAATTCCCTGTATGCCTGATATGTCACACGACCCCCTTTCCCCAAATGGCTGCTGTGTTGGTAACAATAGCTTCACAGGTTTTGTCCCCTCTTCCATCTCACACTACTTGACTTTACATCATTGTTTACTCACTTCTCTATGTTTTAGAATCGTGATTCCACACATATGGAGCATCCTGTACATTTATTCCCATATGAAGTTTGTCATTAACAATTTATCAAAATTAGAAAATGATAGTAACATTCATAAATTAGAAGGAGAAATGACTTACACTATACTTCACTCGGCCTCAGTGTGGCACAGAAAGCACTGAGGTAGTCACCCATAAAAGTCTTAGACCCACTTACACAGTGGTGTAAAGAATATCATAACAGATAACAAAATTAACTTCTTACCCAAAATACTCCTCATCCTCATCCTCCTCTTGATGATGACTTACCAGGAACACTTGCCCTGTACACTCGACTAACACATCCTACCACATTACAGTCATGGGTATACAATGTCAATGCAATACCTTCAAAAGCTGTTTCAGTACCCACCCTGTTTGGAAACCCTGCACAACACCTAATACTCTGAACTATTTAGATGGAATCTGTCCCTCTAATATAATACCTCACCCCAATTCTCCCTCTTCCCCTATGCCATACTTCATCTGAGGTATCACCTGTCTCTTCTGTCTGTACCCCCCTCCCCCTTTTCAGTCAACTTGAATAACCACACATAATCAGTGTCAACGATGCTTCCACTTGGACTGGATGCATTTGGATATCTGTGTGGTTATGGAGACTTGAGAATATAGAACATGGTAGCTCCAAGGCAAGTAAGTATCTGTGCCACAGCAGACAATCTGAGCAGCGCTCTTAACATTGTTTGCAAATGATGCTGTCATTCATCATCTTGTAAAGTCATCAGGTGATCAAAATTACAAAATAATTTAGACAAGATATCTGTATGGCACAAAAAGTGGTACTTTACTCTAAATGATAAAAAGTGTGAAGTTATCCACAAGAGTACTAAAGGAAATCCACTAAATTTCGGTTACATGATAAATCACACAAATCAAAATGCTGTAAATTCAACTAAATACTTAGGGATTTCAACTACGAATAACTTCAATTGGAATGATCACAAAGATAATGTGGGTAAAGCAAACGAAAGACAGTGATTTATTGGTAAAACACTCAGAAAATGCAACTGGCCGACTAAAGAGACTGCATACACCATGCTTGTCTGCCCTCTTCTGGAGTATTGCTGTGGGGTGTGGGATCTGCATCATATGAGACTGATGTAGGACATCGAAAAAGTTCAAAGGAGGGCAGCTCATTTTGTATTATCACAAAATAGGAGAGAGAGAGAGAGAGAGAGAGTGTGCAACAGACATGATGTGTGAATTAGGGTGGCAGTCACTAGAACAAAGGCATTTTTTGCTGGGGCAGAATCTTCTGGTGAAATTTCAATCACCAACTTTCTCTTCCAAATGCAAAAATATTCTGTTGTCTCCCACCTACATAGTGAGAAATGATCACATGATAAAATAAGAGAAATCAGAGCTCACACAGAAAGATTTAAGTGCTAGTTTTTCCAGCACATTGTTAGAGAGTGGATCCATAGAGAAGTAGCTTGAAGTTGGTTTGATGAACCCTCTGCCATGCACTTAATTATGAATTGCAAATTAATCATGTATATTTAGATGAACATACTGTGTTAGGCTGTTATCGATCAGGTCTAGGTGAGTTGTCTTTCCTCGTGTTTTGTTTACTGGATGTACTTTATACGAGGGTTGGAACTTAAATAGTGGCAACTATTTATTAACAACCGATAGAAAAGAGTTACACTTTTGCACCTGCTACTGTCCTTCAAAGTAGTCACCAGATTGTGTAGAACTCGTTGCTAGCAATGTGGAAGGCATAGTATACCATTAGCAGAGCCTGTTCTGTTGATGGTGCAAATGGAGTGGTCTACTGCCTGTCGAATCTCTGGAACAGTGCTGAAGCGAAAGCCACAAAGTGGTTCCTTCATCTTCGGAATCAAATCAAAGTTACAAGGACTTATGTCCAGGGAGTATGGTGGATGGTAAAGTACTTCCCAGTCCCATCAACTGAACAGAGCAACCACAGCTTGCGCTGTATGCGCCTGCGCATTGTCAGACAAAATGATGGGTGGGTTGCAAAGAAAGTGTCGCCGCTTCTTTCGCAAAGCTAGTCACAGGTGATGCTGCAAAAATGAACAGTAATACCATGCACTGATGGTCTGCCATGAAGAACATAATGCGTTAGGATAACGCCATCGCAGTCGTACATGAGGATCACCATAACTTTCACCATACTGGGGCTCTGATGCAATTTCGACTTTCGCGGCGAGCCATAATGTCGTCATTCGTTGGATTGGCATTTCAGTTTTGGCTTGTGGGATGTGGCCCATGCCTCATCCAGTGCTGTAATACGGTATACGAAAGCCTCTCCTTTGCGCTCATAGTGATTCAAGTGCGTCTGAGCAGCGTCGTAATGCATCCATTTCTGCATTTCCGTCAAGTCATGCGGAATCCATCGTGATGCAATTTTTCGCATGCCCATGTGTTCCTTCAGGATGCGAAGCACAGTCGTATGCGCTAATCTGGTTTCGTGGGCGACCTCACGAATCGTATGGCGTCGATCACTGTCCACTAATGCGGCAACAGCGGCTTCAGAGAGGCTAGTATGACCTGCCCGATGCATGTCTGCCACAGTTTGCCAACCTTTGTTGAAGGCTTTTGCCCAACGTGTCACTGTTCTGTATGGCAATGCTGATTCCCTGCATGCATCTTGAAGACCTTGATGACACTGTCATGCTGTACGGCCTCTGTCGCATTCAATCTTGATCCAACTCCGTTGTTCCTGTTTTGAAAACATAGTGACATCGTTACATTAGACTGCTCGCTCACAAGTAACTGTGTTTCCCTTGATTGTGCGCATGCCGGTCACGTGGGATGGGCGAGTCCATTTGCTCGGAGGTAAGGTAGCTGTGTCAACAATGTGTGCTATCAGTGACAATAGTACATTCCATTGCATAGTGTCTCCACAGCAGTGTTGCCACTAGTTAAGTTCCAACCTACGTATATAGGAGAGCAAAGAAGTATGACAGAAAGCCATGCTGGAAAGAAGTTGTTCACTCATTATTCACTGGAAGATACAATGTAGTTACTAAAATATTGTGGGAATGAAAATTCTTGACGGTAGTTACACAAAAATGCAGCATCACTTTTTAAACCAAAATTCAGCGCGAAATCAGATATGATATGAGAAAGGGCAGAAATAGCTATTTAAAATAGCAGAAACGAACATGTATGCCTTTAATATCTAGTTTCAGAAGAAAACAAACACACAATATATTTGACAAGTACAAAATGGACCTCAAGTTGAAATGACTATATTTTATGAAGCAATAAAGAAATTGTCCAGGATGCAACTTTCTAATCCACTTTAGAATTTCAAGTAGTATTACACTTTTAATCTTCAGAATAAAAATAAATACAAAGTATTTCAGAAAATGAATATTATAATACAAAAAAAAGTCAATTATTTAACATTGTTCCTTATGCACACTGTAAACAATATTACACACATGAAAAAGCTCTTAGGTGGAGTCCGGCACATGCTCAAGGGAAATTGAGAGTTTAAAGCTAATTATAATAGAAATACTATACAGAGATGGAAAACATTAGCAACACTTTTGATGTCGTGCAGGATGCACATTAGTCATCCATCTTATACAGATAACTAATAGGCCACATAACTCCTCATCCTGAAATGGGTTTTCAAACCATTAAGAAAATTTGACATTGGAGCAATGACTATGGCGCTCCTGCCTGCGACATACCTATATCAGTACACTGAAGAATGCAAATGTCAATGCAAGGCTTCCATTAGACCTCATCAGGATAGTGGGAAATTCAGAACTGAAAGATGAGTCACATCACCTAAACTGTGCAAACAACAATGTAGAAAAGATGGATTGCTTCTTAATGTGTCATCTTTACACTAAGTAGCAATCTATCTTCTTCTACATTGTTGATTTTCTTATCTAGAGTTTCCATTGTTTAAACTATGCAAACTTACATGAAATTCTCAGATCCTGGGAAAATAAAGGAGTAAAATATCTTAATTGAACCCTTTCACTTCTCTGAAGGCAAAGATAAACAACAAATGAAAGAGCTAAAAAGAACAAATTTGAAAGTATGCCAGAATATCAGTTACAATATGACCAAAACAGTACATGATCAACACAATGAAAGGACAAGGAGAGCAGTACAAATTAACAATGAAACCATAGAACCTGTTCATAAATGTCCATATTTAGGGCAATTGACAGCAGCAGCAGGATGAATAAGAAAACAAGACTGAAGCTTAATTGGAGTTTTTTTGTTAAAGTAAATAGAGTTTTTAAAACTGTTACAATGAATTTTGGCTGTTGTGGAAGATTTAATTATGACAGTAATGAAAATGAAATTGAAGTCAATGGTATATGTAGCCAGGTGTATGCACCAAGGAATATGTTTGCTGAATTCCAAGAAACAAGAACAAATTGAGATGAAAAAAAGTCTAAAGGAGGTCTTTATTGAGAAGCTGATGCAAAATGATGATGATGATGATGATGGTGATGGTGATGGTGATGGTGATGGTGATGATGACAATGGCAGCTATAATCTCTAATCACGACAGTAACTACTGCAGAATTGCTGCATTACCTAACTAATGTAATTAACTGTTACAACGAAGAAAACCATGATCAACTGATCAAATAAGATCAAGTAGCTATGCATGTAACATTGTATAACATTCAAGATACGTTTAACTATTCTTGTAGATACAGAAACCACAAGACTAATAAAGTTAAGTCTGATGTCAACTATATCAGGGCAACATATTATGCCAATAAGTAAATTTAAACCACCAAATCATATGTCAGAGAGGTGACACCTTCACAAAAGGTATAAGTGGCAGTCATCATCAGTGTCCACAGCACTAATGAGCACTATAGATGTTTTGAGAGGATCAACTATGCGTCTCTTGAGTCTCATCAGCCACAAGCAATTACCCACAGTCAGGAATGACTGCCTTGAATTACATTATTGGCATGCATATGGCCAGTTCATCAGAGCATCAAACTGCATGTTCGAGAAAACATGCAAGCAACTGCTATTGTAACACACAGTTGGCAGGTTTTGAGATGAAGGTGTTAAATGTAATGTACACTCCTGGAAATTGAAATAAGAACACCATGAATTCATTGTCCCAGGAAGGGGAAACTTTATTGACACATTCCTGGGGTCAGATACATCACATGATCACACTGACAGAACCACAGGCACATAGACACAGGCAACAGAGCATGCACAATGTCAGCACTAGTACAGTATATATCCACCTTTCGCAGCAATGCAGGCTGCTATTCTCCCATGGAGACGATCGTAGAGATGCTGGATGTAGTCCTGTGGAATGGCTTGCCATGCCATTTCCACCTGGCGCCTCAGTTGGACCAGCATTCGTGCTGGATGTGCAGACCGCGTGAGACGACGCTTCATCCAGTCCCAAACATGCTCAATGGGGGACAGATCCGGAGATCTTGCTGGCCAGGGTAGTTGACTTACACCTTCTAGAGCACGTTGGGTGGCACGGGATACATGCGGATGTGCATTGTCCTGTTGGAACAGCAAGTTCCCTTGCCGGTCTAGGAATGGTAGAACGATGGGTTCGATGACGGTTTGGATGTACCGTGCACTATTCAGTGTCCCCTCGACGATCACCAGTGGTGTACGGCAAGTGTAGGAGATCGCTCCCCACACCATGATGCCGGGTGTTGGCCCTGTGTGCCTCGGTCGTATGCAGTCCTGATTGTTGCGCTCACCTGCACGGCGCCAAACACGCATACGACCATCATTGGCACCAAGGCAGAAGCGACTCTCATCGCTGAAGACGACACGTCTCCATTCGTCCCTCCATTCACGCCTGTCGCGACACCACTGGAGGCGGGCTGCACGATGTTGGGGCGTGAGCGGAAGATGGCCTAACGGTGTGCGGGACCGTAGCCCAGCTTCATGGAGACGGTTGCGAATGGTCCTCGCCGATACCCCAGGAGCAACAGTGTCCCTAATTTGCTGGGAAGTGGCGGTGCGGTCCCCTACGGCACTGCGTAGGATCCTACGGTCTTGGCGTGCATCCGTGCGTCGCTGCGGTCCGGTCCCAGGTCGACGGGCACGTGCACCTTCCGCCGACCACTGGCGACAACATCGATGTACTGTGGAGACCTCACGCCCCACGTGTTGAGCAATTCGGCGGTACGTCCACCCGGCCTCCCGCATGCCCACTATACGCCCTCGCTCAAAGTCCGTCAACTGCACATACGGTTCACGTCCACGCTGTCGTGGCATGCTACCAGTGTTAAAGACTGCGATGGAGCTCCGTATGCCATGGCAAACTGGCTGACACTGACGGCGGCGGTGCACAAATGCTGTGCAGCTAGCGCCATTCGACGGCCAACACCACGGTTCCTGGTGTGTCCGCTGTGCCGTGCGTGTGATCATTGCTTGTACAGCCCTCTCGCAGTGTCCGGAGCAAGTATGGTGGGTCTGACACACCGGTGTCAATGTGTTCTTTTTTCCATTTCCAGGAGTGTAGATAAAATACGCATACCTCCCCTCCCCAACATACTGCACTAAGGGACAGTCACTACAGCCATGAATGAGAAGTAGCACACAAAAACATCTTAGCAAGAAAGATCCTTTGAGCAATGGAGGCCAGAAAGTTTTGCCGAGAATGAATCTTTTACTTTACGGTGGAGAGTGCACTGATTTGAAAAGTCCTACCAGATTAAAACTTGCTGATTGTGCTTCGAACCTGGGACCTTTGCCTCCCATGGGTAAGTGTTCTAATAGACTAAGCTAGCCAAGCTTGACTCATAATCTGATCTCCCAGCCTCACTTCCATCAATACCAATTCTCCTACCTTCTAAACTTAACTGAAGATCTCCTGTATACCTTACAAGACTAGCACTTCTGCAAGAAAGGATACTGCATAGAAATGGATTAGTCACAGCCTAAGGGACTGTTTCTAGAATGAGTCTTTCATTCTGCAGCATAATAAAGTATGCAGGAGAACTTTTGTGAAGTTTGAAAGATGGAAGAGGGGTATATGTGGAAGTAAATCAATGAAAGTGGCTCATCAGTTCTCCATGGATAGCTCAATCACTAGAGCAACTGCCCGTGAAATGCCAAGATTCAGAGTTTGAGTCCCAGTCCAGCACAGTAATAATCTGCCATGAAGTTTCAAATCAGTGCATACTCCACTACAGAGTGAAAGAATTCTTCTGAAAACAATCCCCTAGGCTAGGGCTACGCCATTTTTTCGGAATATCCATTCTTCCAGAAGTGCTAATCCTACAAGGTATACAGGAAAACTTCTGTGAAATTTTAAAAGTAACAGAGGAGCACCAGCGGAAGCAAAGTGGTAAGGGCTGCTTATGAGTCATGCATGAATAGCTCAGTTGGTAGAGCATTTTTCTCATGAAAGGCAAAGGTTCCAGTTTAAGTCTCTGGTCTGGACATGGTTTTAATCTGGTAGGAAATTTGAAGTATAGTCCAGTCTTCACAATAGCTATTCAACCTATTTACAGGACCCATGCCTCCAAGCATGGCATCCTTTGGTTATTTTGTGCTGTAGAACTTTACAGCTGCAAGGAGGAATAACATAAAAATGGGCTTTGTGATTAGTATCAATTCTCAAGACCACCATAACAGCATTTGGCACATGTTATACGGAAGTGGTGATGGTATCCTATTAAAATATTATTCTGTGCCTTTTGTATAACAGCATTGTGGTGAAACCACTGTAACTATCCATTGATCATTCTCCTTTTCAAATGAGCTATTTAAGTGGTGTACAGTAGATCGCTTCTTGTGCACGCAGTGACTGTCACATGAATCAGTGTACTTGGCATACAGAACATATTACTATACAGAGCACTAAGTTACATTTTTTCATGCAGATTCTTGAGAGTGAAGGAGACTTGTGTATTTCTTACCCATTTTAACAACCTCTTGTGGCGTTTTGTGATGCTCTGCAGCATTACGTGGAATAGCTTCAAACATGGCCGATACTATTTTCAGATACCATTTGTCTAAGTCATTACGTCTGTCTGTACTCTTGAAAATAGTTTCTGCAGTCTGAGCAAATTCCTGTTTCAAACATTTAAAAATGAACATTACTCATTATAAATAAAGAACAAAACACAATGACAGCGAAGACAATTATGTCAACAGTAAATTCCATTCACAAAACTCATTAAATTTACAAAAGACAGATGCAACAGCTGTTAGTAACCTTCACAAGCAACAGCCTCCAGTGCTACACAGAGAAATACACAGAACTAAACAGCAGCACATCAAAGGTACCTTCTTCATGGAGGGAAGAGAAATTAGTTGTGGAAACATGAATGAGGGGAAAGATTATTAATTGTATATAAGGAGGAGGAAGGTAGACAAGAACAATCAATAAGACCTAAACATTATCACAAATTCAGGAATTAAGAACTCTCTCTCTTTCTCTTTCTATCTCTCTCTCTCTCTCTCTCTCTCTCTCTCTCACTCACTCACTCATACAGACCTCGTGACTGTTGATTACCAACTGTTCCTACAGTTATAATGAAGCATAATGGACAAGTTTTCATGAATCCTGAACACGTGATGGAAAATGTGCCATTGTAACTGCAGTCATTTTCCAGTAAATGATTCCCAGAATGTCTTGAACAGCTGTATGAATATTGGGTCTAGTGGATGAGTGCACAAGGGGAGTACCTTGACATGTTACCTAATAACATGTAAGTAGAATAAATATTTGCATTTTCTGATTCTGGGAGCTATACTACTAACACACGATTACACAGTGTTCGTAATGAAAAACCTTGTAATGATCTGAAATGACATAAATGATACACATTTCTGTAGTTCCCAAACCTACTGGTTCTCAGTGCATTATATCACATTTTTTGGTAGCACCCTGAGTCAAAACATTGGTCTCTCAAATGAACAGTTGATGCGCCTACATTAACTTAAAATAATAAATGAAAAACATCTTAAATAAAAAAATTAAATAAAAAATAAAAAAAACTGAACTGATTTATATTATTTTACTTTGTGTACACATAAATGATCTGATGGACAGTGTGGGCATCAATCTGTGGCTGTTTGCTGATGATGCTGTGGGTACAGAGTGTCAGCACTGAGCGACTGTTGGAGGATATAAAATGACTTGGACAAAATTTCTAGTTGGTGTGATGAATGGTAGGGTCCTCTAAATGTAGAAAAATGTACATTAATGCTGATGAGTAGGTAAAACAATCCTGTAATGGTAGAATACATCATTAGTAGTACATGTCTTGACACAGTCACATTGATTAACTAACTAGGAGTAATAATGCAAGGTGACATGAAATGAATGAAGCATGAAAGAATGTTAGTAGGGAATGCGAATGGTCACTTTCAGTTTATTGGGAGAATTTTAGGAAAGCATACTGTATACAGGACACTAGTGTGACCCATTCTCGAGTACTGGTTGAGTGTCCGAGATCCCCACCCGGTCGGATTAAAGGCAGACATTGACGCAATTCAGAGGCTGGCTGCTAGATTTCTTACTGGTATGTTAGATCAATATGTGAGTATTGCAGATATGTTTCATGAACTCAAATGCGAATCCCTAGAGGGAAGAAACATTCTTTTTCTGAAATTATTTTAAGAAAATTTAGAAAACTGGCATTTGAAGTTGAATGCAGAACAATTCCACTGCCACCAATGTACATTCCACATAAGGACTATGGAGATAAGAGAAATTAGGGCTGGTATAGAGGCATATTGATAGTTGTTTTTCCCCTCACTCTATTTGTGAGTGGAATAGGAAAGAAAATGAATAGTAGTGGTACAAGGTACCCTCCCGCATACACCATTGCTGCGGCTTGCAGAGTACATATGTAGATGTGGATCATCAATATAATTAAAGGGATGAATGAGCTTTTTGTTCACTACAAAACTTCTCAGATATTGAAATTAAATAGCTACCCATATTTCTGTCAATCAATTTTCTCGTGATATTTAGTTTTTATTACACTGAGTGATAAAAATACAGCTTTGAAGAAACAGAATGGTGCAGATGGAATTAATGTTCACTGAGCTTTCCAAATGAGCAACAGATATTATTCTTGTACTGACATAAAAGAAGAAAGTTTCATGCTGCCAAGTTTTATCCTTAATGTAATGTCACAAGACAACTAACAAGCAACCCCTTGAGCGTGAGGTCGCAAGAAGCTAATGACATTTATGGCATTTGACACCCCGTATATTGTGTACTGTGCAACCGTAACATTGGCTGCTAATGGCAACAAGGGATGGGACTGGAGGTATTCAATGGTGAGCACAGCAGGAGGCTACAGACCGTAGTTGGACTGCGAGTAGCTCATAGTGATAGTGGCATTGACACAAAGCAGAGAAATGGCAATGATTAACAAAGAAAACATTGCATTATATCTACAATAACAGTGGCTGAAGTTGACATTTCATCAGAAAGGAACCCAAGGAATTTCGTAGAGTGAAAAAGAAGTGGCAGATGAAATATTAGCATTTATGAGTCAGTGGAATGTTTGCTGTCATATAAGCTCAACAGTGCGGACAATGCACACGAGGATTTCAATGACAATGATATGTGTTTAACAAATGAAACTGATATTGAAACAAGTGTCGAGTCATGTATTTCAACATTCTTGTTGGACAGGGAGCCACAAATCCCATCTCCAGTGAAACGTAGTAAAGGACAATCTTAGTTCGCGGGGCACATACTAAACATAATTATGTACATGGAAGATCATCTGGAGCATAGTAAAAAAAAGAGATTTCAAATATGTCTACAGCAATATGAATTCGTAGTGCATAAGAAAAACTATGGATATTCAAGGTAGGACACAGCACACTTGTTATAAAAGCTGGTGTTTGCACTGCTCAAGAATGCTTGATACAATTTATAGAATGTGCATGATAGTAACCTACTATGTTATTCACATCAAATTGTGCACAACATAGATTACAGTAATTTCAAGGGAACCAGTGGATGTTTGCATACCTTCAAACATTGGTACAGAATTGGAAGACATACAATAACAAAATTTCAAAAAAATAGGTCCCAAAATTTGCAAATCAGATAGACTTGTACTATCGTTCAGTAAGGAATTTGTTTTGAACTCCAACGAATCAGGATTTGAAGAGAAAATGCATGTGAAAGGAACCCTTGAAATCAGAGGCACCAAGAGAGTTATAGCAAGGTCAACTAATTTCAATGCCTTAATGCATTCATACACAATTATGCTGACTGTTAATCTGAATGGTAAATTGACTGGGATGTTATTTATTTTCCTGTAAGAAGTTGGAGGTTCTCTGTCCCCGAGACCTTGCAAGAGCAGCAGGGAATATTTATGTCACAGCACGTAAGAGTCAGAAAATGGGTGTAAGAGAACTACAACTATGGTATGAGCACTGCCTGCTTTTGGCCGATAGCTGGTCACAATAACTTGCTTTTGTTTGATTCCTGGTCTGCATATAAAAACCATACTCTGGTATAGCAAACTAGCCCTCCTGAAACGTGTGTAACATTGCAATCCATATTACCTGGAGCCACTAGACAAATTCAGTCTCTGGATTTTTTTTTTCTGTGGCTACAAAATGTATTATGACATTATCTGCAGCTACACCTTAAGGGATAGCACGTTTCACAATAAGCTCTACCACAGACCGTTTCACTTTCAGTTACATGCCATCAAATTCCACCAGTTGTTATCACCCCGTTACACCAATATGATTCTGCATGCAATCTTTAAAAGAGTGGATACCTAGCTGAATGTCCTGCAGGATTTGTAACTCTCAAGGAGTTCATCTTTAATCATGACAGTGTGAACCTTAGTGATCATTGTGGCACATCATTTTTCATTCAGTGTTCATGATGCAGTCAATGGTTTGTTTTGAACTTTTCTTGAATGTCGACAATGTCCATTTTGTGAAATGTAATACATGCATACTATAGATGGTTGGTATCTGTACTGTCTGGACACTCATTTTCCGTCACCCTCCTGATGCACATCATCAGTCATTAGCACCTAATATTTTACCTGTCACAATTGTTAACACAACACTTTCAAATGAGCTTACTAAAGATTGAATTGCGTAAGTGTCTTTTAAAAAAAATTGTTTGATAACTGTACAATGTGATCTTCAGAAACTGGTTTCAAAATTTACTGCAAATTTCCTCTACATGTTTGAATGTGTGTAAAATAAAAACAATCTCTTTCAAAATATGTGTTAGAATTTCATATTTCACTAACCACCTATTTTTTCTTATACCAATATTTCTCATTGAATATGATGATCAATTACTTAAGTTCACTTTATGAGAAAATTTATTGTGAGGAATAAAGTACAGCTAAACAGCAACTTATTGTCAGTATTATTTTGACTTTTGTGTCAGACAATCAATGAAGGGGCACATGATGAAAAATTGAAAGGGAGGTTTACACCAATACTATGGTTCGCAGATAACACAGCCTTCCTGAAAGTCAGTCAGACTTACAAAGGCAAGTTGAAAAACCGTTTGGCCTAAGAAAGAACGAGTGAATGTTATCTCAAAAATTTACACAGTTTTATAACGTCCTTTTTATGCAACATAGCAAAAACTGTCGATAACATTTTCAGATGAGGATGAAAGCTGATCTTTTTTTAGTTGTGAGGCCATCAGCTCCCACTCATTGATTTGAATTCTGTATTGTTTCTGGCATGGTGTGATTGACCCACATATTATCAACGATAACAAATCAATGCACAAAATTAGTTGGACTTGTCCAAACATCACAGAGAAATTAATTTTCTCATTTACATTTGGGCACCACTGAAAAAAATGTGGAGAATCACATTACATAAAACTTTTCATAGGGGACTCCTAACACAAAATGTACCATACTCTTTCTTCCGACAATCTGTGGTGACAGCTATTTAATACATCTTTAATCACCAAATTTCCAATATGATATTGAGTACTTTTTTGATGTTTACATCTGTGACTGCAATTTTGGGGCACCTTAAGTCATCTTCAAGAAAAGTATGGCCATATTTGAATTTAACTGCCCACTTATCACCTGTTAAAGACAAAAGATTTTATGGTATGATATTCCAGTTTAGTCAATATAAACAAATATTGGGAGAACACAACTATTTAAAAAACAACATGCACAAAACTATTCCACAGATTGCATTAACACCAGACTTTATTTATTGTGCAGTGCATACCAACATGACGAAAATAAATTTTCATTAATACAAACATCATATCTGTGCCAGACAGAGATATTTTTGCATTTTCCTTGTGCATGACCTGTAAGCAGGGATAGGCAGTCTATAACACAAAAAAGTGGTTACATTTAAGCAAAACAAACTGATGATGAGCTGAAAAAAAGAAAAAAATATTGACTCATTAAACATCAAAATAAGGACAGAAGTGAAGATAGAATTCTGCTGCAAGGGGAAAAAGTTGACAGTAAAGAGCAGAAACAAAGATATCATTAACAGCTTGGCGGGATAGAATTAAATTTTATTGAAAATCATTACAAAAAGATGAAGATTAGAAGACTAAGACATCTCGGACTTGTTAAGCTGGTGGAAAAATTATAGACTAGAAAAATCGTGTGGGAATGCAGACACACATTGATTATCATAAGACAGGAAGGTGGGGAGGACAGCCTCAAAGCAGTTGAACAGATGGCTTTCATGGATCCATTACACAGCAATCTAATGGGACTGTGCTGACATTTGTTTCATTAGAACATTGTGGGGTTGAAAAACCTTCTTGTATACTTAGAAAATATGGAAAATTCTGAAGTGATAGATGTTCTCTGTCTCGCGAAACACCACATAACCACAGAGATGGAGAAGTTAAATACCAGGGGTTATACACTAGCATATTTTCATTAAGAGCTAACATGGAAAAAGAAGGTGTTGCAACATATGTAAAAGTTAGACACAATGTCAAAAATATTGAAACAAATATAGTTTTTTGATGCTCAGAACTCGGAAGCATGTGTTTGTGAGGTGTTACTGTAGAATACTACTCTGATAATTTTAACAATCTACAGATTCCCTCTAGGAAACTTTCAGCTATTTATGAGAAATCTAGAAGCATTATCAAGTTAACTGTAAGACAGGAAGAAACAGTTACACATTTTTGGAGATTTTGATGCAGATTTCTGAAAAGATATAGACAGGAAAAATGAACTAGAATCATTATTTGGATGTTTAAATCTTATTTCAAAAGTTAGTTTTCCATCTCATGTGCAGCATGATAGTTGGATACTGGCTGATAACATTTTTATTGACAGCACTCAGGTTGAAACAATTAATGTGTACTCATTTGTTAATGGGCTATCTGATCATGTTGCACAATTAATGGAAATAAACAATATAGCACATTACAGTCCTGAGGCAGGTTCACGTAAAGTAGTAAGGCTTATTAATGAGAACAGGATACACTGTTTTAAGAATAAGTTAAAAGAGTTGATATGGGATAAGATACATGTAGTAAAAGATGCTAATGCCACGTTCAATTCACTCTGTAGTAAATTTATATCAACATGTGAAAGTTGCTTTCTTAAAAAGTTATCCAGGAGATTGATTTAAAAAAACAAGTATACCTTGGATAACTAAGGGAATTAAAATCTCATCTAAGAGGAAGAGAGAAATTTATATACAGACCAGAATAAGTTGAGATCTGATAGTACTTGCATACTACAAAAAAATACAGTAATATTTTAAAGAAAGTCATAAAAATCTCAATAAGTATGTACATCCTGACAGAAATTGATAATGCTGAAAATAATATTAAAACTATATTGCATGTTGTGAAATGGGAGACAGGACAGCCAGTTAGTGTGCAACTTATCATAGCAATTACACTAATGACAACATTGTGACTGATAATTCACTAGTTGTGAGTACTTTTAACAATAGTTTTTAAATTTGCCTTAAAAAGTGGGATTAAGTGGTTCAGATGAAGACGCAAGAGAATATATTAAAAATGCAACTTCACAAAACTAAGCAACTGAAAGTAACACCAACATCTTTTATTGATATTAACAGAATTATAAAAATTCAAAAGAAAACAAAAGCTCATGTGGTGTTGATGTAATTTCAAACAGAATTCTGAAAAGTTTTTCCACCTTAATAAGCAGTGTCCTGAATGATACATGTATTGCACTGCTGGCACAGTGATTTTTCCAGACAGGTTCAAGTATGCATTGTCAAACCTCTTAATAAGAAAGGTACCAAAACAGACTTAATTATCATCCAG
This sequence comes from Schistocerca nitens, assembly GCF_023898315.1. Classification (NCBI taxonomy): domain Eukaryota; kingdom Metazoa; phylum Arthropoda; class Insecta; order Orthoptera; family Acrididae; genus Schistocerca; species Schistocerca nitens. The sequence goes on along the minus strand of NC_064616.1, from coordinate 832,358,000 downwards.
TTTCCTCACTGACAAGTTTCCAGTATATCTGAACGATTAATGTACTTGAGAGTATTCTCACATTTAAGTAGAAACAATTTACTCAGCCTATCCTCTTAACAAAAATTTAGGCTAGAGTTTTCACAAAGATGTTGAAGAATTTTAGTATGTATGTTGTCTGGCAATGCGAATGTATCTCTCCATTGTTTTAAAGGATTTTTAGTCCTCAGGCTGTAAAGAAGGCATTGTAAGTTTCTAGTTTTTTGGACTAAAAGGCAGATTATTACATTCCATTAAGAGGTGGTGTAGTGTGAAATTCAGATGGGATTTATCAGATATAGAATTTTCTGAGTAGTATATTACTACAAGTTCAACATGTCAAGGAATTGGTGTTAATTTCTCCTGTGTCACATATTCCTTGGTTTCTGTTAAGGTATTAATGACCTCTGCTAAGGTATTAATGACCACTGTTAAGGTATTAATGACCACTGTTAAGGTATTAATGACCACTAATACTCTGTAATTTGGCCCATACTTGGGAAGGTGAGGTATGTACTTTCACAGAAGAAACATTTGGATCCCAACATTTTCTCTTTCATTGTTTACTAGGTGACACTTTTGTCCATAATATTTTGAATAAAATTAAATTTTTGATAAAGAAGTGGTGCCTATGTCACTGTAGTGCTCTTTGTCAATATGGTATCAGTAATCTCTTTGGACCAGCAATCTCTTTGGACCATCGTGGACAGGCTTCTTTGTAGGAGTGCCAGAAAAGAAACAGATTTTAGTGTCCACAGCTTGGATGATTGTTTCTGATGTGACTTGCACTACTTTGTCAATTTTCTTCACTGTATTTATTGTGATCTGCATTTAAGCAGTGAAGGTTTACCATTTCTCTCTTTGTAGTGATGAATATGGTAAAACCTCATTGTTGTACATTTGGGACTGGTGCACTAATTGAGCAGTGGTCACTATTGCAAAGGCCATCATAAACACTCCACTGGATCAGAGGTACAAAGTTTGGACTGCACACTGTCAGGTCTATTGCAGAATAGGAGCCGTAGGTAGCAATGATGTGTTGGGCTTTCTGAACTGATGAGGCAAAGGCCAAGACTGAGATTAATCTCTCTATTAGTTCCCCTCTACTAATCATCATCTCATTGCCCCATGTGTCACTAAAAGCATTAAAATCTCCTAATAAAACGAAAGCTGATACCTTAAGAGCTATGTGAACTACTTCATCTTCAATAATGTGAAACAAATCTCTTCTAGTGCCAGCTCTTTGCTTTCCATATTTTAAGAGACAGTGGGATGGAACAAAACAAGAAAAAATATCTGGTAAACGTGGGCTCTAAAAAGCATACCTGATTGGCTATGAGCAATTTTCCATCTTTGCTATTGTGAAACACATCTCTTCCACTGAACAAGTGCTCATAGCTCTTGTTCTGCACCATGCTAGTTCCTCTTCAAATATGGAAAGCAAAGTGTTTGCAGTAAAAGAGAGATTTGACTGTCTCAAAGATAAAGTAGTGCTCATAGCTCCTAAAGTATGCATTTTAGACGCCATGTTTACTAGGCTTTTATTTGGCTTCGAATGATCATTCCTGTCATGTACTTAGACACACAGTACAGAGTATGACTGAGTACATGAACACCTTATAACAAATTCCCTGAGGATCCAAAGTGCAGATATACACTTAAGGACAAACAAATTACAACAAGTGTTTCTCATAGCTACCATTCATGTGAAAGCAGGGTTAAGCATGTTTCCTCATCAGTGCATATACACATTAAAAAATCCCAAACATGTTCTGAAGGCACTAACAATCACCGACAATGTACTCCCAGAGTTCATTGGCACTAATGACAGGCCTGGAATGCTCTAACACTTTTAAATATCCCTGCACAAAGGAATCCATTGACTTCAAGTCAGGAAATGTTTTAAAATAAATCTAGCCTTAGGCATAAACAGTGTTGTAACACTGGCACTGGATGAGTAAGGGGTTACTCCAAAGAACAGGCAAGGAAAAGAAATATGGAAAACACTGACAAGAAGAAGGGACAGGATGACAGGACATCTGTTAAGACATCAGGAAATAGCTTCCCTGGTACCAGAGGGAGCTGTAGAGGGTAAAAACTGTATAGGAAGACAGAGACTGAGATACATCCAGCAGATAATTGAGGATGTAACTTGCAAGAGCTACTCTGAGATAAAAAGGTTGGCACAGGAGAGGAATTTGTGGTGGAGTACATCAAACCAGCCAGAAGACTGATGACTGTTGAAGGACATACACACACAGGATGTTTGACTAAATATATATATTCCTACAAGTGCACTGTTCAAAGGTATCCGTTCAATGAAGGTGTTTCATTTAATTACTGTGTTAACACCAGAGATGTTCACACAGTCTTTATTCTATTTTTTGCCTTATATGTGGTATTATCTAATAGTAGGAAGATGGTCTTTCAAAAATCATGGTTCTTATATAAACATTACAGGGTAATTTGTGAGCAGTTCTCACATTTCTTCCAGATGGCAACAGTAATCATTACAACTCCATTCTAAAAAATCACTAAAAGGGGTGGACGTGTGGTCGGTGAAGATGAAGGTGATATTTATTGATCTGTCAATTTGTGAAGTGTCATTGGCATTGTGTCCATATATCAACTATATTCTTCTTTCAGGGAGGATTCCAGCTCTGGCAGAACTGACTAATTTGTTCTTGGTTTTGTTACTTTCTTGTGTTTTCATTTTTTCCTTCCTTTTCACTTTTTGCTGTTTTCCTTCGTATAATTTTTCCAACTAAGATGATGATCCAACAGTTATACAGCCTGATTTCTTAGTCTCTTTTATCTACTGGGTAGTATTTGGCTGTGGATCTATTGCATTTGGGAGGAAGATATCATGGAGTATGTCTTTCTCTTTTGTGACACCGGAGGGATTTGAAGTGTCTTCTGCTGTATAAGCTAGGTGGCTCCTGTTGGTTCTGTAACAATGGCAATCAGTGGAGATGGATGTCTCTCTGTACAATAATTTTTCAATATGGTTGCATATTCATGGTTTACAGCAGATGGTAGAGACAATTTTGAAAACATTGGGTTGGTGAGGTGATAGCTGCAACTTTCACAAAATTTGCTGTCATGTCTACCGCATGCAGATATTCATAACTTTCTTCTTACCTCAGGATATGACAGATTGTTAATCATTGATTTTTTTAGATCTGTCATGAAGTTATCATTCACAATTTCTCAATTTTGATTCTGCTGTGCAATGGGATAGCATGTGTCCAAGCCAGAAACATGGGAAACACCTCGTGAGTGGTGTGAAGGAAGATTTAACATCAAATCTATCCACCATAAATTCAACTTTTTCTGGGAAGGCATTTCCTTCAAAGACTGAGATGAAAGCACCTGTATCTACTCACTTATCTTTTACATCTTTTTGTGTGTGCAAAACAAAATGTATGCCTCACTGTTCTAGATCAGATCCTAGCTGCTCATCTGTCTGGGATATAATAACTCTGTGAAAAATAAGATGTGCAAATTCTCATTGCTGTGACACCAAATAAACTGGGCATCATCCACATACTTATGAAGTAAGAATGTTTCAACAATGCTGTCTACAGTATTTGTTCCTGAAAATCCCCTGAAAAATGATAAGTGACAAAAGAGGACAAAGAAATTCCACAAGACCACATAATTAGTCTCTTCAAAAAACTGGTTTTTAAATAAAAAGTATGTAAAGTTTGCCATGTTAAAATAAATTGTTCAGTTTGTTGCCAAACTTAAACACAATTAGGTACAATGACTCAGTCAGCGAACACAGGGAGACTCCATCAAAACTCACTAAAATATCAGACTTATTAAGAAATAATCTGGGGGTGTTCTCATTACAAGGAGAAGAGGGCATTTATTTTTCTATTCACCATTTTAATTGGATCTTCACTGGATCTGCAGTAATTGAGATCATTTGAAGGTCTCTGCATCTTACTTAGTAGTGATACCAATTCAGTAAAACTGTGCCACTGCCTTTGTAAACAGGTAGGAGAACACACAGCTGATTCCTCTGCCAGTGAGGTAATAATCTTGGATAGACATGTTCTAATCAGAACCTGGCATCTTTCCCTCCACGTTTCATCTGCAAAATTCAAATCCCTCCCAAACATGACTGAAGTTGTGTCACCTGTAGATTTTTCAGTGAGATCAATCACCAACCATCAAGACGCAGTTTATTGGTGTACCTGACCACAAAAACATTCATATTTTAATGACTGAGAAGCAGTAACAATAAAATTCCAAATCAAGTGACATTGTTTAACCAATACTACGAAAATGCTGAAATGGTCTTAGCAATCTTCAGTTTTAATCTATTATAGTCCGATCCACGAATGATGGCGGTTCACACATGTCGAGGCACAGACAGGAATAGCATTGTTGATGATTCCAAGCAACAGTTCCGGTACATGCATGCACGTGCTTTCTGCTTGAAGGAAGCATGTATCCCGCGAATTATGTCTCTCACTTGTTTCTGCAGAATTTATCACTTACCGCCACTATCAGCGATGACAACTTGTAAAAAATCAAATAGAAATTCACTAAACAACTTGCTATGAGCACATTAAATGGTTGCATTAGCTACGGCAGTGAGAGCAGAGTGCTCAGAACACTACTGAATCCTCACTGGCTGTTGGAGTGTGCATGACGTAGGTGCGCACAACAAGCCCAAAACTCTACCATCATTGTCCATGGCTACAACTATAGTGCTAATTATTGACAACATATCAGTAGCATTACCTCTAGTTGACAGATCACACTGGTGTCCATAGGTTCTCCACAGCCTCTGTACCAGAGATTTATACTATAGAGTACAAGCAAGTCATGCTGCAATTTAGTGCCTTTACAATGATGGGAAGTCTAACCATAGAAATATCACCCGATTTGAATGATTCGGTTTACTTGCATTCTCATAAACTATTTAACGAGTGTGTAGATGCTTTTGTAGCAGGAGGAATGAGACAAAAGGGAGCTTAAATTTGAAAATCATAATTGTGTAGAAATGGACTTGTGTGTGCACTATCCAATTATCATGAAATTTCCTACCAAGCACTTCCTGAAAACAATACAAAACAGTGCATTGCCCCACCAAACAGAAAGAACATTTTTCAATGCTCAGCCAGAGGAACCCAGAAAAATGAACAATTCTGTCTTTAAGATAAAAACGATAGGAACATTTGTCTCCAGTTCATATGCATGTTAACTGTATGGTTTAAACACAACTCACAAATTGAAAGTACTGATAGCAATACACTTCCAGAATGAGATTTTCACTCTGCAGCGGAGTGTGCGCTGATATGAAACTTCCTGGCAGATTAAAACTGTGTGCCCGATCGAGACTCGAACTCGGGACCTTTGCCTTTCGCGGGCAAGTGCTCTGCCATCTGAGCTACCGAAGCAAGACTCACGCCCGGTACTCACAGCTTTACTTCTGCCAGTACCTCGTCTCCTACCTTCCAAACTTTACAGAAGCTCTCCTGCGAACCTTGCAGAACTAGCACTCCTGAAAGAAAGGATATTGCAGAGACATGGCTTAGCCACAGCCTGGGGGATGTTTCCAGAATGAGATTTTTGCTCTGCAGCGGAGTGTGCGCTGATATGAAACTTCATGGTAGATTAAAACAGTGTGCCCGACCGAGACTTCTGTAAAGTTTGGAAGGTAGGAGACGAGGTACTGGCAGAAGTAAAGCTGTGAGTACCGGGCGTGAGTCGTGCTTCGGTAGCTCAGATGGCAGAGCACTTACCCGCGAAAGGCAAAGGTCCCGCGTTCGAGCCTCGGTTGGGCACACAGTTTTAATCTGCCAGGAAATTTCATATCAGCGCACACTCCACTGGAGAGTGAAAATCTCATTCTGGAAACATCCCCCAGGCTGTGGCTAAACCATGTCTCTGCAATATCCTTTCTTTCAGGAGTGCTACACTCCTGGAAATGGAAAAAAGAACACATTGACACCGGTGTGTCAGACCCACCATACTTGCTCCGGACACTGCGAGAGGGCTGTACAAGCAATGATCACACGCACGGCACAGCGGACACACCAGGAACCGCGGTGTTGGCCGTCGAATGGCGCTAGCTACGCAGCATTTGTGCACCGCCGCCGTCAGTGTCAGCCAGTTTGCCGTGGCATACGGAGCTCCATCGCAGTCTTTAACACTGGTAGCATGCCGCGACAGCGTGGACGTGAACCGTATGTGCAGTTGACGGACTTTGAGCGAGGGCGTATAGTGGGCATGCGGGAGGCCGGGTGGACGTACCGCCGAATTGCTCAACACGTGGGGCGTGAGGTCTCCACAGTACATTGATGTTGTCGCCAGTGGTCGGCGGAAGGTGCACGTGCCCGTCGACCTGGGACCGGACCGCAGCGACGCACGGATGCACGCCAAGACCGTAGGATCCTACGCAGTGCCGTAGGGGACCGCACCGCCACTTCCCAGCAAATTAGGGACACTGTTGCTCCTGGGGTATCGGCGAGGACCATTCGCAACCGTCTCCATGAAGCTGGGCTACGGTCCCGCTCACCGTTAGGCCGTCTTCCGCTCACGCCCCAACATCGTGCAGCCCGCCTCCAGTGGTGTCGCGACAGGCGTGAATGGAGGGACGAATGGAGACGTGTCGTCTTCAGCGATGAGAGTCGCTTCTGCCTTGGTGCCAATGATGGTCGTATGCGTGTTTGGCACCGTGCAGGTGAGCGCCACAATCAGGACTGCATACGACCGAGGCACACAGGGCCAACACCCGGCATCATGGTGTGGGGAGCGATCTCCTACACTGGCCGTACACCACTGGTGATCGTCGAGGGGACACTGAATAGTGCACAGTACATCCAAACCGTCATCGAACCCATCGTTCTACCATTCCTAGACCGGCAAGGGAACTTGCTGTTCCAACAGGACAATGCACGTCCGCATGTATCCCGTGCCACCCAACGTGCTCTAGAAGGTGTAAGTCAACTACCCTGGCCAGCAAGATCTCCGGATCTGTCCCCCATTGAGCATGTTTGGGACTGGATGAAGCGTCGTCTCACGCGGTCTGCACGTCCAGCACGAACGCTGGTCCAACTGAGGCGCCAGGTGGAAATGGCATGGCAAGCCGTTCCACAGGACTACATCCAGCATCTCTAAGATCGTCTCCATGGGAGAATAGCAGCCTGCATTGCTGCGAAAGGTGGATATACACTGTACTAGTGCCGACATTGTGCATGCTCTGTTGCCTGTGTCTATGTGCCTGTGGTTCTGTCAGTGTGATCATGTGATGTATCTGACCCCAGGAATGTGTCAATAAAGTTTCCCCTTCCTGGGACAATGAATTCACGGTGTTCTTATTTCAATTTCCAGGAGTGTAGTTCTGCAAGGTTCGCAGGAGAGCTTCTGTAAAGTTTGGAAGGTGGGAGACGAGGTACTGGCAGAAGTAAAGCTGTGAGTACTGTGCGTGAGTCTTGCTTCGGTAGCTCAGATGGTAGAGCACTTGCCCGCGAAAGGCAATGGTCCCAAGTTCAGCTCTCGGTCGGGCACACAGTTTTAATCTGCCAGGAAGTTTCATAGCAACATACTTGTTCTAATCATAACAGTTGTACATTCTTGTGGTAGAGAAATATATATACAACAGATCCACTTAACTGCCACATTAACCGTTGATGATTATGTGTTACATAATGTTTTCATTATACTTTGTGCTCAAGATTTTGTACCTTCAGCATTATTGTATAAATAGTAAATCTAAGCTAAAATGCACAAAAGATCACAAATACAAATAAACTGATAGTACTAAATCATTACCTCAAAGTTATCTATATATGGCAAAATCCCACATTTGCTTTTACGGTTCACACGTGCTTCCTCTATAGATTTCAACTGCGCCATCATAAAACGATCAAAGCTTCTTTTCACTTGAACCAAAGCTGATGCAAAAGTCATACTAAGAAAGGATCCAGTGTCTTGGGCTGACATTACATGCTGACTTAGACGTACCAATACATACATACAGTAGCTGAAACGAAATTACAATTGCTCATGAACTAGAAACTTATTAGACATACAAGTAACTTGCAAGAAATATAACACAGAAAAATCTTCATATTTTATTTTCCCTAGCTATTTCATAGACAACCACACAGTTTGTGTTCATGTTTGTTGTTGTTGTTGTTCTTCTTCTTCTTCTTCTTCTTCTTCTACAAAAGTAAAACAAATAAAAACACACGTTACATACGAGGATAAATTTTTTTCCTAATGATTTTTGACATTATAATCAATCCTGCTACCTAGTTTTGACTTAAATATGTCTCTTCCACATTGCTTATGTTGTTTTACACATATTTAACAGAATATAGAACATCAATACACTGTGGAAAATTTGATTACTACAAAGCAATTATAAATACGAATTAGTCAAGTATATGAAAGCATCCACTAATGAGTTTGAAGTTGGATCTCACCTTCTGCCATTTTGTTTGTGTGTCACAGAAATGTTTCCCAGTCTGTAATCAGTCCGAGTGCTAGTTATTACAACAAACTAAAAAAATGTTGGTTTTTTTTTAATGCTCTCTTCCTACATTTAAAGTTTGATGTCATAATGGATCAAGTTGGTTTGAAGTGATGCAGAAACAAACAGTGAAAGAATTAATATTAATGATGGATTTCATTTTAGAACATTTGGTTACTGATACAGTTTCTGAAATTCAATTAAAATGAAAAACAAATCTCTGCGAGTGTAAAAGGAGAAAATAAAATGTGGTCACAATTTTCTCTCACAACCTTAATTACCATTACTGGTTGATGTGTACCTGGAAAATCTTTCATTGAATTTGCAGTGGTTAAGAGGAATGGTTAGCTGTTATTGTGCATGACCATAGTATATGGCAGTTACAGAAATTCTTTGCTTACACTGCTTAACATCACTGTTATCTATGCCCTCATAAAATACTGACATGCCAAAAGCTAGGCAATGTCACATTTGCTGTCTCAAAAATTTGTACACACAATCACACTCAAGTGAACTAAACCAAAGACAGTTAACACACTCTATGTCATATGACGAACTATTAAAATACAACTTCCAGGCTTGAAAATACATGAAACACCAGGCCAGGAAATGGTGTTTAGCCAATCACTTCCATAGTAATTCAATGAGTGAACTACCCTCCGCACACACAAAATCTCCTGCCTGACAGTTTAGGTAGGTCATCCACAACACAGGATCTTAAGACACAGGCCACATTCATCTCATCTTTAGCAATGATACGAAATACACTAAGTTAAAAAGTAGCATACTGTAATTGGTATGCCACAAGAATCACAAAATGTTTAAGTCTTTATGTCTAAGACTGAAGCTATGTATCAGAGGGCTATGGCCTATTCGAAGACATGTTAAGCAGACTTCATCACTTTTAATTGTTCAGAAGTAGCAGCATCACAGTCTTACATTCCCTTTTATTGACCACAACTTGTTATCCAACACATGCGATATTATGAAGCTTTATTATTTGCACTATCCATGTCAATCTTCTGAACTACTTCAAGGAAGTGATTTATAAATATTTTGATTTCCTGACAGCTATTATTTAATATTTGGCTGTTTTTGTTAATAATAAATTCTGCCGGCCGGGATGGCCTAGCGGTTGTAGGCGCTACAGTCTGGCACTGCGCGACCGCTACGGTCACAGGTTCGAATCCTTCCTCGGGTATGGATGTGTGTGATGTCCTTAGGTTAGTTATGTTTAAGTAGTTCTAAGTTCTATGGGACTGATGACCTCAGAAGTTAAGTCCCACAGAGCTCAGAGCCATTTGAACCAATAAATTCTGCACATTCCACATGCCTGATTTCATAGTTTATCTTTTGATTATTACCCGTATACATTTAACTTCATTATGGGAATTATTGGGGGATAATGCTTGGTGCTACAGTAGCATTCAATAAGCCACATGTGCATCCCGGGTCATGCCAAAATGAGTACTGGGTTTAGCAAAACCAAGTTTCCTGAGCTGGGGACTGGTGAGTATTAACAGGACCAGTATAATACGAAGTCAAAAAATGGTGTAAACTGATCAAGCATCTGAAGATGCCCCCAGGGCTTGAAATGTATCATGTGCTGAAATAAAATCACGATTTTTGACTGAAGGCAGTTTGTTTTTTTATTTTACATAACTCCTGTAGCCACAGAAGTAACACCAACAGCAAATGATAAAAATAATATTTTACATTTTTTGTTACCGTCATTTCTTCTGTGCATCTCTGAAGGACATGATTATCACACTTCAATCAGCAATAGAATAGTCATTTCCATAATGACATTGCAGAACATGCCTAATTCACTCTTAATTGTATTACCTACAACTATGATTGTAAATTTCAGTCCTATCCAAAGGTCTCAAGATTAATCATTCTCTCTCTCTCTCTCTCTCTCTCCTCTCTCTCTCTCTCTCTCTCTCTCTCTCTCTCTCTCCCCTCTTCTTCTCCTCCTCCTCCTCCTCCTCTTTTTGCCACCAATCACTCCATCCAAAATCCAACACTGAACCAACCGTGACTGCGGGAGCCACAAGGTGGGATAATCTCTGGCGATGTGGGAAGAACTAATTTGAGACCGAAGTTGGAAAGGACTTGAGTAGGTCATCAGAAAGTCTCATAGGCGAGATGTTCATGTGGATAACATGAGACAGACAAGATAACGACAAGCAAACAGATTCTAAAGCAAGACCAAGCAAGAAACCAATACCACGCGATACTGTAATGAGAAGATCGACAGGTATGATGGCAACTATACACAACACAGGTGAATACCACACTGATTAATTGCTGGCTGTGCAACTGTATTTATCTCGGCCATGATGAGACATACCAGCTGAAGCATTCATGTGAGCAATTACCGTTAGTGCTATGTGGGCAACTGCAGTGCTTCACAGGTACTGAAACTGCCTATCGACCATCTAAGTCCATTTTTTCCAGTGGGCATTCAAATTTGTTGGGCTGAAATACCAGAGCAAACATTCCACACTCCAACCCAAACATACCATGGTTATCTACATCATACAGTGCTCGGAAGTGATGTAAATACACTGAACTGCTTCCTGCCTGTTTTTGACCAGTACAGTGTACGTTACTGGCATGTGTAGAAACCCTGAATCCAGTTTCGACATATTTATTTCCATCTATTAGATACAGGTAATGCTATGAGTAATTTATTTATCTTTTTCATGCCATGTTCTCATATGAGATGATGCATTTTTATCCTTTATACAGATGTTGTATGTGACATTAGCCACATGGGCTCACTTACTTATTTTCCTAATATTGGCAACTGTGTCTACAGTGTGTAAGTAATTTTTGTCAATTATCCGTCTTGATTATTTTATGGAAGTACTGTGAAACACACATGCTTTTTGCTTGTGGAAATCTAACTTTGGTGATTACCAACTGCAGTTCAACCACTTGAAAATGACTGAAAATTCAAAACTGCAACTGTGGAAATTGTAATAAATAGTACAGTCAATGGCAAATGTCACGTCGTTACTTGCGACATGAGTGCACCCAATTCTTTGAACCTGTAACACAACACACTGTACATACCATCTGAAAGTAACTTAGTAGACATTTAAAAACCTCACTGACTGCCCCTTAAGGATTATTAAAACTGACTACACAAAGAACCAACTCTCTTGAACCAGAGCTGCACTGCCAATATTACTTGAAGATAAATGCATAAAATACATAAAAATGTGTGCTCAAATTTGTTCAAGATTCATATTAAAATTTTAAGAAATCTTATGAATCCCATAAAAATTGCAGGGTCTCCCATCTTCAAAATATGAAAAATTAATTAATTATCAACAAAACTAATTTGAACTACAAATGGATATTAAAAAAAATACATAATTTTTTTTCAATACATCAATTTTACGACATCTGAACATCAATTAGACATGCCACAAACTAAAAGAAAACAAATATCTTCATAATGCCCAAAAGCTTTTATTAGAAATTAAAAAGACAGTTATACCAAAAATAGTTTTTCAAAACTCCCACTATATTTTTTCTATGCTATTCAAAACAATATTTTACTTGATTTCATCTTTCAATCAATTTTGTCATTGATCCAAAACTTACACCACTTGTGAAAACAATCTGTCAAATTTTTAAAGGTGATTTTATTTTATGATATCTCCTAATTGCCAATGGATTTGAAAGTTCATAAGGAATACTATATTCAGAATTATTCCTCCTATTTTGAAGAATTATTCTATGATAGTCCATCCATAATGGAAAGATCTCTTAATTTTTATCAGACTTTTCAGAGTCGGATTCAATATCTTCATTTTGATGCAAATCAATCTTCATGGAATCTCTAATTTTTGCTACACCATTCACACAGCTATTGCACTGTTGAAGTGCATTCTTTTGAAATGGGAGGGGGGTCTAAAATGCTTGCAATGGCAAGAACGGTTACAAATTCTATTGAACCCATTTCTTCTGGTTATTTCATTAAGAACCTCTTTTGGCCCATTTTCTTCAATGGCAGCTGAAGTAATTTTCGAAAGCATGCATTGATGTGCAATATTTGTTACCAGAAATTTCTTTTGTATCCACATCGAAAGGTTGTAGTACTTGGATCTCTGATGACAAATGGGTATTTGTGATCCACTGAGCATTAAAGTGGCACTGGTGTGACCAAAAATAATATCGTTTATAACACTGTAAATCTTTGCACCACATACAAAATATTGTTCCAGTGAGTGGGCACTCTGTATTCGTTTTGTTTCAGCAGTGGAAACTTTGTGCAATTCATCACTTGCAGTGCAACTCTGTTTAACTCAAGTTAATATTCGTTTTATTTTAGAAATAATGTTTGGCGCTAAGTGCATGCCATTACACCCTCAGCAATCAAATTCAAGTCACATGCAAAACATGGAATGTGTCTGATTTGTCTGAACACTAATTCTGCTGCTTTAAGCACACTGGCTGCACTGTCAGTAACAACAGTCACCACATTCTCTTTGGCTATAAATTAATCAGCTGAAGTGATGATTAAGTTCCACTTCATGAAATGAATTAATGTCTGTGAGATGTGTTGTGCCCTCTTAAGTGATGAAATGATTTAAGGTAATAAAACAAATAAGAATGTACGTTTGCACAGTTGATGCTTCAGATAAAAATACATTGATGCATTGTATACATCAACGTGCAAATAACAGATTGGTTAATATGATGCAACGGTACTATACACTTAGTGTTTTCAATACATCAATGTATATCACCCATTCATGCTTTTTTGAACCAGTGCCGGATTCCTGTATTTACTTTGGAGTCCATTTAACAATCAGCTGGATCAAAAAATAGACACACACACACACACACACACACACACACACACACAGTCACGTTTATCATTGCACATCAATATATGAAAACAACAAAATTTCTTGGTAATAGAGTTCTATACTCACAAGCTGTCAATTTTTTCATAATATGAGATGAAGTTCATAAGTTCTGGTTCAAGACAGTTAAACAGGTCTCCCATCATACGTCGAACTTCTTCATTTATTTGTTTTTCCATCTTTTTCAGGGGCAAAGCGCCAGGGACCTGAGGAGAACTATCCATGTCATTTTTAGTATCCAGTCCAAGACCATCCAAAGTTGTCTGGGTGTTCTGGAGAGAAAAAAAGAAAACTTCAAGGTAAATTTTCCTTCAGTCTGTAAAACACACACACACACACACACACACACACACAGAGAGAGAGAGAGAGAGAGAGAGAGAGAGAGAGAGAGAGAGAGAGAGAAGGTGGTCATGCCCCCATAAGAGGCTGTGCAAAAGATACAACAGAGTTCATATATGAAATGAGTACTTTCACAGGCAGTCCTACATCTGATAGGGTGGGATATGCCTGTGACGAGGCGAGAACAGGATATGCTGGATGAGTGCATAAGACAGGTCTTGCACCTGTGTCTTCCACAGGGGTATGGCCAATGCAGCATGACAAGGCATTGAGTTTCCTTCTGCCTATACACCAAAAAAGTCGTATGGAGACATGTACTGGTGGAAGTTTGTCTGATTATAGCTCACTCAGATTCACTTAAGATGGCTATTTATAGATGAAATCTGGATATAGAAGAAGAATAATAAAAAAAACAATGGAATTGTGACTGATTGCTGTGTTCCTATCCTTCCTTACGGTAACAACTGTGGCATAAGAACAGACTAGAATACTTCATATATTTGATTTTAAATCTTGTTTATGCACATGTTAAGCACTTAATAACCAAATTCTGTGGTGAATAATTACCTTTATTCTTTCTATTATTAGTATTCCATCCAGAACTTTCAGTATCACATAAACACAGAACAGACATCAGTACATTAATTATGGCTAATAATAACAAAGACAGTCATTAAGTATGTGCTTCAGAATGTTTCCTTTGCGAAGTCCCTAAATGAAACAAAAGACAAGAAGAAAGAGAACAAACTGAAAGTTATTCATTGATTATTGTTTTAACAGAGGCTGAAGAAATAAAATGCCATTCCAACTTATGTGTCCTAACAATATTTTTATTTCAGTGAACATAGCAAACGGTGTTAAACCGACCCTCACACCTACAAACTTGCCTTACACAAAAAATGTTAACAACTGAGTATTTGTGTTATGGACCAACTCACAGCTTCAACTAATCATTGGCTCATCTGATTTCTTATAAAATCCACTGAGCCCTACACAACTGTTGTGGGATTGCCACCAACAGGATAGTGGCTACAGCAGAATATTTCGCTTAACAGAAGCTCCATAATTGTAACTGACTTTGAATTATTTTATTAGCAGCACAGTACATTTGTGTGGATGTCCCATGGCATTCTTCCTATCTTCCACTCCCCCCCTCCCACATCTTTGTCTGCAATAAGGACTTTTTAATCATCATAAAAGTTTTGGAAGATTCCGTGTACTGAGTTTAGTTACCTGAGCATACTGAAAAAAGATTTACATCTACCTTCTGAGAAACTCTAAATCATGAAAGTAAAAGCATCAAGCATAGTACACTGAAACACAACTCAGGTTTACTAGTTTCAGTTTCCTCTGCACTGAAATAAACCTTAATATATATTACCCTCTTATATACCCTTAAAATAAGTGTTAATTTTACACTTTAAAACCTACTATAGGTTTTATAATGCATGCATTTACAAATGCGTACTGAATAGCAGGCATATTTGCAGGTTTTATAATGCATGCATTTACAAATGCGTACTGAATAACAGGCATATTTGCAGTAGAATGGCAATACCACCCGCATTCTACATCTGAATGGCTCTAAGCACTATGGGAGTTAACATCTGAGGTCATCAGTCCCCTACATTTGAATGGCCTTGGAAAAAATTAATAACACGAAATGTAGTTGAAACAAAGACATGCAATTGTTACATGCCAAAGGAGAAGAGAGAAAAAATACTGTATCATATTCTACCAAATCGTATGGTGACTTTGGTGAACAAACTAAATGTAAGAAGACTTTTTTGGTGGAAGTGCTTCATCAGTTAGACAAAGACCAGATTATGTCAACTGTGATTCCTGGATAAAAACCTGTCAATTATTATTGTAGGAGCAATAGTAAATGTGATGGAAGAGCTATTTTCGTAAAAGATTATTAAAAATTTACACCAGCAGAAAAGTATCGAAACTTGGAAAGATACAAAGACATTGAAGTATGTATTGTTGATGTAACAAATGTTAATAGCTTCAATGAAACACTCTATAGATCTCGGGACTGGAAGATATTAATTAAAAATTTTGAAAGGTTGCTTAATAATAAAAAAAGAAATGTGATAGAAAAAAAGTTGTTACCTGTGGAGACTTACATGTAGACTTTTACAAGATTCAAGTCATAGACAGGAGTTGTGAAAAATAGTCAGTAGTTTTGGCTCTGTATCGTCAACTCTCCAACTAGAATTACTGCCAAAGGTTAAACTGCTGTTGAGCAAATTTTTATAAGACTGTGACCCCACCTATGACTCCATTGTTTTTAAATGTGGGTTACAGTGATCATAAAATGCAGCTCCTGTCTACTGAACAAAACACCAACAGTAAATGAGGACAAAAACTAAAATAATAGAACAGGGAGAGTTCAGTGATGACAACATCACCGTGTTTAATTTTATGCTGTCAAAAGAAACGTGGGAGGATGTCTTCAATAAAACCGAAGTAAATAGTATATTCGACAGTTTCCACAATGTTTATCTGCATTATCTTCATACAGCATTTCTAAGCAAAAAGATGAGGATTAACATGATTACTTCCAGTAGAAAGAAAAAATTCTCCACTCTTTCATCAAACACAGAAACACTACTCCATAAATTAAAAATTATGTGAAAAATGTAACCAAATATTCAACAAAGTTATAGCCAAATGATGAAATAATGATAACTACATTTCAAGTGCAAAAAATAAAATTAAAGCTGTCTGAAAGGTTATTAGAGCACCAATGCACAGAACAGTCATCATCAAAGAATATCTCTCTGCAGATTGAAAACAACAGATTATCAGATTCAAAAGAGGTAGCTGATAAGTTTAATATGTATTTTACTAATATAGCAAAACATTTACACAAAAATCAGTATGAAGACAGAACTATGTGTCTACCAAATTATTTAAATGCTAGTCTTAAGTCTATGTTCCTTCAAGAAGTCACAGAGACAGAGATGAAGCAAATAATAAGGTTATTCACAAACAAATATTCGTGTGGGCTGGATGAAGTGCCAGATTATGTATTTCAAAAGTCATCTGATTATGTAATAGAATCACTAATGCATGTAGTACAGACCCCAACTTAGTGTTTTCTCCAAAATATTTGAAAGTTTTCCGCACCAGGCTTCAAAGTTACATTGCAAAAAATGCATTACTTTCACCAAATCAGCATGGATTCAGCAAATCCAGATCTACATTAACAGCTAAGTATGAATATTTGGAAACTCTTTGTAAAGCACTGGATGATAAAGAACATGCTATTTTCCTAGATCTCCCAAAAGCATTTGACATAATTGACCATAACTTTCTTATTCACTAAGTAGCTCAAAAAGGTGCCAGAGGGACCCCCAAATAGTGGATAAGATCTTACATAGAAAACAAGTTGCAACTGGTGATTTTAAGGCATTATTAAAGAAAATATCATTACAACAACAACACATCTAACCAACAAATCACCAATAAAGTATGGAGCACCACATGGCTCTTTCCTAGGACCGATATTGTTCCTCCTCGGCATAGATGATTTAAATTACTTTATTAAAGTGAAAAAAACAAATCTTATTTGTTGATGATACCAGCATTTTAATAACAGCTGTTAACAAAACTTCTATGAAAGTAGCAATAGGGACTTCAATGTTCATTGTTACCAGCTGGTTTCAAAAAAAATACGATAACAATAAATAAAGAAAAAACTGTCTTTATGAATTTCCACTCTTCTCCAATTGTACAAAAATTTGATACAATACCATGTCTCGACAACACCTTACTGAAATCAGTTACTGAAATAAAAGTTCCAGGGACATGGGTACAAGAAAATTTAAAATGGAACTGTCATGTGAAAGAACTTGGAAAAAAGCTTTCAAAGGTTTGTTTATGCTCTTTGTGTGTTAAGCCAAAGTGCAAGCAGGCCTATAGTCATTCAGGCATATTATGTATACTTCTGTTCATTACTCCAGTATGGACTAATCTTCTGGGGACATTCATACACCAGCATAAAAATCTGTAGGATGGAGAAAAGAGCAGTCAGAGCTACCTGCAACCTAAAAAAACCGGAAACATGTAGACCACACTTCATACAAATGAAAATAATGACCCACCTATGCATTTACATATATGAGTGTATTCTGTTTGGAAATTAGTATCTTTTAAACAGCACTGGATATTTACAACAAAAGAAACATATCAATAGCCACAACACAAGAAACATCAGCAATATCCACATGTCTCAAGTGTAACAGTATTGTATCAGGAAAGTGTTTCATATACAACAGTTGGATTATTCAACAGCTTATCCAGTGAGTTAAAAACAAAACATATACACTAGTATTGAAAATATTACACAACAGATTTTTAAGGTTTTAATTTCTTTGCATTTCAGACCAAACTTCAAAATATGCATCTCGTTTATATACAAAGTAGAAACTATAGTTACTAAACATTCATCTATTGAGTAGTAGGAGTTGTGATCCAGAAATTTTTTAAATTTGTTTTTAAATGTTGGTTGGCTATCTGTCAGACTTTTAATGCTATTTGTCAAATGACCAAAGATTTTTGTGGCAGCATAATTCACCAGTTCCTGTGCCAAAGTCAGATTTAACCCAGAATAGTGAAGATCATCCTTTCTTCTAGTGTTGTAGTTATGCACTTTGCTATTATTTTTGAATTGCGATGGGTTATTAATAACAAATTTCATAAGTGAATGTATTTATTGTGAAGGGACTGTGAATATCCCGAGTTCCTAAAATAAATGTCTGCAAAGTGATCTTTAGTGGGCTCCAACTATTATTCTCATTACACGCTTTTGTGCCATGAATACTTTTTCTCTTAGTGATGAATTACCCCAAAACATGATGCCATATGAAAGCAGTGAAGGAAAATAGGTGTAACAGGCTAATTTACCAAAATTTGCTATAACCTTATAACATAAGTAGCTCAACCTAACTGTTTCAGCAGATCATCAATGTGTTTCTTCCAATTCAATTTCTCATCAATGCACACACCCAGAAATTTTGAATATTCAGCCTTAGCAACAAACTTCTGTTCAATGTCTATATTTTTCAGTGGTGTTATGCCATTTACTGTACAGAATTGTATATACTGTATTTTCTCAAAATTTAGTGAGAATCCATTCGATTCATGGAGATAACATCTTGGACCTACTGATAGCAGACAGACCCGAACTTTTCGACTCTGTAAGTGCAGAACAAGGAATCAGTGATTTTAATGCCGTTGCAGCATCCCTGAATATGGAAGTAAATAGGAATATAAAAAAAGGGAGGAAGGTTTATCTGTTTAGCAAAAGTAATAGGAGGCAGATTTCAGACTACCTAACAGATCAAAACAAAAATTTCTGTTCTGACACTGACAATGTTGAGTGTTTATGGAAAAATTTCAAGGCTATCATAAAATGCATTTTAGACAGGTACGTGCCGAGTAAAGCTGTGAGGGACTGGACAAACCCACGGTGGTTCAACAACAAAGTTAGGAAACTACTGCGAAAGCAAAGAGAGCTTCACTGCAAATTTAAACGCAGCCAAAACCTCTCACACAAACAGAAGCTAAACGATGTCAAAGTTAGCATAAGGAGGGCTATGAGTGAAGCATTCAGTGAATTCAAAAGTAAAATTCTATGTACCGACTTGACAGAAAATCCTAGGAAGTTCTGGTCTTACGTTAAATCAGTAAGTAGCTCGAAACAGCATATCCATACACTCTGGGGTGTCTGAGATGATAATGGCATTGAAACAGAGGATTACACGTGTAAAGGTGAAATACTAAACACCTTTTTCCCAAGCTGTTTCACAGAAAAAGACCGCACTGCAGTTCCTTCTCTAAATCCTCGCATGAACAAAAAAATTGCTGACATCGAAATAAGTGTCCAAGGAATAGAAAAGCAACTGAAATCACTCAACAGAGGAAAGTCCACTGGACCTGACGGGAAACCAATTCGATTCTACCAAGAGTACGCAAAAGAACTTGCCCCCCTTCTAACAGCCGTGTACCGCAAGTCTGTAGAGGAACGGAAGGTTCCAAATGATTGGAAAAGAGTGCAGGTAGTTCCAGTTTTCAAGAAGGGTTGTCGAGCAGATGCGCAAAACTACAGGCCTATATCTTTGACATCGATCTGTTGTAGAATTTTAGAACAAGTTTTTTGCTCACGTATCACGTCATTTCTGGAAACCCAGAATCTACTCTGTAGGAATCAACATGGATTCCAGAAACAGCGATCGTGTGAGACCCAACTCGCTTTATTTGTTCATGAGACCCAGAAAATATTAGATACAGGCTCCCAGGTAGATGCCATTTTCCTTGACTTCTGGAAGGCATTTGATACAGTTCCGCACTGTCACCTGATAAACAAAGTAAGAGCCTACGGAATATCAGATCAGCTGTGTGGCTGGATTGAAGAGTTTTTAGCAAACAAAACACAGCATGTTGTTCTCAATGGAGAGACGTCTGCAGATGTTAAAGTAATCTCTGGCGTGCCACAGGGGGTGTCATAGGACCATTGCTTTTCACAATATATATAAATGACCTAGTTGATAGTGTCGGAAGTTCCATGCGGCTTTTCGCGGAAGATGCTGTAGTATACAGAGAAGTTGCAGCATTAGAAAATTGCAGCAAAATGCAGGAAGATCTGCAGCGGATAGGCACGTGGTGCAGGGAGTGGCAACTGACCCTTAACATAGAAAAATGTAATGTATTGCAAATACATAGAAAGAAGGATCCTTTATTGTATGATTATATGATAGCAGAACAAACAATGGCAGCAGTTACTTCTGTAAAATATCTGGGAGTATGCATACGAACAATTTGAAGTGGAATGATCATATAAAATCAATTGTTTGTAAGGCGGGTGCCAGGTTGAGATTCATGGGAAGAGTCCTTAGAAAATGTAGTCCATCAACAAAGGAGGTGGCTTACAAAACACTCGTTCAACCTATACAAGTGTATTGCTCATCAGTGTGGGATCCATACAAGGTCGGGTTGACAGAGGAGATAGAGAAGATCCAAAGAAGAGCGGTGCATTTCGTCACAGGGTTATTTGGTAAGCGTGATAGCATTTCGGGGATGTTTAACAAACTCAAGTGGCAGACTCTGCAAGAGAGGCGTTCTGCATCACTGTGTAGCTTGCTGTCCAGGTTTTGAGAGGGTGCGTTTCTGGATGAGGTATCGAATATATTGCTTCCCCCTACTTATACCTCCCAAGGAGATCACGAATGTAAAATTAGAGAGATTCGAGCGCGCACGGAGGCTTTCCGGCAGATGTTCTTCACGCGACCCATACGCGACTTGAACAGGAAAGGGAGGTAATGACAGTGTCACGTAAAGTGCCGTTGCGTGGCTTGTGGAGTATAAATGTAGATGTTGATGTAGAGAACCAGTTAATAATTTTTTGAAAGACATTGTTTACAATTTCCTTGGCTAATTCTTGTTTGTTGGTTGTGATTACTGTACTTGTATCATCAGCAAAAATGACTAGCTTTACATCTTCATGAATACATAGTGGCAAGTCATTAACATACAGGGTGTACATAATGTCCAGGAACAATTTCAATTATTTATTGCACAAGAGCTAAACATTGTACAGGTGCCATACATATTACATTTTGAAGAGAAATTTCAAAAGTATTTTTTACAAACATTCGATATGAGAACCATGAGTGACCCGGCAGACGTCAATATGGTAATCGAATTCTTGCCACACCCATCCCAGTATGGCATCATTGACTGTGGCAGTCGCTTCCCATATTCTCTCCCGGAGCCCTGCAACATCATGTGGTAGAGGCGGTACATACACCATTGGAGCCAGTTTGAGTCTGCAGGATGCATGACTCGCTGATTTCTTTGGACTCCTTATGAATGTCTCTCGTATGCGCTCCACAATCACTTCACTCAAACTGGGACATCCACTTCTCTTTGATGGGCACAAGCAACTCATTGTAATGAACTTGTTGTGCCACTGGTAAACGGCCTTCCCTGTTGGTGGCTTCTTACCACACTTTGTTCTAAACATCCGTTACACAGCTTTAGCACACCTGTTTTTGTCGAACTCCAACACACAGAAAGCTCGCTCCGCACCTGAACTCGCCATGTTTGTGACTACTGCTGACTATTGGCAAACTACCAAACTACATTGTGGCAGTATACATGGGAGGAGGGGGGGTACTTTCAGGGTTTCTATTCAGAAGGACGTACGTATTATATCTGTACAATGTTTGGTTCTTCTGCAATAAATAATTGAAAGTGTTCCTGGACTTTATGTACACCCTGTACATTAAGAACGATATGGGACCCATGAACCCTGTGGAACACCATTCTTTATTTATCCCCAGTTAGAGGTCTCTGTTGATTTTTGTGGACTATCTGTACTGTTAATTTCAACCTTCTGTATTCTTCCAGTTAAATATGAATTAAACTATTTGTGCACTGTTCCATTCACACAACAATACTTAAGATTACCTAGAAGAATTCCATGACTGACACAGTCAAAATCCTTTGAGGGATCACAAAATATTCCAATGAATGAGCTTTGGTTACTCACAGCATATAATATTTGATCAGTGAAAGCAAATACAGTCTATCTGTTGAAAAGTCTTTCACAAAATCAAACTGACATTTTGTTAGTACTTCATTTTTACAAATATGTGAAGCTATTCTTGAATACATTCCTTTTTCAAGTTTTTTGAATAAAGCTGTCAGAAGTGAGATTGGTGGTAGTTGTTAGCATCAGACCTATCCCCTTTTTGATGCAATGGTTTAAAAATAGCATATTTCATTATATCTGCAAAAATGCCCTGTTTCAGTGAGCTAATACATATGTGGCTGAGACTCCTACTCATCTGTTGGGAGGAAGCTTTTAGTACTCTGTTGGAAATGACATCAATTCCATGTGAGCTTTTACTTTTGAGTGAATTTATTATTTTACTAATTTCAGTAGGAGAGGTAGGTTGAATTTCAATTGTATCAAATTGCATAGGTATTGCCTCTTCCATACACAGCCTCACATTTTCTAATGAATAGCTGGATCCCATTTTCTCTACAACACTTAAAAAATGATTATTAAAAATATTTTCTACTTCTGACTCTCTATCAACAAACTTCTCATTGAAAATGATAGACATACAGTCTTCCCATGCTCTCAGTTGCACTGCTTCTCTTTTAACAATATTCCAAAATGTTTAAATTTTGTTATCAGAGGTGCTAATCACAGGCAGAACGCACACACTTCTGGACTTTTTAATAACTTTTCTTAATACAGTGCACTAGTTTTTATAATGTTTGACTGTTTCTGGATAATTACTCCTCCTAGCTATAAGATTCATTTCCCTTTTCTATCTAAAAGATATTTTTATCCCTTTAGTAAGCCATTGATTTTTAGAGGGTTTATTACAATTATGTTTCACTGTTTTCTTAAGGAAACTGTTGCCAAATACACTCACAAAGGTATCTTGAAATAGGTTAAATTTTAAATTAGCATCAGGTTCCCTGTACACCTCATCCCAGTCTAACAGTTGCAAGCTTTCCCTAAAATTTGCAATTGTAAAATTGTTAACTGAACACACTACTTTTGGAGGACTGTTTTAAATTACTGTATGGAGCTGTGTCATATACCATAACTAGCTATGCATCATGATCAGATAGATGATTCTTAAAAGAAAAAGTTTGTATTTTACTAAATTTATCTTGGTCTATAAAAAATTATCTATCAGTGTGCTGCTTCCCTGCACCACCAAAGTAGGAAAATCAATAACTGACATCAAATTAAAAGAACCTAGCAATACTTCAAGGTCAAGCTTTCTATTGGTCTCATTCAGAAAATCTACACTGAAATCTCCACAAACAATAATCTGCTTCCTTCTGTCTGATAGATAGCACAACACAGAATCAAAGTTTTTCAAAAATAGCTGAAAATCTCCTTATGGGGACCGATATACAACTACAAAACAAAAGTACCATTATTTGGTTTAAGCTCACATGCACACGCTTCTATATGTTGCTCTACACAAATTTTCTTAGTTTTTAAATTTTTCACACTATGATAAATTTTAACATATATGGCAACTCTTCCTATCTCAATAGTGTCTCCACTTACATGTGCAGAAAGCTTACATCCACCTACATTTACCTTTTCCATATCTGTGATTATATTATGTTCAGACAGGTGTAGCACATCGATGTACCCAGTTTCTAAATCTTCTAAATAAACAAGAAGCTCATCCACTTTGTTTTTTCATCCCCTGATATTCTGATGCAATATACAAACATTATTTTTCACTGTGCTTTTATGAGAATCTTATGATATACTAACATTATTGTTCATTGTACTTTTATGAGAATCTTGTGATGCTTTAACATCTCTAGTACCTGCCTATCTCCTCTTCTCATTAAGCTTAATTTCATTCAACATTAAATAATTGGACACTGATTTTAGCCTGAATAAGAACATACAAATAATTGTACAATAATAATTTTGTAATAACTCTCTACTCCACTTCTTAATTCACATTTAAAAATCATGTACCTTAGTAGATGGGCTCAACACATCCAACTGAAAGAAGCTGACGCAAAAATTTTGCTCTTCAAGACAAACAGGTTCCAACTGTGCCAAAACTTTCTCAAGTACTTCATCAAACCGCTGGCGTTCAGCCTGATCTATCTCTATACACCACTGGTCACGTTCCATTCCAAGCAGTCCAACTGGGGCTGATGTTTTCCCTGGCCCAAAACTTTGAGCTTGCTGTTTCAACTTCCCTGTGATGTCTTGATTCGATCCACTGCCCTTACCTGAAACAAAAATATCGAACATAAATACTGCATTTATTTATTACTGAAGTAATAGGAGGTATACTTGTATTTGCTCCTTGGGTAAATTTTTCCATCCACTGATGGATGACAGTGACTCTCTTTCTAAATATCATAGTGATGCCTTGCAGAGGATGAAATTTAGTTTCATTCATCCTGGTAGAACAGCCATTACAAGGCCTTATATGCTTCACTGTCACATTTCATACTGTTAAGCATACTTACATGTGGAATGGCATTAGAAAAATTACTTTCAAACAACCAATTATTGTCAACCAATTATTGCATGTGGAATGGCATGAGAAAAATTACTTTCAAACAACCAATTATTGCTAACCAATTATTGCCAAATAAGAGTGGTGTTGGAGATTGGAACAAATCCCTTATTTCCACACCCGTACTCCACAAGTCACCACAGAAGTATGTGAACAGTAGCTTCAAATGAGTATTCATTACACTCCTTTCTGTTCCATACATATGTGTTACATAGAAAGGCTCACTGCCTTCATATTTCTGTACATGCTCTAGAAGTTTTTAAGAGTGTTTTGTATAGAAACAATCTAAACCCCAAAAATGTCCCTAAACATGCTGTTCAGCTCTGTTCATCCACTGAAGTTTACCAAATACCTCTGTAACACTACTGTACCAACCAAATAACCAGTAACAACCACACATCTCATTACAGGCTTAATACCTTTTTTTAGAAGTCTTCTACATCACTTAATATACTTTCATTTATTATGATGTATAGGTTACTGCCATCATCAGATCAAAGCTTTGAACTTGTAGAACAAATTTCAGTGACAACTGCAAGAAAATGAATGCCAAAAAAACCTACAATCTAGGTGGCTTCATTCTCAAATATCCACAATGATCACTGACAACTGAGTAAAATGGCTATATATGTGAGCAGCAACCCCATGCAGAACAACATCTGCTAACCACATGTTAAGAGTCCACAAATATTAGCATGGGGACAGAACCACCATCACTGGACACTCAAAATATGAAGGGCATTCATCTGGAGTTATGAGTTACATTGTGTGTTGGTACATGATGATGCCGAGGGACACACACATTGAACACCTTCTTGTTAATAGTGCATTTTCAGGCAGATGGTGGAGGTATCCTTATGTGGGGGCAGTGGTATGTCAGCAATCATCTCTTGGTGACAAAACATACAGAAACTTAAGGTCCTGTATCTGCATCCAATTACTCACCCACTTGAACCTTTATCATGACACTGCACCATCCTATCTCTTCCAAACTGTGGCAGAATAGCTTGAGGAACTCTCCACAGATATGGTGGTACTTGTGTGATCCCCCAGGTCATCTGCCCTCAATGTCACTAAGCACACAAATGTCACTGAGTGACTATTGTGCACCCTGAACCAATTTGCAACCAATCTTGTGGACTTAGGGCATTGGCCAAGCATTCATGGAACAATATTAGCCCTCCACCCACCAAATTTTACTGCCTCACATAATCCATGACATGATGTGTAACTACACTCCTGGAAATGGAAAAAAAGAACACATTGACACCGGTGTGTCAGACCCACCATACTTGCTCCGGACACTGCGAGAGGGCTGTACAAGCAATGATCACACGCACGGCACAGCGGACACACCAGGAACCGCGGTGTTGGCCGTCGAATGGCGCTAGCTGCGCAGCATTTGTGCACCGCCGCCGTCAGTGTCAGCCAGTTTGCCGTGGCATACGGAGCTCCATCGCAGTCTTTAACACTGGTAGCATGCCGCGACAGCGTGGTCGTGAACCGTATGTGCAGTTGACGGACTTTGAGCGAGGGCGTATAGTGGGCATGCGGGAGGCCGGGTGGACGTACCGCCGAATTGCTCAACACGTGGGGCGTGAGGTCTCCACAGTACATCGATGTTGTCGCCAGTGGTCGGCGGAAGGTGCATGTGCCCGTCGACCTGGGACCGGACCGCAGCGACGCACGGATGCACGCCAAGACCGTAGGATCCTACGCAGTGCCGTAGGGGACCGCACCGCCACTTCCCAGCAAATTAGGGACACTGTTGCTCCTCGGGTATCGGCGAGGACCATTCGCAACTGTCTCCATGAAGCTGGGCTACGGTCCCGCTCACCGTTAGGCCGTCTTCCGCTCAAGCCCCAACATCGTGCAGCCCGCCTCCAGTGGTGTCGCGACAGGCATGAATGGAGGGACGAATGGAGACGTGTCGTCTTCAGCGATGAGAGTCGCTTCTGCCTTGGTGCCAATGATGGTCGTATGCGTGTTGGGCGCCGTGCAGGTGAGCGCCACAATCAGGACTGCATACGACCGAGGCACACAGGGCCAACACCCGGCATCATGGTGTGGGGAGCGATCTCCTACACTGGCCGTACACCACTGGTGATCGTCGAGGGGACACTGAATAGTGCACGGTACATCCAAACCGTCATCGAACCCATCGTTCTACCATTCCTAGACCAGCAAGGGAACTTGCTGTTCCAACAGGACAATGCACGTCCGCATGTATCCCGTGCCACCCAACGTGCTCTAGAAGGTGTAAGTCAACTACCCTGGCCAGCAAGATCTCCGGATCTGTCCCCCATTGAGCATGTTTGGGACTGGATGAAGCGTCGTCTCACGCGGTCTGCACGTCCAGCACAAACGCTGGTCCAACTGAGGGGCCAGGTGGAAATGGCATGGCAAGCCGTTCCACAGGACTACATCCAGCATCTCTACGATCGTCTCCATGGGAGAATAGCAGCCTGCATTGCTGCGAAAGGTGGATATACACTGTACTAGTGCCGACATTGT
Source organism: Schistocerca nitens (assembly GCF_023898315.1). NCBI lineage: Eukaryota > Metazoa > Arthropoda > Insecta > Orthoptera > Acrididae > Schistocerca > Schistocerca nitens. The sequence continues at coordinate 832,330,653 of NC_064616.1, read as the reverse complement.
GCATGCTCTGTTGCCTGTGTCTATGTGCCTGTGGTTCTGTCGGTGTGATCATGTGATGTATCTGACCCCAGGAATGTGTCAATAAAGTTTCCCCTTCCTGGGACAATGAATTCACGGTGTTCTTATTTCAATTTCCAGGAGTGTATTTTCAACAGTGTGGGAATGTTTCCTACATACTACCAGGTAGGTGTGTCCAAGTTCTAGGTTATTTGAAGGACCACATTTACAAGCTTTAAATAATTTAAGAGTAAAGGTACAAGTCGTCAAATAGTAGATGCATTGAGTCATCAACAGGCCCATAACCAAGGCTGAAAACTTCATTAGCTTTCGAACAAATCCTTACAAACTTGAGAAATTTGGCTGAAAATTTCATTAGCTTTCAGACAAATCCTCATAAACTAGTAAAATTTAAGGATAACAGTTATACACATCTTCAGAGAACTACATCTCAGCCATTTCTGACATTTTTGTATACAATATATTTAGATGAGCGGGTGAATGGGTTCTCTGGAGGAAACAGTCTTTAGTGTGCAATAGTGAGAAGCCGAAACATCATTGCAACCTGACCTGCCTGTCTCACTGGTTTTGTTTAACACATAAGAGGCTGAAGCATATATAGGGTGTATGAAAGAAGATATCTGCCAGAAACAATTCGTAGTCTACTCAGCTAGCCTCCTACATCTACATCTACGTGCATACTCTGCAAATCACATTTGAGTGCCTGGCAGAGGGTTCATTGAACCACCTTCACAATTCTCTATTGTTCCAATATCGTATAGCGTGCGGAAAGACCGAACACCTACATCTTTTCATACGAGCCCTGATTTCCCTTTTTTTATCTTGGTGATCATTTCTCCCTATGGAGGTTGATGTCAACAAAATATTTTCGCATTCAGAAGAGAAAGCTGGTGATTGGAATTTTGTGAGAAGATTTTGCCACAACAAAAAATGCCTTTCCTTTTAGTAATGTCCAAACCAAATCCTGTATCATTTCAGTGACACTCTCTCCCGTATTTTGCAAAAATACAAAATGTGCTGCCCTTCTTTGAACTTTTTCAATGTATTCCGTCAATCCTATTTGATAAGGATTCTCACACCACACAGCAGATTCTAAAAGAGGATAGACAAGCATAGTGTAGGCAGTCTCCTTGGTAGATCTGTTACATTTTCTAAGTGTCCTGTCAATACAACACAGTCTTTGGTTATCCTTCCCCACAACATTTTCTATGCATACCTTCCAATTTAAGGTGTTCATAATTGTAATTCCTAGGTATTTAGTTGAATTTATAACCTTCAGATTTGACCGATTTATTGTGTAACCGAAGTTTAATGGATTCCGTTTAGCACTCATGTGGATGACTTCACACTTTTCATTATTTAGGGCCAATTTCCAATTTGTGCACCATACAGATATCTTTTCTAAATCATTTTGCAATTTTTTTTTTGATCTTCTAATCACTTTATTAGTTGATAAACAACAGCGTCACCTGCAAACAACCTAAGAGGGCTGCTCAGATTGTCACCCAAATCGTTTATATCGATAACGAACAGCAAAGGGTCTATAACAATACCTTGGGGAAAACAAGAGAAATCACTTCTGTTTTACTCGATAACTTTCCATCAATTACTAAAAATTGTGACCTTTCTGACAGAAAATCACAAATCCACTCGCACAACTGAGACAACATTCCATAATTACGCAATTTCACCACAATCAACTTGGGTGGTACAGCGTCAAAAGCCTTCTCAAAATCCAGAAATAAAGAATCAGTTTGAAATCCCTTGTCAATAGCACTCAACACTTCATGTGAATAAATAGCTAGTTGTGTTTCTCAGGAATGATGTTTTCTAAACCCATGTTGACTGTGTGTCAATAGACTGTTTTCTTCAAGATTAATTCATAATGTTCGAACACAATATATGTTCCAAAATCATGCTGCATATCGACATTACCAATATGGGCCTGTAATTTAGTGGATTGCTCCTATTAACTTTCTTGAATACTGGTGTGACCTGTGCAACTTTCCAGTCTTTGGGTACGGATCTTTCGTCGAGCAAACGGTTGTATACGATTGTTAAGTATGGAGCTATTATATCCGCCTATTCTGAAATATTCTGAAACGAACCTAATTGGTGCTCAGTATGGACTAGAAGACTGGCTTTTATTAAGTGATTTAAGTTACTTCATTACTACAAGGATATTTACTTCTACATTACTCATGTGGCAGCTGTTCTTGATACAAATTCTAGAATATTTACTTCATCTTCTTTTGCGAAGGCATTTCGGAAGGCTGTGTTTAGTAATTCTGCTTTGGCAGCACTGTCTTCAATCTGAAAGCACCCCACTTCAAACAGATGACAAGAAGAGGGTAAAATAGACCCTTACAGTTACAATAGCTTCTGCGCAATGGTGCAACACAAATACACTACCACATGTAAAAATTGAAACACCTGGAAGGTTATATGTGACTCAAATGACCTTAATACTGCCGGTTAGATATATAATAATTCACAAACCAGGTTTACAGAACTGTAAATGTCAGGCTTTGAGAATTTAGGAATACGAAGGATTTTTTATTTACGACACCTTATATTTGCTCTTTTCTTACAGAACTACCAGTTTTGAAGTACACAATTTGATTTTCAAGTGCACACCGTCATATGTTTATTGTAGTCTACATCTACATCTATACGGTTACTCTGCAATTCACACTTAAGTGCCTGGCAGAGGGTTCATCGAACCATTTTCATACCACTTCTCTACCATTCCACCTAAATCTTTCCATTCGAGGTCTGATATCTCTTATTTTATTATGATGAACATTTCTCCCTACACAGGTGGATGTCAACAAAATATTTTCGCATTTGGAAGTTGGTGATTGAACTTTCATAAATAAATCTCACCACAAAGAAAACCGCCTTTGTTTCAGTGACTGCCACCCCAACACGCGTATCATATTAGTGAATGATATTTTCTGAATCCGTGTTGGTCATGTATCAATAAGTAATTTTCTTCAAGGTGATTCATAATGTTCGAGTACAGTATATGCTCCAAAATCCCACTGCAAATTGAGGTCAGTGATACGGGTCTGTAATTCAATGGGTTACTCCTATTTCTTTTCTTGAATATTGGTGTGACCTGTGCTACTTTCCTATCTTTAGGAACAGACCTTTCGTCAAGTGAGCAGTTGTATATGATTGCTAAGAAAGGTGCTATTGTGTCTGCATACTCTGAAAACAACCTGACTGGTACACCATCTGGACCGGAAGACTTGCCTTTAAGTGATTTGAGTTGTTTTGCAACACCTCACCTAAGATATCTACTTTTATGTCACTAAGGCTAACAGCTGTTCTGGTTTCAAATTCTGGAATACTTACTTTGTCTTCTTTCATGAAGGAATTACGGAAAACTGTATTTAGTAACTCCCCTTTGGTTGGTTGGTTTGGGGAAGACCAGACAGCTTGGTCATCGGTCTCATCGGATTAGGGAAGGATGGGGAAGGAAGTCGGCCGTGCCCTTTGAGAGGAACCATCCCGGCATTTGCCTGGAGTGATTTAGGGAAATCACGGAAAACCTAAATCAGGATGGCCGGACGCGGGATTGAACCGTCGTCCTTCCGAATGCGAGTCCAGTGTCTAACCACTGCGCCACCTCGCTCGGTGTAACTCCCCTTTAGTTGCACCATTATCAGTAACATTTCTATCACTATCACGCAGTGACAGTATTGACTTTTTTTGCCACTGGTGTACTTTACATATGACCAGAATCTCTTTGGGTTTTCTACCATATTTTGAGACAATATTTCATTGTGGAAACTATTAAAAGCAAGAAGAGTATGTCCAAGGAGTGCACCTGAAAATGAAATTATATAAGTTGAAGCCTGTTGTGCTCTAAGAAAAGAATGAATAGCATAGCTGTTGTGAAGAAATAAATATCTACATTTCAATAGTTTTCTGTTGTGGGCCCAGCAAACTATCTGCATTGAAATGGATAAAATTTGAGAATTTAGTTTCATCTGAAGCACACATTTCCAGCAATCAGAGCCTCTACATGTTCTGGCATGGAGTGAAAAAAGAGGGCTTGGATACATTCATGAGGAATGAATCCTGACACAGTTTGTATGGGAGTCCATAAAACATCAACAGTGGTTATTAGACCCCCCCCCCCATGAACCATGGACCTTGCCGTTGGTGGGGAGGCTTGCGTGCCTCAGCGATACAGATAGCCGTACCGTAGGTACAACCACAACGGAGGGGTATCTGTTGAGATGCCAGACAAACATGTGGTTCCTGAAGAGGGGCAGCAGCCTTTTCAGTAGTTGCAAGGGCAACAGTCTGGATGATTGACTGATCTGGCCTTGTAACAATAACCAAAACGGCCTTGCTGTGCTGGTACTGCGAACGGCTGAAAGCAAGGGGAAACTACGGCCGTAATTTTTCCTGAGGGCATGCAGCTTTACTGTATGATTAAATGATGATGGCGTCCTCTTGGGTAAAATATTCCGGAGGTAAAATAGTCCCCCATTCGGATCTCCGGGCGGGGACTACTCAAGAGGATGTCGTTATCAGGAGAAAGAAAACTGGCGTTCTACGGATCGGAGTGTGGAATGTCAGGTCCCTTAATCGGGCAGGTAGGTTAGAAAATTTAAAAAGGGAAATGGAAAGGTTAAAGTTAGATATAGTGGGAATTAGTGAAGTTCGGTGGCAGGAGGAACAAGACTTCTGGTCAGGTGACTACAGGGTTATAAACACAAAGTCAAATAGGGGTAATGCAGGAGTAGGTTTAATAATGAATAGGAAAATAGGAACGCGGGTAAGCTACTACAAACAGCTTAGTGAACGCATTATTGTGGACAAGATAGATACGAAGCCCACACCTACTACAGTAGTACAAGTTTATATGCCAACTAGCTCTGCAGATGACGAAGAAATTGAAGAAATGTATGATGAAATAAAAGAAATTATTCAGATAGTGAAGGGAGATGAAAATTTAATAGTCATGGGTGACTGGAATTCGAGTGTAGGAAAAGGGAGAGAAGGAAACGTAGTAGGTGAATATGGATTGGGGCTAAGAAATGAAAGAGGATGCCGCCTGGTAGAATTTTGCACAGAGCTCAACTTAATCATAGCTAACACTTGGTTTAAGAATCATGATAGAAGGTTGTATACATGGAAGAACCCTGGAGATACTAAAAGGTATCAGATAGATTATATAATGGTAAGACAGAGATTTAGGAACCAGGTTTTAAATTGTAAGACATTTCCAGGGGCAGATGTGGACTCTGACCACAATCTATTGGTTATGACCTGTAGATTAAAACTGAAAAAACTGCAAAAAGGTGGGAATTTAAGGAGATGGGACCTGGATAAACTGAAAGAACCAGAGGTTGTACAGAGTTTCATGGAGAGCATAAGGGAACAATTGACAGGAATGGGGGAAAGAAATACAGTAGAAGAAGAATGGGTAGCTTTGAGGGATGAAGTAGTGAAGGCAGCAGAGGATCAAGTAGGTAAAAAGACGAGGGCTAGTAGAAATCCTTGGGTATAACAGAAGAAATATTGAATTTAATTGATGAAAGGAGAAAATATAAAAATGCAGTAAATGAAGCAGGCAAAAAGGAATACAAACGTCTCAAAAATGAGATCGACAGGAAGTGCAAAATGGCTAAGCAGGGATGGCTAGAGGACAAATGTAAGGATGTAGAAGCGAGTATCACTAGGAGTAAGATAGATACTGCCTACAGGAAAATTAAAGAGACCTTTGGAGATAAGATAACCACTTGTATGAACATCAAGAGCTCAGATGGAAACCCAGTTCTAAGAAAAGAAGGGAAAGCAGAAAGGTGGAAGGAGTATATAGAGGGTCTATACAAGGGCGATGTACTTGAGGACAATATTATGGAAATGGAAGAGGATGTAGATGAAGATGAAATGGGAGCACTGAAAGACCTGAGTCGAAACAAGGCCCCCGGAGTAGACAACATTCCATTAGAACTACTGACGGCCTTGGGAGAGCCAGTCCTGACAAAACTCTACCATCTGGTGAGCAAGATGTATGAAACAGGCAAAATACCCTCAGACTTCAAGAAGAATATAATAATTCCAATCCCAAAGAAAGCAGGTGTTGACAGATGTGAGAATTACCGAACAATCAGTTTAATAAGCCACAGCTGCAAAATACTAACACGAATTCTTTACAGACGAATGGAAAAACTAGTAGAAGCCGACCTCGGGGAAGATCAGTTTGGATTCCGTAGAAATACTGGAACACGTGAGGCAATACTGACCTTACGACTTATCTTAGAAGAAAGATTAAGGAAAGGCAAACCTACGTTTCTAGCGTTTGTAGACTTAGAGAAAGCTTTTGACAATGTTGACTGGAATACTCTCTTTCAAATTCTAAAGGTGGCAGGGGTAAAATACAGGGAGCGAAAGGCTATTTACAATTTGTACAGAAACCAGATGGCAGTTATAAGAGTCGAGGGACATGAAAGGGAAGCAGTGGTTGGGAAGGGAGTAAGACAGGGTTGTAACCTCTCCCCGATGTTATTCAATCTGTATACTGAGCAAGCAGTAAAGGAAACAAAAGAAAAATTCGGAGTAGGTATTAAAATCCATGGAGAAGAAATAAAAACTTTGAGGTTCGCCGATGACATTGTAATTCTGTCAGAGACAGCAAAGGACTTGGAAGAGCAGTTGAACGGAATGGATGGTGTCTTGAAGGGAGGATATAAGACAAACTTCAACAAAAGCAAAACGAGGATAATGGAATGTAGTCGAATTAAGTCGGGTGATGTTGAGGGTATTAGATTAGGAAATGAGACACTTAAAGTAGTAAAGGAGTTTTGCTATTTGGGGAGCAAAATAACTGATGATGGTCAAAGTAGAGAGGATATAAAATGTAGACTGGCAATGGCAAGGAATGTGTTTCTGAAGAAGAGAAATTTGTTAACATCGAGTATAGATTTAAGTGTCAGGAAGTCTTTTCTGAAAGTATTTGTATGGAGTGTAGCCATGTATGGAAGTGAAACATGGACGATAAATAGTTTGGACAAGAAGAGAATAGAAGCTTTCGAAATGTGGTGCTATAGAAGAATGCTGAAGATTAGATGGGTAGACCACATAACTAATGAGGAGGTACTGAATAGGATTGGGGAGAAGAGGAGTTTGTGGCACAACTTGACCAGAAGAAGGGATCGGTTGGTAGGACATGTTCTGAGGCATCAAGGGATCACCAATTTAGTATTGGAGGGCAGCATGGAGGGTAAAAATCATAGGGGGAGACCAAGAGATCAATACACTAAGCAGATTCAGAAGGATGTAGGTTGCAGTAGGTACTGGGAGATGAAGAAGCTTGCACAGGATAGAGTAGCATGGAGAGCTGCATCAAACCAGTCTCAGGACTGAAGACCACAACAACAACATCAAACAAATTGACAACCAAGTATATGCAAGCTGCTCAAAGAGTGATATTCCATTTGAACATGGAGAATGGGGAAGCTGAGGCACCCAAAACGCTACAAAGAGGGCTTGCATACTCCTTTTCATTTTCCCACTGAAACACAGGGTCACTCATAAATGCCTCTATGGTATAAGAACATGACTACGAGAAAACTACACATATCAGTGTATAGTGCATCTCTTCAAGTTCTGATCAGCAATATGCGCATAATTGCACTAGGAAAAAGGCATGTCAGAACATATAAACAAATCATCTGCTCTGTATTATCACATCAAATTAGTTTCTGGCTGCAGATAAGCAACCCAGTGAACAGATTTAAAAACCAGGCTGTTGCTGATTTCATGTCCGTGACTTCAGTTAATTGCATGGATACACTGATATTTTCTGTATCATAAATGGTGCCCATATTGAGCACCTGTAATGTGAATTAGAAACTTGGAGAGCTAATATTCCCAATGATATGCATCTGTTTTCTGTGTGTCGTGTAGTTTTCATGCACTACTCTCCTGAAAATCTAGTCCCGATTACATCATGAACGTAGAACTAAAACATTATCTGCCTGAAAATTTTAAAAAATGATTACTTTTAAATTACTTTAGCAACTTGCAATCCCTTTATTGGCATGATAGAACTACATTTGACTGTTTACTCAAAAATGTTGTCTCAAAGTGTTAAGAAAAGAAAAAGTCACCCAAATATATGTTAATCTCTAAGCTGTAATTTGTCTTTCTTGTACCTACAAAAATCCATCCACCAGCTCCTTTGAAAAATGTTTTTTCAGCACCAGAATTAGCTATTCTGCTGCTGTTAATATTTATATTAATTTGCAATATATGAACACAAAATTTTCACCTCATGACAAATTTTAATTATAAGCTGACATCATTGATAACAGCTGCCATTTTATAGCACTTATGCCATGGGTGCAAGGGTGAAATGTTCACAATTAATTGATGGATTAAGACAATAATACTCATCCCAATCACTCAGACTTTCACTGAACTTTCTGCTACTCATGGAAAAGTAGCAACTGAATAGAATATTTTTTGTGCACGACATGCAAATCATATTAAAGATATGGAAATTTTATTTCCTTTTATCTGTGACAATGACAAATATTGCTATTATTCTTGGAGTTCACAAAGAAATTTATTCATTGTCTAAAGAATTATTTAGAATGCCCTTGAAAATCTAATCTCTTTCAATTCAAATTCAATGTCATTATTTTTCATAATGACCAAAGAGTACACAAGAAAAACTGTTCCATACTAATTATAATGAAAAACTTAACAAGTCATCTGAAAATAAATTACTCATCTGAATCAAGTGAACCACGCAGAAAATATAATATGAGAGTGATTCTGTACCCTCAAAAGCACCATTACCTTTTCGTTCCCTCATTCCAGATATCTGTTGTTTTGCCTCTTCAAAAAATTGTTTAATATCTCTTTCATACAATTTGCTAAGGGAATTTGTATAAACTTTGCTTAAAGCTAAATAAGCTTTACGGTCCATGGCTTTGCACCAGTGCATTAATTCTGTATATACTTCAAGCTCTCGATGAACTGAATTGTGTTTTGGCAATAACAATTCATTTGCATGAAAACTCAGTGTTTGACCAATATCATTGCCCTGGCAAGAGAAAAAATCCTGTTAGTTTACCTGTTAAGAACACAGAGTATCAAAAAGTCAATCAAAATTTAAAATGATAATTAAACAATATCTACATATATGCTCCAAAAAAAACGTTGTGAAGTACATATTTGAATAATTTGAACTTTAGTATATATCTCTAAATTTTTTACTATGTTAGAAATTATCCCAAGAATTTGTGTTTCCTATGGAGGTCCAGTGACAGCAAAACTCGATAGATATGTTAATGTGTTAATGTGGAACTGACTTACCCTGGAATAAAATTAGTTCCTATTTTGGCAACAAGGCGCAAATCTGGCACTGTACAGCACCTCATCGACCTCTCCAGTGCCCATATCGATAAAATTGTGTAAGCAGCAATTAACAATAAAATCTACAATACCCCTTTCTTATCTGTTTGATCTTTTCTTTCCATGTCCCATTCCTAATCTATTACATATGGAAACATTTCTGTACATCTTTCTTCCATTCACAGTGTCAGATTTGCATCTGATTGCAAAATTGGAACTAATTTTTTTGCCAGTGTAAATCAGTTCTGCATTAATGGGTTAGAATGTCTGCCAAGTTTCGCTGTCATATGATAATTACAGCCTGCACTGGACCTCTGTGAGTGGCTGGACTTTAATTATAACCACCCGGTAATTACCCGAGTGGCTTGTCTGTTGATACTGAGGAGAATTATGCACCAATGAATAGGGGTGGTACACCAAACAGTAATGAAAATGGCAAGGTTATATCTGGGTTTAATCTGTATTATTTAGACTTGTTTATGCATTAGTATTAATCAAGAACACCCACTGGTGGCCTGCTTGTGTAACTTCCAGAGCCAAACTGTCTGCCAGGACAATGCTGGGAACTGGTCAGTTGTGCCTGAACAGAGAAGCAGAAGCAAAATGTAAAACTGCAAGGGAAGGGCCAAATTTCAAGGGAAGGCCATGTATTGTCTGCGAGAAGTGTAAAGTTCATTTTTATACTGACAAAACAGTGACCTGTTTTCTGGACTTCCAAAAAGAAACCAATCTTTAATTCATCTGGACTCTCAAATTCCTACTGTACCAGATACTTAATGCTACAAAATATATGCTTTAAAGATGACTAATATGTATTTTTATCGAACTTCTTTATTGTGAACCTTAAGTAACACAAATATAGCACTTAAAATTTTATGTCTTCATAGGTTAACAATTCTGTCCATAGAGGGTTAACTGATGAGTAAACTGAAGCTTCGACTAGTGTGCTCCATCAGGTTATCTATAGTGCTATCATGGGAAGCAATCAGAAAACAGATGAGGCAGTACTTACACTAAAGACACCAGATGGATATTGACACTGTGTGTTCTAATACACTTTGTGTGCCATAGAGAGAAGCAAATATGTTAAAGTTTATAAAGGTTTGTTGATTATATTTGCAAAAAGTGCTTTATTGGACATTACGATTACATATGTATTATTACATATGTAATTAATTCTCAAGCTGACAGTGACGCAAATGTGAGCATTCAGCTTTTTCCGGAAAATTCTGCGGTTCCCGCTGTTATCCCGTCAGACATAATTTCTGCACTGTTTGCACATCTATTTTGCCACTGAATATTTTTCTGTTAATCCAGAACATCGTAGGCTGCTATTTTTCCATCAAATCTTTTTCTGTTGCTCTGGAACAACGAAGGTTTTCTTCAGAATCATTTTCTTTTGATCTGAAATATCACGAGTCATGTTTTACACATCCTCCAGTCTCTCTCACAACTTACACACATATCTAATTGCACCAGCAATTCTGTAAGCATATTCATGAGATTGTGCATGGAACCTTGCTTCAATCAGAAAAATTATCAATATGTTTATTCTGATTTTATAACACTGAATGCCATTTTCATATCTCCTGCATTAATTGCATTGAAAGTCAATTAAAAATCAACTCTAAATTAAGTTTTTGGTTACCTTGTTACATTCCTTTAATTCTATCCTTACGGCTATACTAATTATCGAATAAAAACACTGTGTGATTTTTGTACAGAAAAATCAGAAATCACCCTTGGTTATAGGGTTAAAAACTTTATATATATCTCAAAATGGAGATAGGCAGTCGTAGGTTTTTAAAGAGCAGAGAACAAAAAACAATCAATTTGTAGCTTGTGTGTAGTGTCATATGCCAAATGTGGAGGAACATCTAATCTCCACAATGAATTGTAAAAATGCCACAAAGATCATACCGATGAGGGGTCAAAAGATAAGGAAGCCAAAGTATGAAAAAGAAAGCAGGTACATAATTTCTGAAGATAACTGCATGCAAACATATTGAAAGAGAGATGAAATAACTTGGATACTGACCTGAAGTTTTGAAAGAAGTACAGTGGAATCAAAGTATATGTAGATAAGGCATATTATGAAAAATCAAACAGTGGAAAATCCAGGATGGAATAACAACAAAATTATGAAAAGTATAGACTGCTACTTACCATATAGTGCAGATGTAAGTTGCAGAAAGGAAGAAGAAAAATACTGCTAAAAAGTAAGCTTTCAGCCAAAAGGACTTAAACACAACACACACACATGACCACTGTCTCTGGCAACCAAGGCCAGACTGCGAACAACAGAGCATGATGGGACAAGAAATATGGCATGCGGGGCTAACGAGGAGGCTAGGGTGGGCAGAGGGAGTGATACGGAGGTAGGGGTGGGTGATGGTAAAGTGCTGTTTGTGGGAGAATACAGGAGTGAGTAAGAGAGAAGGTAAGGCAGCTAGGGGCAATTGGGAGGAAGGAGGGGGGGGGGGGGGGTTGCTAAAAAGGAGAACAGTAAATAGACTGTGTGTGTGTGCAGCTCGAATGGAAAGCTATGTAGTGCGGGTGTGGGAACAGGGAAGGGGATAGGTGGGTGAATGACAGTGACTAACAATGGTTGAGGCCAGAAGCGTTGCACGAATGTAGGATATACTGCAGGGAGAGTTCCCACCTGAACAGTTCAGAAACATTTGTATTGGTGGGATGGATCCAGATGGCACAGACGATGAAGCTGTCATGAAGTGAACTTTGTGTTGGCAGTGTGCTCAGCATTTGGGTGGTCCAGCTGTTTCTTGGCCACTGTTTGTTGGTGGCCATGGCTGCAGATAGACAGCTTGTTGTTTGTCATAACGATGTAGCATGAAGCACAGTAGCTGCAGCTTAGCTTGTGGATCACATGAATGATTTCACAGGTAGCCCTGCCTTTGATGGGATAGGTGATGCTTGGGACCAAACTGGAGTAGGTGGTGGTGGAAGAGTATATGGGGCACATCTTGCATTTGGGTCTATTACAGGGATATGAACCATGAGCCAAGGGTTTGGGAGTAAGGGTTGAATAGGGATGGACAAGCATATAGTGTAGGTTAAGTGGCAGCAGAATACTGCTGTTGGAGGGGTGGGAAGGATAGATTGTAGAACATTTTTCATTTCAGGGCACAATGAGAGGTAATCAGAACCCTAGTGGAGAATGTGATTCAGTTGCTTCAGTGCTGGGTGGTACCAAGTCACAAGGGGAATGCTGCTCTGTGGCCATACAGTGGAAATTTGGGAGGTGGGGAATAACTGGAAAGGTAAGACAAGGGAGGACTGCTTTCTGTACAAGGTTGGGAGGGTAATTACTGTCTGTGAAGGCCTCAGTTAGACTCTTGGTATATTTCGAGAGAGGCTGCTTGTCACTACGGATGCAACGGCCACGGATGGTTAGGCTGTATGGAAGGGACTTCTTGGTATGGAATGGATGGCACCTGATGAAGTGGAGGTATTGCTGGTGGTTGGTAGGTTTGATATGGACAGAGGTACTGATGTAGCCATCTTTGAGGAGAATGTCAACATCGAGGATGGTAGTTTGCTGGTTTGAGGAGAACCAAGTGGAGCATATGGCGGAGAAGCTGTTGAGGTTGTGGAGGAATGTGGACAGGGTGTCCTGACCCTCGATCCAGATCACAAAGATGTCATCAGTGAATCTGAACCAGGTGAGGGGTTTGGAATTCTAAATGGTCAGGAAGGATTTCTCAAGATGGCCCATGAATAGGTTAGCATAGAATGTAGCCATGTGGGTGCAAATTACTATATCTCAGATTTGCTTTTAGGTGATGCCTTCAAAGGAGAAGTAATTGTGCATTAGTATATAGTTGGTCATGATGAGCAGGAAAGAGGTTGTAGGTTTGGAATCCGCCAGGCATTGGGAAAGGTAGTGTTCAATAGTGGTAAGGCCATGGGCATTAGGGATTTTAATGTGGAGGAGGAGGAGATTAGTGTTTAACGTCCCGTCAACAACGAGGTCATTAGAGACGGAGCACAAGCTCGGGTGAGGGAAGGATGGGGAAGGAAGTCGGCCGTGTCCTTTCAAAGGAACCATCCCGGCATTTGCCTGAAGCGATTTGGGGAAATCACGGAAAACATAAATCAAGATGGCCGGAGACGGGATTGAACCGGCGTCCTCCCGAATGCGAGTCCAGTGTGGATTTTAATGTAAAAGGAGGTGTCATCAATAGTGATGAGCAGGGCACCATGTGGTAGAGGAACAGGAACTGTGGAGAGTCAGTGGAGAAAATGGTTGGTATCTTTTATATAGGAGGGTAGGTTGTGGATAATCGGCTGAAGCTGCTGGTCTACGAGACCAGAGGTTGTCTCAGTGGGGGCACAGTAGAGGGTCTGAGAGGGCCTCAGGATTTGAGAAGAGGCTGGAGATCCTGCTGGATATCTGGAATGGTGTTACTGTTGCAGGGTTTCTAGATGGATGAATCTGACAGCTGGTGGAGTCCTTCCAGCAGGCAATTGTTGTGGTTGAAAACCACAGTGGCAGAGCTTTTGTCAGCAGGTACGATTATAAGGATGTGATCAGTTTTTAGTTAGTGGATTGCACTTCTTTCTGCGGAAGTAAAGTTACCTTGCATGTTGAAGGATTTGGGGAATTATGGTGAGACAAGGTTTGAGGTTAAGAAATTCTGAAAAGTTAAGAGGGGGAGATCTAGGGGCAGTGGGTGTGGATCATGGTTGGATGGAGGAGTGGATTGAGTCAGGCAGGCTTGAACATTGGCCTCTGGTTGAGTCTGATTGGTATGGTTGATTGTGAACAAGTGTTTCCACAGTAGGAAATGGGAGAAGGACAGAAGGTCTTTAACAAGTCCAACTTGATTGAATTTTGGAGTGGGGCAAAAGGTAAGGCCTTTGGAAAGAACTGACACTTCTGTAGGACTAAGGCTTCTGGAGGAAAGGTTAATGACTGTGTTTTGAGTCTGTTTAGGTTTTGGATTCTGTATGGTGGTGGGATGGATTTTTTGAGGGTGGGGGAAATGTAGTAGGTCTGCGAGGCAGGGTTTGTCAGCTATGAGGGGATATGGGGGGGGGGGGGGGGGTGGCTTGGATACTGGTGTAGATGTGGTGGATAATGGCAGTCCAAGGCAAGAGTAGGATGTGAACAGGTTAGAATTATTATTATTATTATTTTGAGAGGAGGTATTGCAAGGTGGTTTGGGCCTGATTTACATCTGCAGGGCTATGTTGATGAGGGTTAAGGAGTAGTGGAATCTGAACAGATGGAGGTCATTGGTGAAGGGAGGGATTGCAGCTGGAAATAGATAATTTGATATTATCTACAAACTTCCCTCCTATATGATAGACAACAACAATTTCCTCCACCAACTCTCCAGAGTTCCTGTTCCTTTACCACATGCTGTCCTGCTCATCATTATTGATGCCAACACCTTTTACATTAACATCCCTAATGCCCATGGCCTTGGCACTATTGAACATTACCTTTCTCAATGCCTGATGGATTACAAACCAACAACCTCCTTCCTGCTCACCATGTCCAACTATATCCTAATGCACAATTACTTCTCCTTTGAAGACATCACCTAAAAACAAATCTGAGGTACAGTATATTGCAACCACATGGCTACATCCTATGCTAACATATTCAACATATTCATTGGCCATCTCGAGGAATCCTTCCTAACCATCTACAATACCAAACTCCACACCTGGTTCAGATTCACTGATGACATCTTTGTGATCTGGATCAAGGGTGAGGACACCCTGTCCACATTCCTCCAGAACCTCAACAGCTTCTCCCCCATATGCTCCACTTTGTTCTCCTCAAACCAGCAAGCCACCTTCCTCCATGTTGATGTCTACCTCAAAGATGGCTACATCAGTACCTCTGTCCATATCAAGCCTACCAACCATCAGCAATACCTCCACTTCAACAGCTGCCACCCATTCCATACCAAGAAGTCTCTTCCATACAGCCTAGCCATCTGTGGCCGTTGCATCCATAGTGACAAGCAGCCCCTCTAGAAATATACCAAGAGTCTAACTGAGGCCTTCACACATGGTTATTACCCTCCCAACCTTGTACAGATACAGCTCTCCTATGTCTTATCTTCCAAGACACTCACTACCCCCAAAGACTCCTCATCTAGCCACAGAGGAGCATTCCACTCGTGACTCAGTTCCATCAGGACTTGAGAAACTGAATCACATTCTCCACCAGGGTTTCAACCACCTTTCATTGTGCTCTGAAATGAGAAATGTTCTACGGCCTATCCTTCCCACCCCTCCAACAGCAGTATTCCGCTGACCACTGAACTTGCACAAATATCCTTGTCTATTTGTACTCAACCCTTACTCCCGAACCCTTGCATCATGGGTTATATCCCTGTAATAGACCTAGGTGCATGACCTGTCCCATACATCCTTCGACCACCACCTACTCCAGTCCAGTGATGTGATCTACAAACTAAGCTGCAACCATTGTGCTACATTCTATGTGGGTATGACAACCCACAAGCTGTCTATCTGCATCCATGGGTACCAACAAGCTGTGGCCAAGAAACAGCTGGAACACCCAGTTGCTGAGCATGCTGCCTAACACAACGTTCTTAATTTCAATGACTGCTTCACAGCCTGTGCCATCTGGATCGTTCCTACCAACACCAACTTTTCTGAACTGCTGAGGTGAGAACTCTCCCAGCAACATATCCTACATTCCCATAACCTTCCTGGCCTCACCCACCTATCCCCTTCACTGTTCCCACTCTGGCAATAAACAGCCTTCTATTTCACCTGTGCACCCACAGTCTTTTCACTTCTCTCCATCTCCACTCCCTCATCAAGCCCCACCTGTCCTCTGTCTAACATCCCGACTGTACGAGTACCTAGCTGCCCTACCATCTCCCCTCCTCGTCCCTGTATGCTCCCACAAGGAGCACTTTACCACCCTCCACTCCTACCCTGATATCCTCCCCTCCCTGCCTCAGCCTCCTCTTTAGCTCCACCACCCAGATTGATTCTCTCATCATGATCTGTTGCTGCATGCAGTCTGACCTTGGCAGTCAGAGACAGTGGTCATGTGTGTATGAATTGTGTCTGCATGAATATATATAAATATGCGCGCGTGTGTGTGTGTGTGTGTGTGTGTGTGTCTAATTCAGAAAAGAGGCTTTTCGCCAAAAGCTTACTTGTCTAGCAGTCTTTTTGTTGTGCAACTCAACATCTCCACTCTATGGTGAGTAGCAAATTATCCTTTTCATAATAAGGTATATTATGTATTTACACTGTTTATAAAATATTTACTATTGTAGCATTATTAATTTGTGAATACCTTTTAGGTCTACAATGGTTTTTGGTAATGAAGAATTAGCTGACAATATACATACTAACTTACTGAGAACATATAAAGAGCAGCAGAATTCTTTTAGTAATATTATTCTGGAGAGTAATACTACTAGAATAGTACTACTATTCTGAAATTCTCTCACTTTCAACTTAACTGGAGCAAATCTGAGAAGCCAGTTGAAATGACACAAAAGCTCTACCTCTAGAAAACTTGTGCTTGCAATGGACCAAGGGATTCAGAGCAGATGAGCAACATTTTACCATGATGATTTGCCCTAGTGCCTTCATTACTGCCGGTAACTCTGATTAATAAACTGAGAATTTTCATGGTAAGGGGACTCCTGATATCACAATGGAAAAGGATGGTGCAGTATATATTATACCTCACTGTTTGGAGCCATTAGTATAAATACAGTGCATATTTACTGCAAAATAGTACTGAAATACTTCATAAAAAGCCTTGCTGAAAATATCGTGGACGTCACAAGAATCCAAGGAAAGGTACTTGTTCTGGAACTATTTCAGTTTATTGAGAAATAATACACCAAACTCATCAGCATATTCCTTACTTTACACTGAGCTCATCAAAAGTTGCGCTCATCAGATCGCATAACAACAATAGTGGTGATGGCGTGTTGTGGAAGTGACCAGTTTTTGCCAACTTTAACATACCATAAGAAGTTGTCATGGGTTTGCAATGACTGCCTCACGATCCATGATGCAGAGACTGAATTTTGGGTGGGGGATCTAGTTCTGCTGTAAGTTCCTGTAGCAAATCCGTTGACTTTTTTGTGGACAGTGGTACAAAGTTTCTGCCACATTAAAAATGCAATATCATCCACATACAGTAAGCCACACCCCAGCTCCTAATATATATAAAGGTCTTTTAGCACAGGACCAGCCTTCACCCCACATCCTGTCACAAAAGCATTTGACAATAGTTCTGGTCTCCAAGCATTGTGCATTTATGTCTTCTTCGTAAGAAGCCTATGTTAGTTGATCATGAAAGACGAGGATCAGAAATTCTAGTCAGTTTCCGAAATTAATGGTGGTTCCTTTTGGAAGCAATTCAAGCAAATTAAAAGCATTATTTCAATGATTAATGTTATTAAAATTACACATACAGATCTTAAACAGAAAAATTATAACTTGTTATAATACCAGCCTCAATCTTTAGATATAACTGATAATCAATATTTGTGCTACTATAGGATGGGAACACACATGAAAATTCTACAAATGATGAATACTGAAGTACAGTTCACATAATGGATGTTGTAATGTTAACTGCAATAGCAAGCAAAGTGAGACTTAAAATGCTTCCCTGTAGTACACAACTCCATAGCCAATCACTGTTCTCCGAGGAATAATAATCAGGACATGTTATTGAAAACCTTTTTTTTGTGTAAAAAAGTCACATGATTATTTGCCACTAAGTGATATTGTTGGCTTCTTCTCAGCAGAAAAATAATCTAATAAGGTTTTGCTTGAGTAGGAAAGTCCCCTGGATCATTTCAGGTTAAAGTGTGTGAGGAAAGATTATGGTTTAACATCCTGTTGATGACAAAATCATTACAGATAGAGAGCAAGCGTGGCTAGGTATATGAGTGGACAAGAAAATTGGTTGCATCTTTGAACCATTTTGGCATTTGCTAGAGATATAGATAATAACCATGTAACATAAACTGGATGGCTTGACAAGGATTTGAATAGTAATGCTCCCAAATGAGATTTCAGCATCTTAACTACTGACCTAATCTGCTAGGTTTATTTTGTGTGCAGTGATACCAACTTAACTAAGTCTGGAAAAAATAGAAGACTGTGGGTTTTTCAGACCAATGTAAAAGAGCTGTTGGTCAATCACTTTAGGGTCTTTCCTACATAGTCAATCTGAGGGATGCAACTATTTCTGCTTTATGAAGTGCAGTTCTTTCACACTTTCAAGGTCTGAGGCGTAATATCCTGTTCGCAAAAACTGGGCAAGAAAAATCATGGAAAATTTATTAAATAGATTGTCAGATTCAAAACTCATCAGTCCTCAATCAGTTATCTACCTCTGAGAACAAAAAACCTGATACTGCCTGTCTGTGGACAATACATTGTATAAGTACTGCATCATTGACTCGGTTACCTCTCTGAGTACAGTAGTGACAGCATCTGTTTTCTTTACTAACATCTACTAACAGCACTTTTTTGTTTTCAGAGAACTTTCTGATTAACTCTCACTCTTGAAACTGGTGTCGAATGATAAATATTACTCAAGTATTCAAGCTATGACCTCCTCTTTAGTAATGCTATAAATCCCACTTCTTATGGATCTGTATGGTGTGAGGCATTCTGTAGATTGACTGTACTTAAACTTTTGTAACATTGCCAGTCTGACTGTAACTGCTGACATGCATTCACATTTCCACTAAAAAACAAAGGGCATTCTAAGATTACTTGAAATCCTGCACTTAACCTTGCTGTTCAAATTCTGATAGGTGCTATCACATCCTATTTGTCCTACAGGGAATCCATAAAATTACCTACCTATACTGATGAGCCAAAACATTTTGACTACCTGCTTAATAGTTCATTTGTCAATCTTTGTAATGAAATAAATCACTGGTTCTGGGTATCACAGATCTGACAGTTTGTTGGTAGGTTTGTGGAGGTATGAGGCGTTAGATATCTTCACACAGGTCATGAAAATCATTTAAATAACGGGCCACTGATTTGCATATGTGGTGATGGCGCCTGACAGCAACCAAGATGGGTTCCATAGGATTTAATCAGGTGAATTCGGTCACCGAGACATCAACATGAGTTCACTATAATGCTCCTCAAACCACTGTTGCTCCGTTCTGGCCTTGAGACATGGACAATTATACTGCTGAAAGATGACAGTGCCATCGAGGAAGATGCAGGTGGTTCGCAGCTGTCAGCGTGCCATCAATTACTCCCACAGGTCCCATGAAAGTGCAGGAGAATGTCTCCCATAGCAAAATACTGCTCCCACCAGTTTGCGCCCGTGGGGCACTGCACGCTTCGAGTTGCCATTCACCTCGATGACGGCATCTGTGGAGACGACCTTCGATCTAGTGTGGTAAAAGTGTGATTCACCCAAAGAGCCGACACATTTCCACTGATCCATGGTTGAAACCCGACGGTCCTGTGCCTGCTGCAGTCATAATTGATGTTGTCACTGGGTCAACCTAAGAACATGACGGGTGGTCTGCTGCACAGCTCCATATTCAACAATATGCGATGAACGGTGTGCTCCGAAATACTTGTGCATGCACAAAAATTGTGATCTTTCGGCAGAGATGCCACAGGTCACTATCTATCCTACTTTACAGAGCAGACAAGCCTCCGACCCCCATGTTCTGTGAAGAATAGTGGACCTCCAACCATTTAGTGCCTAGTGATAGTTTTACTGTCCAACTCCTCCTTTCTGTAGATGCTCACAATAGTAGCACACAAGCATTCAACCAGCTTCATCATTTTTGATATACTTATTCACAGACTCTGCATAATAATAATCTGCTCTTTGTCAGAGTCACTTATCTCAATGAATTTCCCCATCTGTGGCCCATATCTTAGCTAGGGTGATCCCCCGTCCATGTCTGCTCTGCTTACATACTTTCGTTACCCTGTCATGTGCCTGCACAGCCACCAGGGGAATCCAACTTCATGGTGGGCAGTGATCATAATGTTTTGACTCATCAGTGTACTAGGGGCTATCCTGTCTGGAAGGTGAGGCCATGTGAGAATGTCACAACTGAACAAAGCCTGTGAAAGCCAAAAATAGGTGAATGTCATTGAAGGACCTGTTTCAGCACATTACTTTCCTGATGACCAGGACAACTACAGATTCTGACAGTAACTGATTTTCAGTATCCCAGACACTGATCCTGGTTGAATGAGAGTCCCACTGTACACTTTATTCACTGATATCTACTAAAGAGGTTGGTTGGTTTGAGGATTAAAGGGACCAAACTACAAAGGTCATCGGTCCCTTGTTTCATAAACACACAGAGCACAGGGAAACCATCCATAAGCATTCGAAGCAGAAGATAAAAATCCCAGGGGAAGAAAATCCCCAAGGTCAATAATAAAGAAACATGGAAAATGGAGCACAGCAACAAAAACAACATAGAGAACAAAGGCAGAAGGAATTAAAACTGCACAGCAGAGGACTGTGGCTGGCTGATCACGAAAATAATAGGATGAGCCAGCCACTCTGCAACACGCTAAAACCACCCGCCTAAAAGATTAGGGTGGAGTCGAATTACAACACAAAATGAAGTAAAAGATACAGTACACAAGAGGGTGACGCAATAAAATTAGAGGGACCTATAAAAGCCACTTGCTCGAATAAAACTTAAAACACGATCTGCCATAGAAACATCGTCACCCAAAAGAGATGTTAAATCACCCAGGAGATTAAAAGATCGCCTGATGGCGGTTAAAAGAGGACAGTCCAACAATATATGGGCCACCGTCATATTTGCACCACAGCGACAATGAGGGGGGTCCTCTCGACGCAGCAGATGACCATGCGTCAGCCAAGAGTGGCCAATGCGGAGCCTACACAGAACAACAGAATCCCTGCGAGAGGCCTGCATGGAGGAACCCCACACAGTCGTTGTCTCCTTGACCTGCCGCAACTTGTTGGGGGCAGACAGAGTGCGCCATTCGTCTGCCCACATCCCAAGGACCCGACGGCATAACACCGATCGGAGATCAGTTGCCGGGAGGCCGATCTCCAACG
Organism: Schistocerca nitens; assembly: GCF_023898315.1. Classification (NCBI taxonomy): domain Eukaryota; kingdom Metazoa; phylum Arthropoda; class Insecta; order Orthoptera; family Acrididae; genus Schistocerca; species Schistocerca nitens. The sequence continues at coordinate 832,309,160 of NC_064616.1, read as the reverse complement.
GCAGTTTGCGGGTGGCTTCTTTAGCTAACTTGTCGGCGTGTTCGTTTCCCACTATCCCAACGTGTCCCGGGGTCCATATGAACACCACTGAACGTCCACGCTGTTCAAGACCATGAACGGACTCCTGGATGGCAACAACAATGGGATGGCGTGGGTAGCACTGGTCAAGAGCCTGTAGACTACTGAGAGAGTCACTGCAAATGACAAAAGACTCGCCAGTGCTGGTACGAATATGCTCAAGGGCACGAAAAATGGCTGTTAGCTCTGCGGTGTAAACACTGCAGCCTTCCGGCAAGGAGCGCTGGTCTACATAGTCCGCATGAGCATAAGCGTACCCCACACGGCCATCAACCATCGAGCCATCGGTATAGAGAACCTCCGAGTCATGGAATGCGCCTAGGAGAGCAAGGAATTGGCGGCGCAAGACTGCAGGAGGAACTGAATCCTTTTGCCATTGGGAGAGGTCCAGCTGAAGCTGCGGCCGACGGATACACCAAGGTGGTGTATGTGGACGGACCTGAAAAGCAGATGGAAGAGGCAAACACTCGAGTTCACTAAGGAGTGACCGAACACGGATCCCAATTGCGTGGCCTGATCGCGGCCGCCGGCGTGGAATATGGACTGCCGCATCGGCGAAAAGGAGACGGTAGTTAGGGTGACGGGGAGAACAACGGACGTGGGCAGCATAGTTGGCTAAGAGTTGTCGACGCCGAATGTGGAGCGGAGGAACCCCAGCCTCAGCGAGTAGGCTATTAACAGGACTGGTGCGGAATGCTCCTGTCGCCTGTTGAACCCCACAGTGGTGAACGGGGTCCAGCAGTTGCAACGCTGAGGGCGACGCTGAGCCATACGCCACACTCCCATAATCCAGTCGGGACAGCACAAAGGCTTTGTAGAGCTGCAGCAGCGTGTTACGGTCTGCACCCCGAGTTGTGTTGCTGAGGCAGCGGAGGGCATTCAGATGCTGCCAGCACTGACGTTTGAGCTCACGAATATGTGGAAGCCAAGTAAGCCGGGCATCGAACAGCAATCCCAGAAAACGGTAAGAGTCAACAACCCTGAGCATGGCATCCTGAAGATAGAGCTCAGGGTGGGGATGGACAGTGCGACGCCGACAGAAGTGCGTAACACAAGTCTTCGCAGGAGAAAACTGAAACCCATGGGCTAGGGCCCACGCCTGCGCCTTGCGAATGGCTCCCTGCAACCGACGTTCTGCAACACCAATGGTGGAGGAGCTGAAAAAGATGCAGAAATCGTCAGCATATAACGTGGGTGAGACAGACGACCCTACTGCTGCTGCAAGGCCATTAATGGCCACAAGGAAAAGGGGCACGCTCAATACAGAGCCCTGTGGAACGCCGTTCTCCTGGATATGAAGTGAACTATGGGATGTGCCAATTAAAATGCGGAAAGTCCGAACAGATAAAAAATTCTGAATAAAAATGGGGAGAGAGCCCTGGAGACCCCACCTGTGCAACGTGGCGAGAATATGGTGCCGCCACGTCGTGTCATATGCTCTGGAGAGGTCGAAAAAGACGGAGACGAGGTGTTGGCACCTGGAAAAAGCAGTGCGGATTGCAGACTCAAGGAAGACCAAAGTATCGGCAGTGGAACGGCCCTGACGGAAGCCGCTCTGGCATGGAGCCAGAAGACCCCGAGACTCGAGCAGCCAACACAGCCGTCGACTCACCATGCGTTCCAGCAGCTTGCACAGAGTATTTGTTAAGCTGATGGGCCGATAACTATCCACAGTAAGCGGGTCCTTACCAGGCTTCAGCACCGGAATGAAGGTACTTTCTCGCCACTGCGACGGAAAGACACCATCACCCCATATGCGGTTGAAGATGGCAAGAACACATCGCTGACAGTCCGGGGACAGGTGTTTGAGCATCTGATTGTGGACGCCATCTGGCCCAGAGGCTGTATCGGGGCACTGTGCCAGGGCGCTCTGGAGTTCCCACAAACTAAATGGGGCGTTATACGCCTCAGGGTGGCGAGAAGCGAAAGAAAGCCGTTTGCCTTCCTCCCGGCGTTTGAGCGCGCGAAACGCAGGCGGGTAATTCCCCGACGCAGAGGCCCGAACATAGTGCTGTGCGAAATGCTCGGCGATTGCATCGGCATCGGTGGATATCGCCCCGTTGATGGTAAGCCCTGGGACACCTGTAGAGTACTGCAATCCAAAGATGCGCCGAATCTTCATCCACACCTGGGAGGGGGAAGTACGGGAACCAATGTTGGAAACGTACCTCTCCCAGCACTCCTGTTTCCGCCGTTTGATAAGCCTCCGTACCTGAGCACGGAGACGTTTGAATAAAATGAGGTTCTCCAAAGACGGGTGCCGCTTATGTCGCTGAAGAGCTCGCCGACGTTCTTTAATGGCGTCAGCGACCTCTGGAGACCACCAAGGCACCGACTTTCGCCGGGGGCACCCTAGCGAACGAGGAATGGTCCGTTCCGCAGCGGAAACAATCGCTGCAGTCAGTGTCTCAACCGCCACATCGATGGTACCATGGGGGAGAGATTCAACAGTGGCAGCAGAGGAGAACGTGTCCCAGTTTGCCTTGCTAAATGCCCATCTAGGCGAGCGTGCAAGGGAGCGACGCTGTGGTAGTGAAAGGAAGATCGGAAAATGGTCACTACCACACAAGTCCTCGTGGACTCTCCAGTGGACCGATGGTACAAGCCCTGGGCTGCACAACGACAGATCTATGGCCGAGTACGTGCCATGCGCCACACTGAAATGCATGGCAGCGCCAGTGTTTAAGAGGCAGAGGTCGAGTTGGGAGATGAGATTCTCGACCTCTCTGCCTCGGCCAGTAAACTTCGTTCCACCCCACAGGGGATTGTGGGCGTTAAAATCCCCCAGGAGAAGAAAAGGCGTGGGGAGTTGGACGACAAGTGCAGCCAATTCGGTCAGGGAGACTGTACCACCTGGAGGGAGATAGACACTGCAGACGGTTATGTCCTGGGTAGTCCTTACGCGGACAGCCACAGCTTCCAATGATGTTTGAAGGGGCACAGGAGCACTATATACAGAGGTAAGGACATACACGCAGGCTCCACCTGACACACAATTGTAGGTGCTACGGTTGCAGTAATAACCCCTGTATCCACGAAGGACAGGGGTCCGCATTGCCGGGAACCAGGTTTCCTGGAGGGCAATGCAGAAAGCAGGTGTCATGCTTAGAAGCTGTCATAGCTCAGGGAGATGGCTAAAATAACCGCAACAATTCCACTGGAGGATCGTACAAAGCGTGTCCTGTAAGGGCATGAAGGTACTGAAAAAGCAAATTACTTCACAGAGTCACATGCTGCCACCGACTGAGTGACTGACGTCGCAACTGCCATCGTTTCTGAGACGGCGAGATCGAGGTCATCTGGGGACGCAAAGAGCTCGACCTCATCCTCAGAGGCTGAGCTGACAGGAAGCGTTGGCGCGGAAACCACTGGGTCCTGAGGCTTCTTAGAGAGCTTCCTCTTCTCTCTCTTGTCTTTGGGAGGAGGGTTCGCATGCTGGGAGGGCTTTCCTGATCCATTGTCAGGAACAGAGGAAGAGCGTGAAGCCCTTCGACCAGCAGCTGGTGGCTTCCTCAGCCACTGGCTAGCGTCTAGCGAGACACTGCTAAAATCCTTGGAAGGGACTCCCCCAAGGGACCCCTTCCGAACGAGTGAGGCCGGAGGAGGCCGTTGCCTCCCCGGCTGAGCAGCCGGAGGAGGCTGTTGCCTCTCCAGCTGAGGAGCCGGAAGAGGCTCTTTCCTCTCCGGCTGATCAGCCGGAGGAGGCTGGTGCCTCTCCGGCTGAGAGGTGGGGATGGATGTCCCCAGTTGTTCAGGGTCCACTGCCCCCAAACCGGGTGTTTTGGGAGCAGTGGAAGAGAGTGTGGCCCCTACCAGCGGTGGGGCAGGCGTAACTTTACTGTTCTGTGGGCCAACTGAGAAGGGAGTCTTTGCAGGAACTGGTGGCGGCAGAGTTGCAGCAGCATAACTCCTCAACATAGATGTGGGGTTGAGCCGGTCTAGCTTCTTCCTTGCCTCTTGGTAAGTTAAACGGTCCAGGGTCTTAATTTCTTGGATCTTCCGCTCTCTTTGGTAGACTGCACAGTCTGGCGAGCAGGGAGAATGATGCTCCCCACAGTTAACGCAGGTGGGAGGCGGAGCACATGGAGCATTAGGATGTGAAGGTCGTCCACAATCACGACACGTGGGGCTGGCAGTGCATCTGGAGGACATATGTCCGAACTTCCAGCACTGGAAGCATCGCATAGGGGGTGGGACATAGGGCTTGACATCGCACCGGTAGACCATGACCTTGACCTTCTCAGGCAAGCAGTCACCCTCAAAGGCCAGGATGAAGGCACCGGTAGCGACCCTATTATCCTTGGGCCCCCTAAAGACACGACAGACAAAGTGCACACCTCGTCGTGCCAGGTTCTCCCGTAGCTCGTCATCAGACTGTAACAGAAGATCTTTATGAAAAATAATCCCCTGGACCAAATTTAAGGACTTATGGGGAGTGACAGTAACGGGGATGTCACCGAGCTTCTCACAGGCGAGTAACGCTCGTGACTGTGCAGATGAAACTGCTTGTATCAAAATAGCCCCGCTCCTCATTTTGGAAACAGATGCCACTTCCCCAAACTTATCTTCAAGATGGTGAACAAAGAAGAGAGGCTTAGTCCCCAAAAACGAATCCCCATCGGTTCTGCTGCACACAAGGTATCGCGGTGAATACGGCTCCTGTCTGTCCGCAGCCCTACGTTCCTCCCATGGCGTGGCTAGGGAAGGGAACGATTTGGGGTTATATGTCACAGCATTAAATTCTGTCTTACCGCGCTTAGAGACGTTGGCGGTCGTGCGACCACTGGATTGAGACTTCACCCGCTTCATTGCGGGGCATCCGCCCCGATGCCACCCACTCCGACCAGGGGCTCTCCCCACGGGCGCCACCCAGCCACAGCAAAGGCCACCTGGCAGGATGGCTGTTGCCGGGAGTCCTGATGCCCCAGAGAGACGAGCATCGACTCCTTGGCTTACGTGGGGAGGTATCAGCTCAGGCATCGGCAGTACGATCCCTGTGTTGTCAGGGGGCTACAACCTAGAGGGTACATGACGACCCCACCACAACGGGCTGGCTACCGTGCTGGATTTTGGGTGCCATGAGTAGTCCATGGTGACCGTGGGTGCAGATGGTGACGCACTAAGGGCGTTACGTACACAATCCATCAGGTGGGTATGCACAAAATGACGGACGGAGGGGGCAGTGACGACGCCAAGACGATCAAGAGTGCCAAGGCCTTAGGGCACAGAGGACTGATGGTGCACCACGTAAGGTGTCCTTCCCCAAAAGGCTCGTACTTCTGTGGAATTTGGAAAAATGGAGGTCAAACCCTAATGGGGACCATCACATTAAGGCCGAAACGTTTGAGACTCCTTTTAGTCGCCTCTTACGACAGGCAGGAATACCGCGGGCCTATTCTAACCCCCGAACCCGCAGGGGGGTACTAAAGAGGAAAACTATGATTTGAGAGGGAAGGTTACTCATGAATTCCTTGCAAGCCCTACAATTGAGAGGTTCATTCTGAAGAAAATAAACAGTGTCCATGCAGCTGTGAGGTGTGTATCTAAAAGGGATGGTAGAAACTTCACCTTTAGCCACTCAGTTCCTTCTTCCATAAGGACAGTGTGTTCAATGGTTTAAAATGTCTCTCCCAGCGACACATGAAAATCCGTAATACTCAGGTGTGAGTTGTGTATTCTACCATGTTTTACCTTTTTTTTGTTTGCTGTAATGGTGAGGCAAAGATGGTAGGTGAAGAAACAAAAGGACATCATGGGTTTTTTTTTTTTTTTTTTTTTTTTTTTTTTTTTTTTTTTTGTATATATACGAAGGTTACTGTTATCAGTTTGTTAGTATCAGAAGTTGGTCTTTCACGTGTGGATCATCTCAGTTCTTGCCTCAAAAGTTCCAAATTTCTCCAGAACCCAAACTGCTCTTCTTCGAGGTCAGCGTATACTAGTTTTTCATTCTTCTGTAAGTAATTTGTGTCAGTATTTTGCAAGTATGACATATATTGCCACACCTTTCATGGGAAAATGCTCTACCAACATAATTATCATGGTACAACAAACAATCCACAGTTGTATGTCACAGCTTTACTTCCACCATTAACTTCCAAACTATACAGATGTTCTCCTGCATACCTTTCAGGAGTAGCACTCCTGGAATAAAGGATACTGATGAGAAATGTCTTAGGTAAAGCCTAGAGAATTGGAGAGTAGAAGAGAGGTACTGGCATACATAAAGCTATGAACACAGCTTTTAAACTATGCTTGTATAGTTCAATCAATAGAAAATTTGCCTGTGAAAGACAAACATTCCAGTTTTTAGCCCCAGTCCTGGTCTAGCACAATGCATTAATCTGCCAGAAAGTTTCAAGTGAAATGAGGATGGCTGGACAGTATTTTGAATCCATCTGTCCTTGATGTTTACTTTTTTGGAAAAAATGGTACATGGGTAATTACATATACATCACTTACTTTTCTTATTTACTCTGTAGTCTTATGGGAGCTAATAACATTAGATATTGATCATTTAGAACATAAAGATGGAAATTTAACAACAGCATTCTTGACGTACATAATTACCTCTAAATGTTCATGTGAACACCTACAGAATCAGTTTGTGTTGTAGAATTAACTTCAGGAATTGGCTTCTCAAATATGCACGAGTTGTGGGACCATACATTTGGCAGCTGAAGAAATACATTGGATTTGGTATATAAGCTCTCACTCTTAAGCGGATAACTGTAGCCTTAATGTACTCTGGCAACATGTGTAGAAAGTATGCAGGAAGAAAGCTGTTTTTGTCAACACTACATTACTTCTCTTCATGGCATTTTCTCCATAAATTTCTCCTGTATGTTCCCACTTCAACTGGAGTTTTGTAATGATGATTTAGTGTGCTGGCCATCTTGGTTTTCAGTGTCCATACTGAAATAGTTATGACATCAACATTGCTAAAAAGGATATAAATTAAATATTTCCATTGTAGCATGTAGCCTAAATTACAGTTTTCTCTCTCTCTCAAACTCACGCTTGATAAAAACAAGTACTTAAGACTGAACAGTAAAATACAAGGACAGGGTGATAGATAGTAGTATAAAATACTTAAGTAAAAGTACCAACAGAACTCTGCAACACACACAGATCTCCAACCTAAATTTTGAAGCTGTAGTTCAAAGGAAGGAAAGAAGATTAGCATATAATGTCCCATCAACATCGAAGTCAGACGGAGCACAAGTTTGGAATGTTTGAAGAATAAGAAAGGAAATTGTCCATGCCCTTTCACAGGAACCTTCCCAACATTTTCCTGGGGAATTCACGGAAAACCTAAATCTGGATAGTCAAAAGTGGATATCAACTGTCGTACTCCCAAACACAATTTCAGTGTCCTAACCACTTTTTCACGTCACTCAGTAAGTTTTAGTCCACACAATACACAACACAGCATGTTAAAATCACCCACCACCCACCTCATCATTTGCTGAAGTACAGGACAAGCGCTCAATCAAATTTACAGTTGTTCTCTGGTCACAACACAACACAATGCTGTGGTGCTGTACACTGAAAAAAGAATGCCACAAGAACCATAAATAGGTGTGTCATATTGCTGCAGTAGAAAGCTATGGGTCAGAAGGAAATGACCTATACAGAGCTGTATCAATGCACTATGATATGAAGGAAGAATGTTAGAGCCAATTTCTCATGGAACTCACCAATTATTTTCCAGTTTTAACTAGAAATAATGATACTATAAGCTCACAATTTAATTAAAATAATACTCTGTAGAAAACAGTGGAAACACTCAATTTTTCCCACAGTAGCCATGTTGCTTGAGGTGTGGGTGAGCAGCTTACCAAACCAATAAAAAGATACACAGGGATTGGACAAAATCATAGAAATGCAATACATTACCATGCCTAATATGGTGTAAGAAACTCACTGGCATTCAAAACCATTTCCATTCACCTCAGAATAGATAAATACAGTTCTTGAATGGTTTTCAAGAGATCCGATAATTATGGTGGCCAGGGGAGATGCGACAATTCATCTTTGTGCTCAGAAAACAAATCCTGGAAAATGCGAGCTCTGTGAACAGGGGACATGTCATCTTGGAACACATCATCATCATTGGGAAACAAACACTGTATCATGGGATGGAGCTGATCAGTCAAAATGCTCACATAATCCTTAGCACTAACACAACCTTGCTGGACAACTATGGAACCCATCGAATATTACAGTATGGCTGCCCAAAGCATCATCGAACCCACACCATGTTTCACTCTTGGAATGTAAACTACGTCAGAAGTTGGAAACAATGTGAAACAAGATTCATCCTACCAAATGTCTTTCTTCTATTGCTCCATAGTCCAGGTTTTATGAGGTCCACACCACATTTTCCTGTTACAAAAATTTGCATCACTCATGAGTGGTTTTGGAATTCCAGCTTGCCCTGCAGTTCCATGCATATGGAGCTCCTTTCATGTTGTTTTGGTGCTGTCGGGGTTTGTGAGTGTGACATTCAGTTCTGCAGTGACTTTTGCAGCTGTTGTCCTCTTATATTTTGTTACAGTCCTCTTCAATGACTGTCTGTCATGATCACTGTGATTTAGCATATGTTTACTGCTTTCCCTGTGGGTGATTCCATATCAATTCAGCACAGATAAATGTTTTCAACCTGATCATCCCAGATTTCTTTCAAGTTTGGTGCATGCAATGATCCAGATGAGAGATGGAAAACTACAAATTTGCAGAGGTTTATGCCTGTGGTGAAGAAAGTAGCAGATTAAGTCGATGTTTTCACTAATGCTTAGTTAATAGGTATTACAAAATGAAAACTCCAACAAAGCCAGTTCCAAGCCCTGATGAAAAAGGAGAGGAGGAGGAGGAGGAGTAACACATTGTCAAAAAAAAAAACTTTGGTTCACTTGACCCATGTGACAGCACCTTGTAAGCATTCCTTGCCATGATGACAGTGAAGACTTCAATGGCAACGAAGGCATAGATGAAAATTATCAGAATGGCAGAACTGGCAAAAGAGGCAGGCTTTTATATAAAAGCACAAGACTACAGTGTTTGTTCCCACAGTGAGTGGCTACAAAAAGTGCCTCTACCACATGTTAGTGATGGTCTCATTTATAATTCTAAGTTAAATACTTGAATGTTAATCATGGAAAGGTTCACCCATCTCTCCCCAAACTAAACTTTAATCTAAGGCACGATGGTAAAAAATTTCAAAAGGAAAACTATTCCAGGAAGTAACCAATCATCCATCACCAGTCATGGCGGTGCAACTAGGCCTTTGGATTGTGGAGAGCCTAGAACATCACATAAGGAAGAGTCAGAACTTCCTAGAACTTCTTCAAAGATAAGAACCAAGAAAAAAACACCTACTGGGCACTCTGAACATCAACACACTAATGAAAGTTGGAAAACTAAAATACTTGACACCCTCAATAAACATAACGTACTTATATTAGCACTTCAAGAAACAAGGTATCTGGATGAAAATTTAATTGAGTCAGGTGGATACAGAATTTACAAAGGAAAACCAGTCATTACAAATTCCAATAATATGAATATGTAGGGACAGTATTTATGTTCAAACAGCAACTTACTGAATCAATAACTAACTTTAGCTCACCATCAGAATTTATTTCATTTCTGACTTAAGTCAGGCAATACATGTTATACCATTATAAATGCACATTCACCTGTAAATCAACATAGTAGAATGAACAGTGAACAAGTGGAAGATTTTTGGGAAATGCTAGAATACAAAACATACGAACTACCAAAAGAACGTATCAAAATTTTAGTGGGAGATTTTGATGCACAAATTGGTAAAGAAAGAAAATTTAAATCATTTGTTGGAGGCTACTCAGCACATGAAAGAACAAACAGAAATGGGGAAAGGCTCATTGACAATCAAGGTGATTATCAAATAGACCATGTGGCAATAACTACTCATAACCAGAAAGAAATCTTGGATGCCACAGTGGGGATGGGCCTAAACATAGACTCAGATCATTATCTAACAGAAATAAAGACCAAGTTTCAATCAAATAAACCTAAAAAGGTTTCCAAGAGCAAACCGTAAATTCCTGACACAAAATCGGGAAAAATTCTGTGATACATTAAACACGTGAAAAATGGGAGATTGGGAAAAAATTAAAGAAACAAAGACAGGGTCAGTTAAAGAAATGGGATAACCATGAAGAATACCACGACCCAGATGGTGGAATGAGTTATGTGCTGAAGCAATTGACAATCGACTAAAGGTATGGAAAAAATGGAACAGTAATAAGAAATGTGAATATTGGGAAGAGTTTAACGATGAAAGGAAAAAACAGCAAAAATCATCAGATCAGTAAAAAGAAAATATGACAAAGACAGACTAGAAGAAATGGATATACACTCTAAAAGGAACAACATTAGGGACTCCTATAAGACTTACAAAGAAGTTTTAACAGGATTCCAGTCACTACGTTCGCATTTTAAAGATAAAAATGGAAACATGGTTTTAAGCAATAAAGAGAACTGCCAACTTTTAGCTGAATATTTTGAAAATCTATTAAATTGTGAAGAGCCTATTGACAGATTACAGTTTCAAAAACCACAACATGAAAATCCACCATTGGAGCCACGTACAATGGAAGAAGTAGAAAAGATTATCAAGTTGCTGAAGAATAACAAGGCACCAGGAGAGGATGGGATAATAGCAGAAATGTGCAAACTAGGGGGCTTATCCACATGGCAGAAAATTCACAATGTAACCAAATTCATTTGGACAAAATGAATCTTACCTAGTGGCTGGAAAAAAGCACTGATCCAGTCTGTCCACAAAAAAGGAGATAAAACAAACACCAACAATTAGAGGGGCATCTTCTTGTTACCAGTAACATAATTGTCTAAAGCACTTCTAAATAGAATAGAGGAACAAGTATGTTCTAACATAGGAAAGTACCAAGCAGGACTTAGGAAAGGTATATCATGTGCAGAAGAGATTCTTAATTTAAAAATGATTTTGAGAGTGAGAGCTATACAAAATAAAAACACAGTAGTGACTTTCATAGACTTCAAGATGGCCTATGACTCAGTTGACATACAAACACTATTTCAGATATTTCATGAATCAGGGATAGATGAAAATACCAGAAGACTTGTTGAACAAATGCTCATGGATACAACATTAAGGATTCAGTTTCATGGCAAAATTTCTGAACTATTCAAAATCAAAACAGGACTTCAACAAGGAGATATACTGTCACCGATTCTCTTTAACCTGGTTTTAGATAAAATAGTAAAAACACTGGGAAAATACATTAGAAAACAGACACACGAAAGGTATAAACATGGGTCGAGGAAAAAACAAATCTGAAGTAACATGTTTAGCCTTTGCAGATGATATAGCACCGACAACTGAAAACTGAACAGACACAAATGTTATGCTTGATCTATTACACAAGATTGCTAAAAAGACTGGGCTACAAATATTTTATGAAAAAACTGAGTGTATAGAACACAAACACAATAGAGAAAAATTTATGAAAACAAAGTATGGAAAAATTAAAAGAGTCGATAAATTTAAATACCACGGTGAATGGATCCAAGCCAACATGCTGTATAACACAACAAAAAGGAAAGAATAAAGAAGCTAGAATTTGCATACACATTAACATAAAACTGACAAACTGCCTATTGGCTTCTGTCTCGGGTTCTTCGGCCGACGTTCATCTAATGATTTTTCTGACGTTTCGCCAGCACGAGTGGCTGGCATTGTCAAAGCTTCACCCTCAATTGCCGGTGGTGAAGTGGAGCCGAGCTCGCGGCCGCAGACTATAAGTACCTGGCGCGCCAACGTCCGAGGGCTTCTCCGTGGTCATTTCCGGTGCGGTTCTCCTCTTGCTACCTGCGACGGTCGTTTGCTGCAGTACGGGAAGCCAGGATCCGTTTACCTTAAGGCTTTCCTCTTTCTTGTTGAAACTGTTCGCGTGTTTTTGTATTTCTACAGCTTCTCTAAACAAGCGCGTGTGATAGTGCTTTTCTACAGCCAGAACTTCCGTGTCGGCGAATTTTATTACGTGGTCGGTCTCATTCAGTGCGTGCTCTGCCACGGCCGATTTCTCCACCTGCCCCAACCTGCAATGATGCTTATGCTCTTTGATCCTGGTGTTAATGGATCATCCAGTCATTCCGACATAAAATTTTCCGCATGTGCAAGGTATACGGTATATTCCCGACATTGCAAGTGGGTCTCTTTTCTCCTTCGCCGATCTAAGACACTCTTTGATCTTCCTTGTCGGTTTGAAAATCGTCTTTACGCCATGTTTGCGCAATATACGGCTGATTCTGTCCGTCACTCTGGGAATGTATGGCAGAAAGGCCGTACCCGACATTTCTTCTTCTGGTTCCTTACTTCGCCGAGTGTTTGGCTCTGTTACACTTCTAATGTAATTTGTGGAGTACCCATTGCTCCTCAGAACAGTTTCCAGGTGTTGCATTTCTCGATTGAGGTGCTGCGGCTCACATATTCGTCCTGCTCTCATTACAAGTGTACTAATCATGCCTCTTTTCTGGTTCGGGTGGTGGTTTGACAGTTTGTGCAGGTATCGGCCCGTGTGTGTCGGTTTTCGATACACGCTGTGTCCCAGGTTTTCGCCGTCCCTTGTGACCAGCACATCTAGAAATGGCAGTTTCTTGTCTTTTTCTACTTCCATGGTAAATGTTATGTTGGCATGGAGGCTGTTCAAGTGCCTTAGGAAGTCACCGAGCTGTTCTTCACCATGGCTCCACACCACAAAAGTATCATCGACGTACCTGTATCACACCTTAGGTTTGCAAGTCGCTGAGTCCCGTGCCTGTGCTTCGAATTGTTCCCTGAAGAAGTTGGCCACCACTGGACTGAGAGGACTACCCATGGCGACGCCTTCCAGCTGTTCGTAGAAAAACTACTACAATAAGAAATCAGTATCCATCTAAGCGAAGATTAGACATTATAATTCAGTTATTAGGACACAAATAACATGTGGATCAGAGTGCCTAACATGGAATAAGAAAGGCAAACTAAGGGAACTAGAAAAAAAAGACAGGAAAATATTAAGAAAAATTCTAGGTCCTGAGAAAAACAATGAAAATATCTGGATTAAAAGGAGACATGAAGATTTATATAAAAATACAGAAAAAAAATTACAGATACAATGAGGAAGAGAAGGCTAAAATTGTATGGACATTTAAAAAGAATGGAATAAACATGGGTTACAAAGCAAATTTTTAATTATGTTAATAAAATGAAGAAAACTGTAGGAAGTATAGAAGCATTGAAGAAAGATGTAAACAAAATAGGCATTACAGAAGAAATAATACATGACAGGAATTGCTTCAGGCTACTGATAGAAAGTGCAAGCTACAAAGAAGATAAGCCAAAACCTTGACCAAGGAGAGAGAGTGGACAAGTGATCAGAGATGAGTGTGTGGAGAGAAAATGAAGTAGTACTGGGAAAAAAGTAAGAAAAAGAAACACCATATGTCTTAAATTGTATGCGGTCCATAGTTAGCCAAATTCATAAATAAATAAATAAATAAATAAATAAAAAATCACACAAGGAAGCCGGCATATAGTTCAAAACATATGAAAGAATATTTCCTTTGCACCACTGAACCAAATGTCGCAATGTCAAAATTTCATGAGGTTGCTTGAGGATGGCAAGTTTAACTCACTTCTTTAGCATCCCTGCAACCCTATCAAGTCCTTTACCACATGCTGTAGCAAAAAATGCCATTCTGATGTAGTGTTAAAATCTTTCTGATGAAAGGACAGTTTCATTAAAGTCCTTCTGTTTCTGTATTGTGCAGCACTTCCATCCATGTGCTTACGAGTTGGAAAGTGACATTTTAAGAACTTGATGAAATTGTGCTGGAAAGGATACATAAACACAGTATCATGTTGAAGGCAGTCAGATATTTCAACATATGACACATGGTATATTTTGTTAGTATTTGTGTCTTATAAGTAAGCTACAAATGGGTGAGTCTTAAGCTGTGAATTATTCCAGTGAAATCCCTATACTTCATCCTGAATAGTGAAGGAAAAATTCTCTGCAAAATCACAAACAATGGGATATTCATTTACTTCGAGTTGTTCTTTACTGATTTTAAAGATATGTGACTGCTGCTGGATGATGAGTGTGGTAGGAACTTTTGTAAACTTGATGCAAACACTTCACTTCAATGAAATTGTCTATTGATTTTCTTACAGTCTGTAAAACTAAACTGCCTGTTGTTAGCCAACACTTACATGTAATTTTGTCAGTGCAGTTCATTCCAAACAGTTCAGGAAGATAATCAGTCTTGTCAAACTTGGACAATAAGGACATTCACCTAAGAAATATGATGGAAGTGGAGAAATGCATGTAACAAATGCTACACAGTGCTTTTATGATAGTAATGTGTGTTCTTCATACTGTTATGATTTCAATTTACGTCCTTCAATCAGATAAGTATGGCAAGGTTCCCACTGGCACAGGCAAGAAGACAGTGCTTTGGCCAAGCTCACAAAATTTTCAGAATCCAATATTTACACCTGGGTATGTATTTTTGAGAGTTATACAATACCTTAAGATTGTATAACACTAGCAGCTTATGCTTATGTACACTAATTCCATTTTCTTTTACAGACATGGCTTTTTGCCTTGGCATCACATGGCTCATGTTATCATCACAGAAAAAAATCACATACATGTTGAATGGTTTCTTTCACACAGTGTCTTTGTATTTAGTGTCACTAATATACTGTGTTCTGCAACTAATTGCTTTGCTCTTTGTACCGTGTAAGCTGAAGCAGAAAATTATACTTCAGCTCTTTGGAAGTACTTTCAAAATTTGTATTTTGACACACATACAGTCTGTATTGTGAAACTTATCTTCCAACTGGGTTACGATTTCCCTTCCTCCATTTTTTCACACTCTTCTTTTCCCAGTTGTGCCACTGAGCCAACCTTTCTCAGTTTTTGCTTTGGTTACATTTTCTCATGCTGATGCCTTTTTTTCTTCACAGGAGATTCACCTAAATACCGAAGCCTAGTATTTATACATTCTAGTGCCAGATCTGATGCTATTTCATTTTTATTTAACATCTTGTCTGGAGGTACCCAGCACAGATGAGGCAACACCTGTAGGGGTTGATAGGTTCTGTGATATTTGCTTTCTATTTCTACCTAGTAATACATTAGGACACTTGTTTTTATAACCCACTCAGGAACATTCCTCAATGTCTTCTATACCCTTGCATGTTTTCATATTTTACATGGACTGCAACAATTCAGTTTTGACTTGAAATCAATTTTTTTTTTTTTTTTTTTTTTTTTTTTTACAAACTACTATTAAATACAACTTCATAGCACATGTATACTGCAGTTGGAGTAAAAAAGCCACACCCATGAAACAAGCTAATGATGATTGGTAGAAATAAAAGTCTCTCTGATTGTCTCTTCACTGCAAGAAACGCTCACCAATTTTCCAGAATGATAATGATTGCAATTGTCTGCTGTTGTGAAAAAAGAAAAGGATACATAGCTGTTACCTCATTTTGTTAGTGTAGTGATGCACAGAAAATAATTTTTTCAGATTAATGCCCTTGGTGTACAATCTTCATATTTACCATGTTTATAGTAGAATACTGGAGTCATACAATATATTTTTTTTACAAAAAATTGAAGGTGGTGTGTTTGAAGATATTCAAAGGTTAATGGCAATGACCTTGAACGTGTAAATTCTTAGAAATCCACCACATTGCATATCAGTGTAAAGCCCCACTTATTAGATTTTTCAGACACGAGTTTCATTGCTGTATCAGGATTAGAACCAGAATTATAGTCATTCATGTTGAGACAGATGCATATTAATTTCACAAAATTCCTGAACTTCGCAGACCTGTAAATTTCTTCACGAACATCATGTACCTCTGCAAAGGGGAGTTTTCAATCTCTTATCTGGATCATTTAAATGCACCAAATTTGAAAGAAATCTGAATGGATCATGTTGAGTGCTGCAGTGAACTGATGCAGAATGGTCCCCGTATGCAATATGAACCTTCGATACAATGCCTCCTGAAACACCAAACATTTCAGTTCTCATGTTTACAGAAGTACCCACCATACAATCACCTACAAGTTGCCCATATTTGAATTACTTAACTCAGACATCATGCACTCACAACTACACAAAACACAGTTCTGACAACAAGTGATAATTGATGTTGCACACGAGCGGTTCGTGATCTCATACAACAGCACAGCCAGCAGACTTAGCTAGTATCTCAATTTTAGTTCAAGCATGCATTTCCTGTAGTATTTTCATATTTTTGTCCAACCACTGTAGGTAACTTAATAACATAATGAAAATATCAAGAGACCGACATACAACAAAGTCATACCAGGTGTATAAAAAGATTGTTGAAATGTCTTGACAATGTCTGTGAGAATTTTGCTTTCCATTTTTCAAACCTCTTCCTCTGTTCTTGAACAGAAGCGAGGCGGACAAGGGCCGGATGAATTTCTGCATTCATTGCTGCCAGCAGAGCCTTGCCTGCCGCTATTGCATTCTGCAGGCCCTGAGGACTTGTTAAGTCAGCATCCACCAAAGATGACTGGTGTTTATGAGGCAGATCAAGTTGAATCTGAAACATATTTACTATATCAGGATAGAAACATACAAAGTCTGAGATTAGATAGTAAAAAATTATTAAATCTAGAAAATCAATAATTGCTCTCACACACAACATCAAGCATATAAAGACAGTATCTTAAAATCGCATATTGCCACCAACAGGTCAAATACTCTCCCTTCTGAATCTTTAGGTACATATTTAGGATATGTCTCATGTCCTCAGACCCAAGAGAAATAATCATTTTACTATATTCATACAAACTGCAACACTGTCAAATACATGAAAATTCTGCATTTATACACTATGTGATCAAAAGTATCCGGACACCTGGCCAAAAATGCCTTACGAGTTCGTGGCGCCCTCCATTGGTAATGCTGGAAGTCAATACAGTGTTGGCCCACCCTTAGCCTTGATGACAGCTTCCACTCTCACAGGCATACATTCAATCAGGTGCGGGAAGATTTCTTGGGGAATGACAGCCTATTCTTCACAGAGTGCTGCACTCAGGAGAGGTATTGATGTCGGTCGGTGAGGCCTGGCTCAAAGTCGGTGTTCCAAAACATCCTAAAGGTGTTCTATAGGATTCAGGTTAGGACTCTGTACAGGCCAGTCCATTACAGGGATGTTATTGTCGTGTAACCACTCCGCCACAGGCAGTGCATTATGAACAGGTGCTCGATCGTGTTGAAAGATGCAGTCACCATCCCCGCATTGCTCTTCAACAGTGGGAAGGAAGAAGGTGCTTAAAACATCAATGTACGCCTGTGCTGTGATAGTGCCATGCAAAACAACAAGGGGTGCATGCTCCCTCCAAGAAAAAACACGACCACTCCATAACACCACCGCCTCAGAATTTTACTGTTGGCACTACACACACTGACAGATGACATTCACTAGGCATTCACCATACCCACACCATGCCACTGGATCGCCACATTGTGTACCATGATTCATCACTCCACACAACATTTTTCCACTGTTAAATCGTCCAATGTTTACACTCCTTACACCAAGCGAGGTGTCATTTGGCATTCGCCGGTGTGATGTGTGCCTTATGAGCAGCTGCTTGACCATGAAATCCAGGTTTTCTCACCTCCCACCTAACTTTCATAGTACTTGTAGTGGATCCTGATGCAGTTTGGAATTCCTGTGTGATGGCCTGGATAGATGTCTGCCTATTACACATTACAACCCTCTTCCACTGTCGGCGGTCTCTGTCTGTCAACAGACGAAGTCGGCATGTACGCTTTTGTGCTGTATGTATCCCTTCACATTTCCATTTCACTATCACATCAGAAAAAGTGTACTTGATATGGAGTAACTGGCAGTAGGTGACAGCACAATGCACCTACTCTGAAAAACGTATGTTTTTGGGGGTGTCTGGGTACTTTTGATCACATAGTGTAATTCAAATAGAGATCTGGAAGATTGAATGTAAGTGAAAATCTGAAGTTAAATGGTCACATTAATGTGACCACCACTTATGTTGAATATGGAAATTTATGGGAAGTTCCTCTAGGATCAAACTGCTGATGTCATTGGTTCCTAGACTTACACATTACTTAACCTAACTTATGCTAAGGGCAACACACACACAACCACGCCTGAGGGAGGACTCTGATCTCCAACGGGGGCAGCCGCGCGAACCGTGACAAGGCGCCTTAGACAATGCGACTACCCCACGTGGCTCCTATGTTAAACATCAATATGCAATAACCACTCACAGATGGCAAGAATAGCAGTGTAAGGTAGACAAAACATCTTTGGGGGGGGGGGGGGGGGGTTGTAAGAAATAGTGCAGTTGCTGTTGTAATGCAGGAACAAAATGATTTATCTGGTGACCAAAATGGCATGATCATTGGCTTTACGACTAAGGGTGGAAGCATTTCCGAAATGGTTAAGTTTGTAAACTGTTCGCATGCTGCCATGGCTAAAGTATACTGTGTATGACAAAATGGTGCTATCCAAAACCGGTACCGAGGCAACTGTAGTATACTACACGCCACAGATAACAGAGATGAACAACAGCTGTGGAGATGTGTACAAATGAATAGATGTTCAACTATTGAGGAACTAACTGCCAAGATGAACCAAGAGGCTACTAACAGTGGTCCTCAACGACCGTTCAGCAAATGTTGCTGTGTATGGGCCTCTGCAGCAGGCACCTGGTTCAGGGACTGTGCTGACTGCTGTTCATTAGCAATGAAGGTTGGTATTTGCATGCCAATACTGCAACTTGATGTCCACTGAGTGGTAACAAGTGGTACTCTCTCCAACATACGACTGTTGGCAAGTACTGCATGTAACGTCTGAAGGCAAACACCCTACAATAATCATCAGAATGGTCCAGGACATAGGGAATTCCCCGGGTGATCTCGACATTCCAAAAGGCACAAAGGATCAAATTTTTATTTATACTTGGGGGCCAGGTTCAGCTAAATACACAGTTATTTTTTCCTTGGCACAGCAGCATCTAACAACAAGACAATGCAACATTTCACACAGTTTGCAGTGTACGCATATGGTTCAAAGAGCACCAGGATGAGTTTACCATACTCCTCTGGCTACCAAAGGGCTGTTCGCACCATTGATCCTCAAGAGAGAAACCTAGCATAGTTGCCCATGGC
Source organism: Schistocerca nitens (assembly GCF_023898315.1). NCBI lineage: Eukaryota > Metazoa > Arthropoda > Insecta > Orthoptera > Acrididae > Schistocerca > Schistocerca nitens. The sequence continues at coordinate 832,289,804 of NC_064616.1, read as the reverse complement.
ACTGTAGTCGGCATGACACCACATTCCTATTGGTATCTTCCATAACCTCACTGACACTCTTCCTGCATGTCTCGCAGCAGTTCACTCTGCAAAAGGTGCTTATTCAGGCTTTTGACAGAGGGTCACAGTAATATGACCCAGACAGTGTGTAAGTACATTCATCACTGTATAGTCATTTTCTTTAATTCACTTACAATTTACAGTTCAGATTTTTGAGTCAAGTTATTTTCAGAAAATATCTGTACATATACACACCACTTTTCTTTTATCTATACAGAAACTCCATTTATTACAACAATAGTTTACAGGTGCGATTGTACCAAATACTTTGAGAGATAACATTTTTCTCATTCAAAAAATATTAATTTTTGATCAAACAATGTGGAATTTGGTATATTATTTTCACGTATGTTCCCAAGTTACAGAATTTTACCTAGATTTTTTTATGCTTTTCTCAAGTTACCATCAAAAATGATATTGAGAAAGCAAGCTTCTTGCCTCATAACCCAAACAACATATTTTAAGACTTTTTCAAATGAGTATCTAAAGAAATTTAATGCTTTTATTGTTAAAAAGTTGTCAACGCCAATACCAATTTGTCAATCCACAAGGAAAAAATCTCTAGAAACTAATACTATATTCATTCAGTCAGTACAATGACATAACCTTCTCTCTTACACACACACACACACACACACACACACACACACACACACACTGCTGTCTCATGATGCTGCATGCTGACATGGGCTAATAGTGAACATGGATGGCATGAGCTGAAGAAAAATGGATGGAACATCAGGTGGGGACAGGGAGGAACACTTTAAGGTGTGAAACATGCAAAACTGGGATGCATTTGTATAAGGAGGCTGGGCACAATGTAAGGGGTACCTAGAGGAAACAGAGAGAAAAAAAGATGTACAGAGAAATTGGAGACTCTGAAAGAGTTGACAGAAATAACAGAATGTTATAATAAGCAAGAGAGTGGAATGGCTAGTGAAAGTGGTGAGAATGGAGGTAGATGAAGGATACAGTCTAGCAAAAATTGAGAACGGAGGTGTTACAAAAACAAAGTTTTTGTGTGAGGATTGTTGGAATCTCCACAATTCACAAAAGCTGGTGCTGGAGAGAGGCAATCTTTATGGAAATTGTTGTGAAGCAGCCATTTATGTCAACCACATTATGCTGTTCTGCATGGGCATTTGGCCCCATTAAGGCCAATGCCAGCTGATCCGGTCAGAATGTCATATTGAAGTTCACTAAAGATGCTGCTGCTTTCACTGGTGTCCCTGCATCTGAAACCTGTGAAAGGTTTAGAATAGCGGGTAGTGAGCACACATCTAGGACAGATTCTGACCCAAGTCATCCAAAGGATATCACACGTGGGGCAGAGGCATAGTCAAGGATAAGGTGTCAGTTTCGAAGGTGATTGAATAACAATTTGCAGAGCTGTGAACTAATTGTACGGTTCCAGGAAAAATTAAATGGAGCTGAAGCCCTGACAGAGAATATAATTCAGTTAATCCAACACTGCATGGTACTGAGTGAACACTGGGGTGCTCCACTTCATAGCTGTACAACTGGTGTATCAAAAGTTTTGGCACAGTGTGTGTAAGTAGGTACACATGGAGATAATACATATGAAATTGCTTCTGAAGAACATGGAGAGTGCAGTTTTTGTCTGCCAAAGCCTTGGAAAAAGCTTTGTTGCACAAAGAGGGACTTTCCATCACTGTGAATGCAGTTATCACAGAAGACCAGGCTATATGGAAGAAACTTTTTGGCATGGAATAAGTAGCAGCTACCAAAGTGAAGATATTGTGGTAACATGTAGGTATCATGTAAACAGATTCTTATAGAGATATCAATAAGGCAGTGATCAAGGTCCAAGAATGTGACTCCCAGAGCCAAATAGCATAAATCAATAAATAGGTGAGGAAGTATGAGGTTCTTGAGGAATAAAGATAAGGTGTCATCACCTCTACTCCTGATCATGAAAATGAATCAATGAATTTCAAGCAGTGAAGGATCAGGATGTAGCCTCAAGGAGGCCTCCTAGAAGGTTGGCACAAGCCAGTAGCTTTCAAGTGCCCATGGCAGTACCGTGAATTTGTTTAAAACAGGAAGTAAGACTAGTGTGTAATGTCCTATCAAAGACAAGGAAATCAGATGTGTTCCCTTGAAAGGGACCATCGCCCAGCATTTACCTAAAGTGATTGGCAGAAACAACACAGAACTAGAAGCTGGATGGCCAGACAAGTAACCGAAGCCCAGTCTTTCCAAATTTATTTTTCTATTATTTATTTAGCTCATTAGTTAATTATGCAGTCAGTTAATTATTTACACATTCTGTGGCTCATATTTGCAATAACTCATTAAGATATGGAACATGTCAGCAAATTCACAAATATCAAATATTTTTCTCAGTAAACATTCGGCTACATGCTGACCATTCACATTAACTGGATTCTTACTTTACCATAATACAGAATTTAGTAAAGTTCCACAAAGATGCACCGATATTATCTATTCAGAAATTCATCCAGGGAGCAAAATTATTTCAGGATCTTTTTAAAATTGTTTTCATCGTCACTTTGCTTCTTTAATTAAAGGAGGTGATCATATGTTTTCATGGTTGCATAACAGTTTAGTCTTAATCGTTGGTAATGGAGGTTACTTTGTTCCTTGTGTTATGTTTACAAATCGATCAGACCTTCGGTTTCCATGAATGATATGTGCTTCCGGGCTGTAGTAGGGCTCTATACAGAGAACACCAACATCTCTGCACTTTTATCTTTTTGAATAAGGTTAAAAATCCTAAACTCTGTCTGTGTTATCCAACAAGTGGTGAAACATATGATATGACCCAGAGTATCATTTTATAATAACAAAACTAATCAATTGTTGATAATATAATATAATATAAACAGATAGATAAGAAATATACTCACCAAGTGGAAGCAGGGGAACACACACACAAAAGGATTTAACTTTTATAAGCCTTTGGAACCAGTGGCTCCTTCTTCTGGTGGAAGAGTTGATGGAGAAGAAAGAGGAGTGAAGCAAAAGGACTGGAGAGGCTTAGGGAAAGGGGTACAGTTCACAAAAGTCACCCAGAACCCTGGGCCAGGGGAGACTTACCGGATGGGATGAAAAGGAAAGACTGAATACTGGGGACTGCACTGGACAAGATTTGAAAACCTGAGAGCTTAGAGGAGGAAGACAGGGTAATGTGCAAGACAGAGATTATTATTACAACATCATGCATGAGTTAATAAGAGTTAAAAGCTAAGTGCATTGTATGTAACAGAGGTGGGACGGGGGACAGCAAAAAATAGACAAGTCAGTAAATGAAAGATGTAGGAAACTAAAATAAAGTGAAGAAAGGCGCAGTTACTATGCATAAATGCTGAGATGGAAGGAATTAACGTGAATTACAGCAAGGTGGGCGGCGAGAACCAACAACATGTTGTAGTGCTAGTTCCCACCTGCAGAGTTCTGAGAAACTGGTGTCAAGGGGAAGAATCCAGATGGCGCGTGTGTTGAAACAGGCACCGAGATCATGACTGTCATGTTGTACAGAATGCTCTGCAACAGGATATTGTGTGTTGCCTGTACACAACCTCTGTATATGCCTATTCATCCTGACTGAAAACTGGATGGTAGTCATGTTGATATAAAAGACTGAACAGTGTTTACATAGCAGCTGGTATATGACATGTTGTTTCACAGGTGGCTCTCTCTTTAATAGTATATGCTTTGCCAGTTACAGGGCTGAAATAGCGGGTGGTAGGAGTGTGCATAGGGCAAGTCTTGCATTAGGGACGGTCACAGGGGTAAGAACCATAGGGTATGGAGGTGGGCGCAGAAAGAGCATAGGGTCTGACAAGGAGATTGCGGAGATAGGGAGGGCAACGAAAAGCTATTCTAGGTGTGGTGGGCAAAATCTCAGACAGAATGGATCTTATTTCAGGGCAGGATTTTAGGAAGTCATAGACTTGTTGAAGTAGCTGATCGATACACTCCAGACCACGATAATACTGGATGGATGTTCCGAAGTTGTTTTTGGAGGGATCAGCAGTGCCAGGATAGGATGTGATGGCTTGAGAAATCTGCTTTTGAACTATGTTGTTGAAATAATTACATCCAGTGAAGGCTGAAGTGAGAGTGGGGTGTATTGCTGTAAATAATCTGCATCCGAACAAGTACGTTTGCCTCAAATGCCAAGGCTGTATGGGAAGGAATGTTTGACATGGAAAGGATGGCAGCTGTCAGAATGTAAGTACTGTTGTTTGTTAGTAGGTATGACGTGGACAGAAGTGTGTAGCTCACCTGCAGTGAGGATCAGATCATCATTACGGAAAGTAACATGGGATTCAGATTAGGACTATGTGAAATTTAAGTGGGAGAAGGCATTTAGAGATTCCGCGTATTTTAACAGGCCAGCCTCACCATGAGTCCATATGGCAAAGATGTCATCAATGTATATAAACCAAACCAGGGGCTGAAGGCTTATGGATCCCAAGAAAGCCCCCTCCAAGTGACCCACGAAAGGATTGGCATAGGGAGGTACCATCTTAGTTCCCATGGCTGTACTCCTGATCTGTTTGTATGTCTGTCCGTCAAAGGTGAAGTAAATGTTGGCAAGTATAAAGATGATTAAGGTGAGCAAGAAGGATGTCATATGCTTGGAATCAGGTGGGCATTGACTGAGGAAATGTTCAGCAGCAGACAGACCATGTATGTGGGGGATGTTGATATAGGAGGAGATGGCATCAAAGGTGACAAGCAACATGTGTGATGGGAATGGGACAGGCATGGATTTCAGACAATCTAGGAAATGGTTGGTATCATTAATATAGGAGGGAACCCTTTGTACTATGGGTTGCAGTTGTTGATAAACTAAGGCAGATATATGTTCAGTTGATACTTTGAAGCCAGCAACTATAGGACGGCTAGGATGATTGGGTTTGTGGATCTTAGGGAAAAGGAGAAAGGTAAAAGGTGGGGATGCATGGTTTGGGTGGAGTAAGAAGTTCTACGGACTGACGTGTGAAATCCTTGTGAGGGGCCTGAGGTTTATAGGATGGATTACAGGTCAGTCTGAATCACAGGGATAGGATCTTGATGGCAGATGCTGTAAGTAGAGGTGTCAGACAGTTGGCATAGACCTTCATTAACATTCTCCTTTCGTTCAAGTACCACAGTGGTAGATCCTTTGTCTGCTGGGAGGATAATGATGGAGTCATCAGCTTTTAGGGAATGTAGATCCTTTAAGCTCTCAGGTTTTCAAATCTCATCCAGCGCAGCTCCCAACAATTGGTCTTTCCTTCTCAAACCATCCAGTAAGTCTCCCGTGACCCGGGACTCTGGGTGACTTTTCTGAATTGTACCCCTTTCCCTAAACCTCTCCAGTCCTCTTCCTCCACCACTCTTCCTTTCCCTTCAACTCTTCAGCCAGAAGAAGGAGCCACTGGGTGCAAAATCTTGTAAAAGTTAAATCCTTTTGTGTGTGTGTTCTCCAGCTGCTACTTAGAGTGTATCATTTTCATAACTTTTGTGATAGTACTACCTTCCATACAAGCATAAAAATCCATAACGGGTCTCCTGGGCTGTGTTTTACCATTACATACTTGGTCCTTCTCCTGGGCATCCAGGGACTATATGCAAGCTAGCTGTCTTGCTTCTTTGTTGTTTCATGTAGTCATCTTGAAATCATCCAGTTGAAATGGGAACAGTGTATGCATTGTCGTTTCTGTCTCATGATGGAGGAGTAGAAAGTATGGTGTCGATTGGTTGATTTGGGGGAGGGGACAAAACAGTGAGGTCATTGGTCCCATCGGATAAGGGAAGGATGAGCCTGAAGCGATTTAGGGAAATCACGGGAAACCTAAATCAGGATTGTTGGACATGGGTTTCAACCGTTATTCTCCTAAATGCAAGTCCAGTGTGCTAACAACTGTGCCACCTCGCTCGGTGAAGAATGGTGTGTAGCCTGTAGTGTCTTGCTTTACTGTGTTATGTGCAAAAGTCACAACAGGCAGTGTTGAACCTCAATCTCTCTGTTCAACACCAACACACCTCAACATTGTATTTCCTACCATCTTATTAAAGCATTCTGTGAGGCCACTGGTCTGTGACTGGTAGGAACTTGTCATCCAGAGGGTGATGATCAGAATCATCATATGGGGAGCCCAGTGCTTCAAAATATTATCTTCTACATGAAATTTTGCAATTTCTGGATCTTTGACAGTCAGCACATCTTTGGTGACAGTATAAAGGGCGGGGTAACTAGTGCAGATTATCATCGGTCGATTCCTGTTTGCTGACTTCAGGAACATCCCCAAGAAGTCAATTCCAGTCCAATGCTGCAGGCAGATCTGGTACCTGATGCCCCAGAGATAACTGCTACACAAACTTCCGTCACTGGTATTCCTTACTGTCACTCACATGGTATCCAATGGACACTGACACCTTATGTCCAATTTTGTGTAGACTCTTATGAAAACCAAGTGATCAGATGTTGGAGTTCATGGAAATACACTCTAAGACAAAAACTGACACACCAAAAAGGAATTATCTGATTGGGATGGAAATCTGAAGATGTGACGTACATGTACAGACAAACAAATGATTACAATTTCAGAAAAATTGGACGATTTATTTAAGCAAAAGAGCTTCACAAATTCAGTAAGTCAGTAATGAGTTGGTTCATCTCTGCCCCTTATGCAAGCAGTTATTCAGCTTGCTATTGATTGACAGAGTTGTTGGATGTCGTAATGAGGGATATTGTGCCAAATTCTGTCCAATTGCTGTATTAGATCATAAAAATCCCAAGATGGTTGAAGGGTCCTGCCCACAATGCTCCAAATTTTCTCAATTGGGGAGATACCCAGCGACCTTGCTGGCTGATGTAGGGTATGGCAAGCACAAAGATAAGCACTAAAAACTCTCGGCCTGTGTGGGCGGGTATTATCTTGCTGAACTGTAAACCCAGAATGGCTTGGCATGAAGGGCAACAGAACAGGATACAGAATATCACTGACGTACAGCTGTGCTAAAAGGGTGCTACGGATGACAATCAATGGGGTCCTGCTATGAAAAGAAATGGCATCCCAGACCATCACTTCTGGATGTTGGGCCGTATGGTCAGTGACAGTCAGGTTGGTATCCCACCACTGTCTGGTGCATCTCCAGACATGACTTCAGCCTGGAATCTCATTAACTGGAGTAGAATTGTCTTCAGTGATGAGTCAGGCTTCAATCAAACTGAGTCCTAATGATCAGCGAATACACGTCTGCAGACACTACACACAGCAGTGAGATACCAACCTGACTGTCGCCCACCATACAACCTAACAACCAGGAGTATTGGTCTGGGGTGCCATTTCTTTTCATAGAAGGACCCCTTTGGTCATCATACGTTGCACCCTTACAACACAGTGGTACAGTGATGATATTCTATGCCCCATTTTATTGCCCTTCATGGGAAGCCATCCTGGGCTTGCATTTCAGCAAGATACTACCCACCCACACAAGGTGGGAGTTTCTACTACTTGTTTTCATGCTTGCCAAATCCTACCTTGGCCAGCGGGGTCACCATATCTCTCCCAAATGAGAACAATTGGAGTATTATGGGCAGGGCCCTCCACCCATCTCAGGATTTTGATGATCTAACACACTAATTGGACAGAATTTAGCGCAGAATCCCTCAGCACGACATCCAGCAACTCTATCAATCAATGTCCAGCCAAATAACTGCTTGCATAAGGGACTAAATTTGTGAAGCTCTCTCTCTTCAATAAATCATCCAACTTTTCTGAAATTGTAACCTTTTTTTTTTTACATATAAATCACATCTGTTGTGCCCCATTGGATCATAGTTCCTCTTATACAATGTTCTGTCTATTAATTGGGATTTTCATATGGTTGGCTCCTCCTCCTCCAAGTCTCCTGCTGTTTGCAGCAATGCTGGTTCTTCCCTCTGATCAGCAGCAGTGTCATTTAATGCATGACCAAAGATTCCATCCATAGTGCTGTGTACCGTAAAAAGCATTCCTCGAAAGGGAGTTGATGTCCTTGTATTTGCATCTGCTTTTATATACTACAGTGACATTGTACCTCTCGGGCCTCTGTACTCATCTTGCAAGTCAACCTGGTGGAACCTTCAGGCTGGCTAGCCAGCCAGTGAATAGAATGGTACTCGTGGTCTGTCAAAAAAGTGCATGGTTTGTGAAATAAATATAACCACAACTTGTTGAGGGCCCAAACAACTGCAAGGCACTCTTTTTCGGTTATAGAATAGTTCATCTCGGACTTTGAGAGTCCTCTGTAAGCATAAGCTATTGCCTTATCAGCAAGACTTTCCTGAATCTGCGCTAGAACTGCACCTATCCCATAACCGCTAGTGTTGGCGAGAACTTCTATATCGACATTCTTGTCATACAATGCTAGTAATGAAAATGATGTTAGCACCTCCTTAAGTACAAGGAGACAGATTTCTTGCACCTTGTTCTAGAAAAATTTAGCATCTCCCCGCAGTTGTTCTTCCAATGGATGTGCTTTGGTATACATGACCTTTATGAATCACCAGTACCACAACCACATTCTCAATTAATGAATGTGCTGAGTAGTCAGAAAATCTGTGACTGTTCTTACTTTCTCTGAACTGGGATAGACTCATTACCGTTAACTTGGTGCCACAAGATTTTTATTTATTGGGTGACGAACAGGCATTGCAGTTTTTCAGTTTCAGCCAAAGGCATGCTGTTATAACGCACTTCGACTTGGCTTAGGTGTTCTCCAAATGTCTTTGAAAAAATGACAATGTCATCCAGATAACAAAGACACATCCATCAACTTAAGATGTCTAAGCAGGTTTTCTATTGTATGTTTGAAGATGGCAGGAGAATTACACAGTACATACTAACTTTGAACACACAGAGCCAGTTAGGAGTTATGAAGGCAGTTTTTGCCCCAGTCAGCACTGTCAGCCGCAATTTTCCAGTAGTCTGTATACATACCCATAGTTGAGAAAGATTTTGCTCCTTTCAAGCAGTCTAGGGTGTCATCAATCCATGGCAATGGTGAGACATCTTTCTTCATGGTTTTGTTCAGTCTTCAGAAGTTGACACTGAAACCCCATGTGCCATCCTTCTCCTTCACAATGACCACAGGAGAGATGAAAGGACTCACAATGGTTCAGTAACATGATCTCTCAGCACCATCTCCACTTCTTCCTGAATTATGCACTGCTCAGCCAGCAACGCCCTATATGACTGCTGTCTAACTGATGGATGATTTCCACAGTTGATACAGTGTTTTACTACAGGCCCCTGAGTCTGTCTTTCCTCCACTCCAGATTTGAAAGCATTTGGAAACTAGTGCAGAATGGCTACCACTCATGAATGATGAAACTTCTTAGCAGCTTAAAACTATGTGCTGGACTGAGACTCAAAACTTGGGACCTTTGCCTTTCGCAGGCAAGTGCTGTACTGACTGAGCTACCGAAGCAAGACTCACAATCCATCCTCACAGTTTTACTTCTGCCAGTACTTTATTTTCTACATTCCAAACTTCACAGAAGTTCTCCTGTAAAACTTACAGGACTAGCACTACTGGACGAAAGGAAAGAGCCCTTGTCTGCGAAATACAAAGTTCCAGTGTTCAGGCATCAGTATGGTACACAGCTTTAATCTGCCAGAAAGTCTTAGATCAACACACACTCTAATGCAGAGTTAAAAGTTCATTCCGGAAACACCCCCCAGGCTGTGGCTAAGCCATGTCTCCACAATATCCTTTCTTCCAGTAATACTAGACCTGCAAGTTTTAAAAAATAGCTTCTGTGGAGTTTGGAAGGTAGGACATGAGGTACTGGTGGAATTACAGCTGTGAGAATGGGTCATGAGCTGTGCTTGGGTAGCTCAGTCAGTAGAGCACTTGCTCACAAAATGCAAAGTTCCCTAGTTTGAGCTTGGTCCGACACACAGTTTTAATCTGCCAGGAAAATTCATATCAGTGCACACTCTGCTGCAGAGTGAAAAATCCATTTGGACTCACCAATGATGTTTCTAAGTCAGGTCAGATCCTGTTATCAGTTTGACATTAGCTTCCTCCACTGCATTGTCTGTAATGGCAGTAGAGGACAATTCTTTGCCAGTGATACTGAGTTGCCATTCCTGGACTGATTTGACTGTCCCTGTGCAGATACCTACTGGGAAGAATTGTGTCAGTTCATGACAATTACTGATTTAAAGTTCTCCTTGATGACCTGCAATGCTTATGATCATCACTGGTATGTAGCTTGTGAGCCTGAGTAACTTTTCAAAACTGGCAAAAGCTTCACAGTTTATCTGTCTACCTAGAATGATGAATTGAACTCATTTAATTGAAGATGGCAGAATAATAATGTTTTCAACAGCAGAAAACTACCCAGAGCAATCCTTATTATGTATGCTTGCTGGAATAGCTTCATCAATCTCAAGCTCTGGTCTCTCAAGGTCTACGACTGCATGTGTTGCCTGTAAGAAGTATCACCTGAGAATAACATAACAACCACAGTCTGATAAAAGAGGCAGTGTTCTGTCATTGGTAGTTATTCTTGGAATACAGGCTCCTGTTGGCTGAATATATTTCCAATTTGTGGCCTTCTGCACAATCACTTTCATATCAACATAGTCTTCTTTAACTGGTGATAATACGCATTTGACATTACAGAAAACTTAGCCCCCACATTGACTGGTGCCCAGACAGGCTTGCATCGATGTGACTTCCTAACATACTTTGGTAACTGTCGCCCACAAAATATTTTCAAGTGTGGTGGTCTCACTTCCATAGATGGTCACTCACTCAATTTTCCTGAATTCAACAGCTAGGTAAGTAGTTGGCACCTCTGTATGGCGAAGGGAACAGCTAAGGCATGTTGGGAAATGGCCTTGGGTAGAGCACAGTGATGGGCTTCATTCTACGGCTCGACTATAATTGTCTGAAGTTGACTGGTGAGAACAGGACTGTTGTGATTGTAGACATGTCGCAGCACAATAGTCACCAAAGACTTGTCTTCTTTATATACCATAGCGTAAGTGTCTAGAGTGTCTACATAGGACACATACTGATGTGTTGCCCTTTGTCCTTCAAATGTGTTTTCTTCTATGAGGTGTTAATACTAGGTGGAGTAGGTTGTTGTACTTCTGTTGGTCAGATGTTGGGTTGTCATTTAATGGCTTTTGCTTCAGCCCGAGATGACCACGTCCATTCTTCATGGCAAGTTTGACTAATGGCAGAGAGTGGTGCTGAAGTTCAATATAACTCTTCAACATTCTCTAATATAGCCTTATACCGGGCAGTTATAATTGAACTTTCCCTATTCAGCAAATTATAACACAGAAACTAATTACTGTATGAGTACCAAACTTGGTAGCATTAATGTCCAGAGTATCGAGCCCATGATTTCCAAGAGTCACTGCGCCACTGTCCAGTTCCAACCTTGGCCACCATGTGCCGTGATCAGTCATCGTGATTCATAGTCTTACACACCTGACCAGTGACAGTGCACCTGTTGACACGTCATCATGAGCTTTGACAAAAGGAGCAGGGCATTAGTGGTAAAGCTCTATTATCAAAACAACAGTAATGCTGCAGATGCACTTGGAGAATACTGCCAGTTGAAAGGATTATGGAAGGGACCTCTTTCTCCACCTGCTGTGCAGAACTCGATGTAGTAGTTCAAATCAGCTGGAGAACTGAGCGTTGCTCTGGGAACACGTTGGTTGGTTCATTTTGGAGGAAGGGACCAAACAGCGAGGTCGTCGATCCCATTGGATTAGGGAAGGATGGGGAAGGATGTCAGCCATGACTTTCAATGAAACCATCCTGGCATTTGCCTGAAGCAATTTAGGAAAATCATGGAAAACCTAAATCAGGATGGCCGGGTGCAGGTTTTAACCATCATCCTCCTGAATCCGAGTCCAGTGTGCTAACCCCTGCGTCACCTCGTTCGGTCCAGGAAGAGGCTGATGACCGATTGCACCACAAGTGGTTGATGAAATCGCTGTTGCTATGGGAGCCAACGTTGTGCACAATTCCCAATCCTCAGGCAGTGCACGTGTTGTGCCACGACAGTTGAACATCCATGGTCCACTGTCTGGAAGGTGCTTCAAACCATTCTCAAATTGTATCTGTACAAGATCTATATCGTACAGCAGCTTACACCACAGGATGCACAACGACATGTTGACTTTATTCTCCACTTTCTTTCAAGGGTTGAAGTTGACGAGGGCTGGCCCTTGACCATCCTATGGACAGGCGACGCTCATTTTTCTCTGACAGGTGAAGTGGACACACAGAATTGCCAAATGTGGTGATCTTCACCTCGAGTCACTGTGCAGGAAGTTCCTCTGTATGGTGAATGTGTCACCGTATGGTGTGGCCTCATGGCTACATTCATCATTGGTCCATTCTTTGTTTGAACAGGTTGGCACTCAAGGACCAAAGACGTGCACTGTGACTGGCAAGCATTACAGCAATATGCTTTGTTAGCATGTCATACCTGCCCTACAGGACAGAGACACATTGAACTCAACAGTTTTCATGCAAGATGGTGCACCACCACACATTGCTCATGAAGTTCACCTGCTACTTCAAAACACATTTGGACACAAAATTATCAGCCAATCATTTCCAAATGCTTGACTGACATGATCACCTGACCTTATTCCCTGTGATTTCTCGTTGTGGGACTGCCTGAAGCACAGGGTTTACCAGGGGAACATTCACACACATGCTCTGATCTGAAGCGCAGCTTATCAAGAGAGGTAGCCAGCTGACCTACGGAACTGCTTTGTTCTGCTGTGCAGAATGTAATCCTGTGCTTTCAGACTCTTTTGGACACTGATGGGTGCCATATTGAGGCTCTTTTGTAGCAGTTATGGTACAGGTATGCAATGGTAAGATAATTTCTGTGTTATAACATGTTAAATAGGGAAAGTTTAGTTATAACCACCCAGTACATGTGGTCAACATTCGTGGCTATAACCTCCTGTGTACTCGGTCTGACATTTCTAGCTGCCATAAACTGTTATATCTCTTCTCTTACTGCCTAGCGTATGAGAGAGGTGAGGTTGCGGTGGCCTTCCACAACTGTCATAGAGACCTCTCTTCGGATTCAGTCATACTTCTTTCATCTGACTCTTTCCTGCTGCATTTCCTTGATGTGCTGGCACCACTTCATGAATTCCTATCTTGTTGTGACATTCTCTACCACAGGTATTTGGTACGTATCTTCTGTGACTCCTCTCATCAAATGTTATGTGCTGCTGACTTACTGCTGTTTTGGAACCCACCAGTCTCCTGAACATACAGACTTTGGAAATGATGTACTGCTTGTATTCTGGTTGCTGTTCAAGTATGTTACAGCTTTTACATTGCATATGTGGAGACAAGGTGATGCAGACATTTTGAAATACCCAGCATTTCCACTAACATCATCATGTCATAACCACTGTTAAATCCAAATCTCAAAGAAGTGTCATCAATGAAGTACAACACTTTGCTCTGAAAACACATTTATTACAGAAACAAAGGTATAGACAGAACACAACTCTCTCCTGGACAGACTGTTCTGATATTTATGAAACACTGAATATTCTGGAGTACGCAAACACTACAAACATAAGAAATTTTGTGAACCTTCTAGACATGCTAAATACTTAATAACAAATATTTACTGCCAATCAGATTTTAACTAGTCACCACCAGTACGTAAGCCAGCAATGCTAACCGTTACTCCATTCTGCATGCAAACCAGCTTGTGGCAACATAATTCGGAACACTGATGCAAAATTTAGTATGAAATAAATTTATACTGTCATCTCTCCCTTTTTGAGATAAGCAATGGAAAATTGTTACACCGTCACTATTCGAATTGCCTAAACCTTGGGTCACAATCAACATGTCACCAACTTTCAGTGGCCTTGGCTTAGGAGAGAATGTCAGTCAATAAAGGACTCTAATGAGAAAATGATGTTTAATTATTTCTTGATGGGAATTTCAAAACTGTGTTACTGTCTGCAGATCACACATACATTTCTAAGCACTGCATAAAGAACGCAGGGAGGAACAGTTAGATTCAGCACAACATACAACATTGATGTCATGAGTGCCACTCGATCACTGGAAACAGTCACACTATATCAAAACTGAGGAGCATGCATGTGGACTGATTTAAAGTGGAATGACCTCTTAAAACTAACTGCATGGAAGGTGAATGCCAGACAGAGATTCACTAGAAAAATTCTTAGGAAGTGTTGTCCACAAAGGAGGTAGCTTAATAAACCTTAGTTCACACAATATGTAAGTGGTGCTCCTCACTTTGAATCCCTTATCAGGTAGGACTCATGGACGAAATAGAGAAAATCCAAAGAAGAGCAATATCTTTCTTCCTGGGTTTATTTGTAACTGCAAAGCATCACAGACATACTCACTCAACTACAGTTGCAGATGCTATAAGAGAAGCGCTGAGCATCATGGTGTGGTTTATTGTTAAATTTTGAGTGTGTACATTACTAGAAGAATCAGTCAATATATTGCTTCTCACTACATATATTTTTTTGAGAATACACTAGAGGTAAGTGGCTTACAGAGTGTAGCTGTACATGTACATGTACATGTACATGCACATGCTGCTTCCAGTCTCCAAATGCAAAAAGAAAGTCATTATTTAAATTTTACAAAAGTCTGCCTTTTTGTCTGTTGCCTTTCCACAGATGTGACAGCAACTTACCAGTCCATGCTGGAACAGGCCATATTGAAAACACCCTGCCAATCAAATCACATCAAAGAGTCACCTGACTTGTGAGACAGACAGTTCTCAGAGCCATAGTCACAAAATGGTACTCTTTTCTGTTCCGAGATGCCGCCTACAGAAAACACAAATGGCTTAGTTGTCTTTACTTTTTTACTTCCACCTCCTCCAAGAAGAGCCTGAGGCTACTGGAGCTGCCTTATGTCATCCCCTGGCAACCCTCATCATGTAACCTCCATATGAAAAAACCGATATGGCATATTATGTGATGTTATGACAAACTGCTGTAAAATGGTGACAGAACTAAAAATTGTGTGTGCCTCTGGGATTGATGATTTCAGATACTGTGTTTCATATCACTTGTCAATATCAAATTACAGCTCCCAGATTGAAAAATTGTAGTTCATTCTGATCCCTTAACTGTGAAGGGAGTAATATACCATCCCCTGCAGTGGATCCAGCAAAACTGAGAAATAACTGTTCAACACCAATGCCAATGTGGAATAAAACTGGTTCACAGCGATCAACAAGTTCCTGTCACTAAAATTTATGTTCCATTACCCCATACAATTTACAGTTTATAGATTAAGAACATATTTTATCTTAAGTCTTTGGTGAGAGTAGTGTCAGTATTTCTATGTCAATCTATTGTTTAGTCATAGTGATGTTTCTGAAATGTAGTTTGGCTCATCAAGCTCCCATTTAGCTAGAAACTTTGCTTAAGCCTTGCATACATGTATTGTAGCTTGTTCATTAATATTAAATGTGACAACCACCCCTCCATACCTCTATACTTTAGGGATCATGTCATAAGCAAACACTGAGTGTGCTTGAGCTTGGCCATACTATTTATCCCTTTTTTTCATAATATGGCCAATACTATCACCTTAGATGTAACATTTCCATTTGTGAATTGTGTGTCATTATTGGTTGTAAAGTTGCCTGTGTACCTTATAGGTTTTTAAGCATGTTAATTTGTTATTACAACTACCCTCGAGAGGATTTCTCCGCCACTGGGCTGCTTGCTATGAGTAGTAGTCGGCCCACTGTGAAATCTGCCCATCATCAAAGAACACCAACCACACAGCTAATGTCTTTCGCGCACTGCATGCCAGTATGTGTTCTAATGCACTTCTCTGTGGTGGCAATTCAGTGGCATATGACTAACAAGCCCCTATGCTATTAATGGATCACTACTTTTACATAGGTATGCTGCACACACTCCATTGTCCCAAAATTAATTGGTATGCCCTTTTCAGCCTTGTTTTTATCTTTTACTTATTTCTCTATATTTTATTATCCACCTCTGCAATTGAATGGATCTGCCATATGCTTGCATTATTTCACTATGTTGTAACATTATAATCACACAGTTTACACTGTTGTATGGTATGGCAAAGTTATATTCAAATTTTACAAAGTTTTGAAAACTCATGCTACGAAATTGTAGATCTCAAGTACCATTGTGAAGAAAATTGCTGCATAATTTTGAAGGAATCTGCAGAAATAAAACCCAACTTGTGACAAAGCAAGCTGGGATACTTTTGCTCCCTCTCTTGTTTTGCCATCTGCCTCCTTAAAATTCATTTGTTCACTTTTAACTAATTACCATTAACATATATGAATATAATCTAAGTTTTCATACAAGAGAAAGATTGGTCCTCAGTTTTAAAGAATATAACATCAGATCTAATTTTATGTATGTAATTGATTTTCTAATTTATTTCTACTATTCCTAGTTAATATCTTTCATTATACGACAAAATCATTAATTGATACGTAACTAAAATTCTGTTTTTGATGTATAAACAAACACAAATTCTGTATTAATTATAAACATTTGGAAGGTGAAATGCTAGTAATCTTAAAGTATCTATTTGGCTCTATTCGAAAACATGTTAGCAAAGCCGCCTCTTAATTAATTCCAAAGTAATTAACAGTTTTGTCAAAAGTATTGTTTGCATAACGATATATGTTAATTTCCTCATTTAAACAAATAATTCGGCCTAAGTCTTGTAGTAGAAGAAACTGTTAAAAAGAACCAATTTTTCGATGTATTCAGTTAATTTAATGAGTTAAGTTTTAATTGTAATTTCTGTAAATTTAACTTTGAACAATGTTTTGTTTCAGTTCCTATTATTGTGACGATATATAAGGGCCTGATTTTTGGTCACGAGACAGTCAGTCCACAGCCAAGTTTCAGACAAGGGACCTGTGTTGGTTAGAACAACAACAATGCTTCAATTTAAATGTGAAATAATAGGCCATGTGTTAAGTTAAAACAATGGTAGTGTCTGCTCCATATGTACCATTCTATTATTCAAGAACGGTGAACTTTGTGGTTAGGTTTTTACTGCTCGTAGATATTCAACAGGAAACTATTGTAGCAGTATGTGGACATTTGCCTGCAAACTATTGATGAAGCTTATAGGAAGTTAGAACAATAGTGCACTGGCCATATTAAATGTGTGTATGGGGGGCTGTGTAAAGTGAAAGTAAACTGCTGTGAAATGCAAATGTGCCTCTGTCGGCAACATCATTTACAGTATACAGTAGTTGTTCTTCCACAACCCATTTTTCAGCCAGTCTAGCAGCCAGTACGTCAACACTGAGGACAACAAATGAAGAAAGAAATAAAGCAGGTGAACTGCTACACACTCTCCGAATAACTGAACTGCCTATTGTTCTGGAGTTGGCAGCCCTGCAGCCAGGTGGACACGCGTGTACAAAGCTCTCTCTAAGTTAAGCGATTAATATTGAAATAAGAGCTAATTTAGTTAATATTACATTTTAGACTAGTGCATTTACTTCTTATCTAATCTATCTATTGAAGGTTTCACTTTTCTAACCGTAATTACATCAAAAAGGAAATATTTCGTAAAGGCTGGCAGTCGCGAGTTTGTTTACATACTTAGGCGTAAATTTAATATGAGAGTAGATATTTGTCTTTGACTAGACTTAGGACTTCAAAGTTAAATTAATTTGTGTCTCTCATCCAGAATTTGTGTGGTTCATTAAAAGTTTCTGAAGCAAGTTTATAAGTTTGTTTACATTAGTGTTTAGTTACATATTAGTACAGGTTACGAAACTATTGTGTTGTTGAAGTTATGTTCCGCTTTTGTGTTACGTTTTACTCTCAAACCATGTGTGACAAGTGTGGTGGTTGCCGTAGAAATTTGAAAGAGGGGGTGTTCTGTATAGACTGTAGGTTGTGGTTTCATTGGGGTGAGTGCAGTGGAGAGGAAACGAGGGTAGATAATGAGGCTCTTCCAGGGCAGGGTAGGTTATGTAGAAACAACAGAAAAATTGTGGAACAGGAGGCAAAGATTTGTGCCCTTAAGGCTGAATTAGAAATCACAAATTTGGAATTATGTAAGCTAAGGGAGGAAAAAGTCTCTAGGCGCTGGTAAAAGGTAGCAAGCAAAGGGCGAAAAAGGGAAACAATTGATAAAACTACTAAAATTCAGTTAGTAAATCAGTTTGGCTTGCTATCTGAAGTAGTGGAGGAAGGGCCTCATTCAGATGTAGTTGAATGTAGGTTGAAGCAGAATACTAGCTTAAAGAAAAAAGGCAGGTCGGGATCAAACCAGAATAGGAAAAGAAAAATTCTGCTTATAGGTAGTAGTCATGGGAGGGGTATGGGCCAACAGCTTCGGAGAAATTAGGGACAGAGTCCCTGGTCACAAGTTTTGTGAAACCAAGTGCTAGCCTTAGCCAGGTAACAGAAAACTTAAGTCAGCTATGCAAGGACTTTGAGAAGGAAGATCAGGTAATTATAGTTGGGGGAGCAGGAAACAGCCTGGCCATGAATTCAAGATATAGTATTAAGAGTGACGTGGATAAAATAGGAGCAGAAACTGGGCACACGAATGTGGGGTTTGTGGAGGTCTTTCAGCGCCATGATCAGCCCTGGGTAAACACTGCTGTAAGGTGTATTAACACTGAGCTGAACGGGATGCTCCAGGCACTGGCAAAGTCTCACATGAGTGTTGTTCCAACTGATGATATTGGTAGGTGGGGCTACACTACACATGGCCTGCACCTTAATAGGAAGGGGAAAGATAAGTTAGCTTCTCTATTAGCAGATCCTGTAAGGAGTGATCCCTGTGGTTATTGGGACCAGGCAGACAGGTTTTTTAGGTTAAAGCCAAATTCCAGACAGACAACAACCAAGGAAAATAGAAGAAAAGAAGCTTCATGCACAGCAAATAGGGATAAAGCTAAGGGCAGTATCAACTTACTTCACCAAAATATCAAGGGAATAAAAAATAAAGTAGATGAGCTGATAATGTGTTTAGATGATCTCAAAAATAAGAATGAGATTGATATACTTTATCTATCTGAGCACCATGTAACTTTGGGGATGGAAAATGTCAGTATAAATGGGTATAATTTAGCATCTTACACTTGTAGATCTAGTATGGATAAAGGAGGAGTTGCCACTTTCATAAAACAAGGGTATAAATACAGGACTGTTGAAGTAAGCAAATTTTGTGTTGCTCAGCACTTTGAGCACAGTGTACAGTTTTCCACTAGGAGATTGGGAACTATTCATAAAAAAAGTTTTACTCCCTATTATGCTGTCTGTCAGACAAAAAGAAGAAGTTATTAATCTGTTGTGATTTCAATGTTAACTTTCTAAGCAATTCTGATAGGAAAAGTGAACTAGAAGTGTTGTTAACAACATATAACTTAGAATCAGTGATCAATTTCCCCACACGTATAGCTCAGGACAGTAGTACTCTAATAGATAATGTATTTGTACAGTAAGAGGATGTAGAACAAACACATGCTTTCCCCATGGTAAATGGATTATCTGACCATGATACACAACTGATTAAAAACCTAACAGGGCATACACTTCAGAAACCATTAAGTAAAAGTGTGAGGGTGCTCAACCCGGTATCTATAGATCACTTCAGAGAAAGTTTAGGAAATGTAAACTGGGAAGATGTATATAATAAGCCAAATGCTAATGATAAATGCAGCATATTTCTTGATAAATTTATATCCCTTTTTGAACATTGTTTTCCAAAGAAAATTACTAAATGTAACACCACAAACTTTTCAAAGAAACCTTGGATTACTACAGGTATTAAAGTGTCTTCAGGAAGAAAAAGAAAACTGTGTGAGACAGCAAGAACTAGTAAAGATCCATAAGTAGTTTTACACTATAAAAATTATTGTAACATACTGAGAAAAGTTGTAAGGAAATCACGAAATATGTATGTCAGAGAATAAATTAACAACTACAGTAATAAAATCAAACCAATATGGAATGTTGTTAGAAGGGAGACAGGAAAAGTAACCACTGGGGTAGGCAGTATTACTGTTAAAGAGAATGAGACCATCTTAACCAACAATAAACAGGTAGTCAATGTATTTAACAATTACTTCTTAAGTGTAGAAGAAAAAATTGGTGAGAATAGTTCAAAAGAAAAAGCCAGGCAGTACATCGAAGAGTCAGTTTTAAAAAAATTTTAGTCATATTAAGTTTCATACAACAACCTCTTGTGAAATAAGGAAAATTATTAAATCTTTGAAAAATAAATGTTCTGTTGGAGTAGGGGACATCTCTAACAAGTTATTAAAACAATGTGGAGCAATTACAGCTGATGTTTTGAGTCACATATGTAATGCATCACTGACTCAGGGTATTTTTCCAGACAGTTTAAAATATGCCATTGTCAGGCCTCTCTACAAAAAGGGGGAAACCACAGATGTCAATAATTACCAGCCAGTATCCTTGCTTACAGCATTTTCTAAAATTTTTGAGAAAGTAATGTACTCAAGAGTGGTTAGCCATCTCAACAGTAGTGAGATACTTAGTAAATCACAGTTTGGATTTCAGAAATGCTGTTCCACTGAGACAGCAATATACAGTTTCACTGTCCACATAATAGAGTCCTTAAATAGTAAAATGTCACCAATAGGAATATTCTGTGACTTATCCAAAGCATTTGATTGTGTGAACCAGGACATTATGTTACAGAAATTACAATTCTATGGTATAAATGGAACAGCATATGAGTGGTGTAAGTCATATCTACTGAACAGGAAGCAAAAAGTCTCTCTATATGCTTCAAGTAATTCAAAGGAGTTTGCCACTTCATCTAACAGGGGTGAAATTACATTAGGTGTTCCACAAGGGTTCGATCATGGGTCCCCTCCTGTTTTTGATATATGTGAATGACCTCCCTTCTTATGTGAAACAAGGTGCTGAGCTGACACTGTTTGCTGATGATACAAGCATAATTATTAATCCAGTAAAAGAAAGTCCGATAGAAAATGATACAAATAAGGTCTTTGGAAAAGTCATTAATTGGTTTTCTGCGAATGGACTTGCTCTGAACTTTGAAAAAACACAGTACATCCAATTTTCTGCTGCAAAAAGTATAATTCCTTCAATAAACATAACACATCAAAAGAAAAGTTTTTGGGTGTACATATAAATGAGAATCTTAATTGTATAAGCCATATTTTGGATCTCCTAAAGCGACTAGGTTCAGCAACTTTTGCCAATTTTGAAGATGTAGAAATTAGTAAGCTAACATACTTTGCATACTTCCACTCTCTGATGTCATACGGAATAATATTCTGGGGCAACTCAACACTTAGGCAAAAGGTATTCACTGCTCAAAAGAAGTTAGTTAGAATAATGTGTGGCGTTCATAGTCGCACATCTTGTAGGCATCTGTTTAAAAGGTTAGGAATTCTTACAACTGCTTCACAGTACATTTACCCAGTAATGAGGTTTTTTCTCAACAACATGGACCAGTTTAAAATCAACAGCGACATTCATGATTACAATACCAGAAAAAAGAAAGACCTACACTATCCTTTACTTAACCTATATTTGGCACAGAAATGGGTAAAATATGCTGCTATAAAACTTTTTGATAAATTACCAGATGAAATAAAATGTCTGACAGACAGCAGTAATAGTTTCAAAAACAAACTGAAATCATACCTCCTTGACAACTCCTTCTATACCATAGATGAATTCTTCAATATGAGTAAATAAATCTGGAGATATAAATATGCATTTTGTGCCATTTGAGGGAATGGGATAGATAATAGAAATATTTAGGTAAAAGGCTAAAAAAAAAAAAATCAACCAACTTGTTTCCTGTGCACATTTCTTGTGCATTTGACACGTTCCACATCATAACGGTTTTTCCATGCTATTGATCAAAGGACATGTAACTGATTAACTAACTAACGAACTCAACTACTGCTGAATAAGTGCAACACAGCACCACACCGCATGTCCAGTCTCAAAGTAAACTTTGTGATACAGTTCAGTGTCCAGAATGAATTTTCACTATGCAGTGAAATGTACACTGATCTGAAACTTCCTAGCAGGTTAAAACTGTGTGCTGGGCCAGGAGTTGAACCTGGGACCTTTGCCTTTTATGGAGTATCACTCACTGGCTGAGCTATCCAAGCACAATTCAAGACCCACCCTCACACTTTCACTTGGAATGTGGGAATTGAGGTAAGCACAGAAGTGGAGCTGCTAGGGCAGGTTGTGGGTCGTGCCTGGAGAGCCCAGTCAGTAGAGCACTTGCCCGCAAAAGGAAAAGTCACAGGTTTGAGTCCTGCTCTGGCACACATATATACTTTGCTAAAAAGCTGTAATTCAGCGTCATAACTTACACAAGAGTGACACAATTCACAGTTCATCAACTTTCACACATTCTGTTTCTCCTTGGAATTACAGAGTTCTACTAAGAGTGTTAGGTGAGAGTTCCTCCTTTCTTGTTTATATGTATGTATCCATGTCAACTGTTATTTACATTTCTGTACCCTCTGTATGCTGTCTTGTATGTACTCCAACTGATTGTTCTGAGGTGCAGTACGTTACCATTTCCCATTCATTACAGATATGTTTCTCAATTGCATTTTGTTTCTTCAAGAGAAAGTTAGCCCTGAGTTTATAAATAACATGTCCTGTACTACACATTACCAATCTCTCACCATCTAATTTGTAAATGTGCAAGCTTTCATATGGTCAATCATGCAGACCATGCTCTGTGTTTCATTCAGCCCTGACTGACAGTTCAGAATAAGGATGGTCATCAATAGTGAAATTCTAGAGTTTATAAAGCTGGCATCTTAAGAGTATAGTTCTACTGACAGAAGTTGCTCCCGTGCCTAAATAAAGTTTTCGATGCTGAAGAATGATATGAAAACCAAACAAGTCCCTCTTCCTGATTTGGACAAGTTTCTTTGACTTGCCCATGTACAATCTGTTGTATTAATTTTCAATACTCTCCACATCCTTTTGCATCTACCAGTTCTGCTTCTTTCACCCTGTTGTGAACTCAGAACCCTTCTTGTACTTACAAAAATTTACTGTATTGCCTATTTTTGCTTCTTCTTTATCATTACAACAATTCTAACTGACAGTAATTATCCCTACAGCAGCAATTATAGTACTTTTTGTATTTTATCTATTAGAAGTTTTTTTGCATTAAGTGGAATTTGACAGAAGAGAGATAGCATCTTGAGTTATATTATCCAACAAAATGTATAGTGTATACATACTTTAGTGAGTTATTAGATGTTAGTGGCAGCATAGTGTGCTCCGAGAATCTAAGTTTATATACAATGTGGGAAGAGGAGAGGCTACGCACCCTATTGTGTATGCTTCCTAATCCCTGAATCAGCTGCAACAGCACTACTCACAGATACGAAAAGAAGCCCTTGCTACTGTGTATGCACTCAAAAAATTTCTTGTTTTCCTATACAGTTCTATATTTTATATGGTTACTGAACGTAAACCTCTGGTTTCTCTTTTCCATCCTTCAGCATCTCTTCCAGACAAAGCAGCCCATTTCCTGCAATACTGGGCTCTGTTTTTATCATGCTATAATTACAGGATTCATTTCTGCCCACAGCACAACACACTAATGTGGATGCTCTTTCTCAGTTGCCAATTGACCACAATCCAGCATTTGATCAGGATGAACTGTTGTGTTTCTAATTAGATGTTGAAGCCCAAAGTACCTGGATGGTTTTCCTATTACCAGTTCTCTGTCATGGCCAATCCTGTCTTATGTCACATTGTTCAATTTTTCCATCACAGCTGGTCGGATAGACCACTGGGCCAGACATTAGGATCCCTTGCGTCAATATTATGCTCTCCATCACCAGCTCTCCATTCGTAATGCTGTGTTACTGTTGACTACTAAAGAGTCAGTGTCTAGGGTTGTGATCCCATCTGCATTGCAGCAAGACATCATGCAACTTCTCCACCTTGACCATTGGGGTCTATCTCACACACAATTTCTGGCCCGCTGCCATGTGTTTCTGTCGGGTATTGACAATGATATCACACGTGTTGTGTCCACCTGCTCATAATGCACCACCCATCAAGTGGCATCATGGGTCTTTCTCCTTCTCTTTAAATAAGAAAATATTGCCAACTGGTAATGTCTGTGACTTGTCAAAAACACTTTATTGCACAGTTCACAGTATTCTCCTATAGAAGTTCAAATGTTGCGGTATTAAAGAGCTTGCTTGTAACTGACTGTGACGGAAACTGTTCAGCATGTTTCATTAATAAAGTCAGGGAGCGTACTCAATGAAACGTCATCTTCAGAATGTGTAATAATCACTACAGTTGTATCGCAAGGATTGGGTACACTCTTGTTATTGTTACATATAAATGCCCTTATATATCCAAGAAGCAGAAACAGTATTCTCAGTTGAAGACGAAAGTATTATAGTAAATCGTAAGGGAGAAAATTCGACACCTGAAAATGTAAATAACATTTTCCTGAAAATTAATAATCAGTTTTCTGCAAACAGTGTGTCGGTGAATTTATATAAAACACAATACACATAATTTAATAATGCACATGGACTGATCACACCATTAGAAGCAATGCACATGGGTAAATCAGTAAATGAAACAGAATATTCTAAATTGTTAGGCACTTATATTGATGAGAATCTGAAGTGTAAGTTACATGTTACAGATCTTAAACATCTACATTTTGAAACATTTTTTTACATATACCAGATTTTGGAGAAGAAAATATCAAGATTATGACTTACTTTTCTTATTTTTATTCACTAATGCCTTCTGGCATCATATTCCCCAATAATTCACCACTGAGGAAAAAGTGTCTGTTGCAAAGAAGCAGATAAAAGAATAATATGAAACGTGCAAACTGTAATTTCTTTTAGTTAGCTTTTTAAACAGTTGAGCATGCTGACAACAGCCCAACAGTACATTTACTCCCTTATCAAGTTTGTTATATGACTGTGAGGAAAAAGACCTGACGAATCATGTAAATGGTCAGCATTCTGCCAAATTTTCTGCTGAGAAAGTGTACTATAATTGTGAAACTGATTTGTTCCACATCAGAGCAAAAGGTTGTAATTACAATTCATATAAACTGCAAATAACTAACTCATTCTCATCAACAGATATGAAAGAACAAGTTTCAGTTCATTTTCTCTTGATTTTTATATGACGAGTCAAATGATTCAAAGTTGACAATGCCCTCAATTTATTCTTGAGAAACTAGTCATAACCAGCAAAGCAGGCCATCATCCCTACCATTACAGACAAGCAGTATTAGCTAGTACCATATTTCCACCATACACCAAAATAGGAAGGAATATTAAAACAGTTCCATAACTCATGACTAAGAACTGAAATGTAATTAGATTCACATATTTATAAACAGTCTTATTCAAGTAACTATGATGTAAGCAATAGATAAAGTCAATAACACAATGACTGACTATGAGAAGTGGTCAATTAGGTACTTACAATCACTTGTTCCAGCTCTGACAGTAGTTTGCGATTATTACGGTTTGCAACTTCTATTAATAAATTCTTTTCCTCCATTTTTTCCATTGTGTCTCTTATATGGCAAAGGACCTCATCATACGAATTTAATCTAGCTTCAACACGTTCTGCTTCTGTTATTGCAGCCTCAATTTGTTCCATAAGTTGTTCAACTTGTTTTTCTGATGCTAATACACTGTGCACATTCTCCTACAAATATGCATGAAAAAATTACAACATTAATGACATATGAGGAAACACCATCCACTAATAAAAAAAATCTGTGAAAATGTGTAGTACATTACAATAAGTGTAAGATATGTACTCTTTAATGATGTGTGTGTTTACTACCGCCTCCCACTTATCATTAAAGGATCCAGAAAAAATAAATCAACTCAAAAGCAAAACATGAATGTTTAGGACCTTATGTACCTCTTACACAATTTGGGTACAGGCCACAGCCACGATGTATCTGTCAGTGACTCAGGACAGTGAATCCAACACAAGGTTTGCCAGATCACACCACCAGCAGCAGTCTGTTCCACATGCTTGAACTGAGAGTGTCACCCTATGCAGCAGACACACCCACGTAGGGTCATGTGGCCTCCAGAAAAGCATAGGACCAGTGCAATGAGTTTCACAAGATGTGAGTATTTGCTCTTAGTGTTCGTCAGGTATAATCAAGCTTTTCTCTGACAATGACTGCTGCTACATCCATGGTACTTATTTGCTGTTCACTGATTACTACACTTAGAACTTGATTCTGACCATTTGCACTGTTTGCGCACTGTGTTCAATAAATGAGACCTGTACTGCATATTTACATATGAAGTACATTTTAACTCTTTATAAATTACATGTTAGCTTTTCAGTATTCTATGAGTTTTTACCAACTCACACCGAGTGTTTGTCACAAGCACTGACTACAAAGATTGAGTCGTACTGGAAGAACTGGTTCTTTTTCTGGATTAAAGGTAGCTGGAAGTGAGATAAGGAGAATGAGAAAGAAGAAATCTATGTGAAACTGCTAAAGAACAGGCATATTTCTTAATGCATTTCAGACTTAGCCATCATCGGAATCACATTTAAAAGACTCGATACACTCTATATCACCATCTACACATAATCATGGTATAGGTATATGTGGAACTCATGAGACACAGTGTATCCAGTTTTTTATTAATGTGATACTAATGATGGCTGCGGGCGAAACGCATTAAGGTGTTTATTAAAAATAAATAAATAAATAAATAAATAAATAAAGGCATAATAGCAACCAAGATGGACAATTACATTGAAATACATTATAGTGTCATAATGTCACTTAATTATAAGTGTAAAGCTACTGAAAACTATTTATTCTCTCTGAATTTTAATTCCTTTTCTACATTTCTCTTTACCTTCCTTTAGATATTGCTCATGCAGTCATTCAAATAACAGTAACAAATACAGAAAAGCCTTTCTTAACTGACTGAGGCACTTAAATTGTGAAAAACATTAAGAAAAGGGGTAGTGGGAACATTCCACAATGTAGCCACTACCTCAAAAAGGAACGTTCATTTGGAAAAGAAACTGGGAGTCAGTTCTGTTACATACATTCTCATATTTAGTTGTTCAATAAAATTTGCAAGAATGATTTACCATCAGTCAAGGAGTACAACGTTTAATTGTGACATAAAGCCTCAGATTACATGGACACAAACTGCAGCAGATACACAAATACTGTCCATTATATCATTTTATTTTGTGACTCAAGTTAACTAATTGTGTGTGTGTGTGTGTGTGTGTGTGTGTGTGTGTGTAAATAATTTTGCTAAACTTTTTTTCAACTATTTAAGGGTTTCAGGAATATTTCTGTCACATATGTGGGCTTTCAAAAAATGACACTGGACAACCAACCATTCAAACAAAGTGAGCCAAGCTAATAAAGTTAAGGTTATGAATTATTGACATGCGTAGCAGCAGATAAACAACAGTCAGCTCATAACAGAACTTCTGAGCAGGTCAGTACATTGTTATCACCACGAAATCAAATAAGATCAATGCAAGAGTAGGTCCAATAATGAAGAAGACAATATCAATACACATAAAGTGCTATGAACAGCACAGTAAACATATTACTTTAGCCAAGATAAACGTGAAGCCAACACCCACCATAGTAGTACTAGTTGATATGTCAACTAGCCATAGTATATGCAGAAGACACATTGGGACACTGTGGAAGGTTTCAGATTGATTACAAAAGATAAGACAGAGATTTCAAAACCAGATTTTAAACTGTTAAGACGTTTCCCGGGGCATACGTGGATGCTGAATTTATTATGAACTGCAGATTAAAACTAAAGAAATTGCAAAAAGGTACGAAATTAAGGCTCTGGGACATAGATAAAATGAAAGAAGGAGAGGTCATTGAGACTTTCAGAAGGAGCATTAGGTTAACACTGGACTGAAACATGGAAAACTAATACAATAGAAGACGAATGAAGAGCTCGGAGTGATGAAGTGATGATGGCAGCAGGTGATAATAAAGGTAAAAGGAAAAGGGTCATAAAATCCTTAGATAACACATGAGATATTAATTTTAATTAAAAAATAGGAAAATATAAAAAAGGAGCAAATGAAGGTAATAAATACATCTAAAAATGAGACAAAGTGCACAATGGCTAAGCAGAAATGGCAAGGGGGCAAATAAAAGCTATTATAACCATGCATCAGTAAGGAAATGATAAATGTTGCCTATATGAAAATTAATGAGACCTTAGAAGAAAACAGAAGTAGCTGTGTGAATATCAAGTACCTAGATGGCAAGCCAGTACTACTTGTAGAAGGAAAAGATGCAAGGAGGAAGGAATAAATAGAGGATATATACACAGTCCAGTCACATTAATGTGACCACCTTTCAAAAGTCTGAAGAACTACCTTTTGCAGCAGGGACTCACAGCAAGATAGTCAGTGAGGTTCTGGGAGGTACTGACAGGGATGTAGAGCTGTACCAAATCCAGTGGTGAGGCCAGCTGCACTAAGTTTCTCGGTTAAGGCCATATGGTGCAAACAACCAGACTGAGGTGATCCCACAGATTCTCAATTGGGTTTCAATCCAGGGAGTTTGGTGGCCAGGGGAGTATGGTAAACTCATTCTGGTGATCTTCAAGGCACACACATACACTGTGAGCTGTGTGACATGTTGGATTGTCCTGCTCTGAAATGCCATCATGTTGAGGAAAAAACAAACTGCACATAGGGTGGACATGGTCCCCCAAGAATAAATGAATATTTGTGTTGATCCAGTGTGCTTTCTAGAATGATCAGAGCACTCAGGAAAAGCCACAAAAACATTTCCCAGACCATTTCACTCCCTCCTCTGGCCTGGAACCTTCCAAAGATTGTTGCAGGGATGTACACTCCACTGGCCATCTGCCCGATGGAGCATAAAATGTGATTCATATCAAAAGGCCAGCTGTCACCGCTCAGTGGATGTCCAGTTGTGGAATCGGTTTGTAAATTCCAGTCTCTGTTGCCGATGAACAGCAGTCAGCGTGGGTACATGAACCAGTGGTCTACTGCGGAAATCCATACGCAGCAACATTTGCTGAACAGTCATTGAGGAGGCACTGTTGGTGGCCCCTCGGTTAAGCTGTGCGGTCAGTTGCTCTACAACAGTTGCATATCTATTTGCCTGTAAACATTTCTGCAGCTGTCATTCACCCCTATCATCTTTGGCCCGTGGTGCACCACAGTTGCCTCAATGCCACGTTTCGATAGCACAATTTTGCCATGCACGGTGTACTTTAATTACAGTGGCATGCAGACAGTTAACAAACTCAGCTCTTTTGGAAATGCTTCAGTCTTTAACGGAAAGGCAATGATCATGCCCTTTCGGGTGTCAGATAAATTGCTCCATTTCCACACTGTTTTCCACACACCCCTGACATCTGTGAGTGGTTATAGCACATTGACATCTAACATAGGCAGTGGTCACATTAATGTGACTGGACTGTGTAACTAAAGGAAACAAACTTGATGAGCATGTTCTAAAAAGTTGTAGTAGGTGAAGACGAGATGGGAGATATGACACTGCAAGAAGAAACAGAGAGAGCACTTCAAGACCAAGAAATAGAAAGAGCACTGAAACACCTAAATGGAAACAAGGCCTCTGATCTAGACAGAATTCCCTCAGTTACTGACACCGTTGGGAAACCTAGCCATGTCGATATTATTTCACCCAATGTGGAAGATACATGGGTCAAGTGAAATACCCTCAGATGTAATGAAAATGTAATAATTCAAATAAGAAAGATGGCAAGTGCTGGCAGGCCTGAATGGTGACTGGTTTGAATGCTTCTGAACAGTCAGTTTAATAAGTCACTGTTGTACAATAATGGCACAAATTACGCTACCTGACAAAAAAATTTAGCACCCTGGAAAAGAGGAGAGACTAAATGAAACTTCATAGGTTTAGAGAGTATATGATATTTCAGTGACCACAAAACTGAATAAAATTTACAAAGAATGTGGCAGCATGAGGCCACTGACCAATATGACATTTCATCCCTCTGGTCTGTATGCATGCTCAAAGTCAGTTGGAAGGGTGTTATAAAGCTGTTGATCCTCTTCTGAGGCAATCTGGCTCACAACTGTTGTAACTGGTTTTCGATATTCTGTATGCTGGCACTGGGACAGAACTGACATCTGATCTGGTCCCACATGTGTTCCTTTGGGGGCAGATCTCGGTATCTAGTTGGCCATGGGGGTCGGGGGAGATTCCTCAACATCAAGAAGATAGTTCATATGGATATGTGCCTTGTGTGGACAAACACTGTCCTGTTGAAAAATAGTACCACAATACTGTTGCACAACACACGAGGACTCAGAATATCCACGAGATATCATTGTGCTCTCAGAGTTCCATCAATCACTACCAACTTTGACTTGATGCCGTACCTGATGACACTCCAGACGTATTACACTAGGAGTAACACTGCTGTGCCTATCTAAGACACTGGAGACACTGGAGTAACACTGCTAGTGTACTCATTGATGACAATCATTCGGCATATGACAGAACCATGATTTTTCGCAGAACACATTGCGATGCCATTCATCAGCAGTCCATACTTCCTGGCCAAGGAACAACTTGAAATGCAGCCATTTTTACTGTGGTGTTAATGGCAGCCTATTTGTGGGACAGTAATTCCCTGAACCAGTTTCTGTTGGTTTCTGACCAATGGTGTGGTATGACACAAAATATTAGGAGTCCATTACTTGTTTTCAGATGGCAGGTGCAGATGTGAATGGGTTACAATATACTTTGTGGACAATATAGTGATTCTCCCATGTGGTGGTTAGACATGGTCAAATTGAACCTTTATGAGTATGCCTACCCTCACATTCCCAATCAATCCAACATCATACCACAGTCACATCCAAATGCCCCACAAATCTGGTAACTGTGCAATTCAAGTAACTGGTCACATGGACATCCACAATGAGGCCCCTTTTAAACTCTGTCAGATGGTGATAATACTATCCCACACAAGTATGCAGCATCTCTGTGTCCTTCACAGTTATCACTCAACATCTGATGCATATCAAGCACCTGATTTACCCACTAGACCTCATAACAACACTATATACGCACAATTCTAATGTACTCCGGTGGTCGTTCTACTGGTCAGAGAGAATTGCAGTTCGAATCATTTACACACTTGCCAATCATGTCTACACGTGTGAAGTTACACTGATGTACAACCATGTCTTTCTTTTTCTTGTCAGGCATTGTATTTACAGAAGAATGGAAAAACTGGTAGAATCCAACCTTGGGGAACATCAGTTTGGCTTCCAGAGAAATAAAGAACATGCGAATCAATACTGCGCATATGACTAATATAAGCAAACCCATGTTTGTGGCATTTGTAGACATAAAGTAAGTTTATGAAAATGCTGATTGGAATACACTCTTTGAAATTCTGAAGGTTGCAGGAAAAAATTACAGGGGGCAAAAGGTTCTTTACAACTTGTACAGAAACCAAGGACTCGGAAGAGCAGATGAGCGCAAAGAATAGTGTCTTGAAAATAGTTTATAAAATGAACATTAACAAAAGTAAAACAAAGATAATGGAATGTAGTCAAATTAAATCAGGCAATGCTGAGATAATTAGATTAGGAAGTGAGATACTGAAAGTACCAGAAGAGTTTTGCTATTTGGGCAGCAATATAACTGATGATGGCTAAAGTAGAAAGGATGTAAAATGCAGAAAGAGTTCTAAAAAAAAGAGGAATTTGTTAACATTTAATATCAATGTAATTGCCAGGACGTCTTTTCTGAAGGTAATTGTCTGGAGTGTAGCCTTGTATGGAAGTGCAACATGGACGATAAGCAGTTCAGATGTGAAGTGAGTAGAACCTTTTAAAATGTGGTACTACAGAAGAAAGTTGGAGAAGAGATGGTTAGATTGAATAACTAATGAACAGGTAGTGAACTTGAACTGCTGAAAAAAGAAGCTAATAGGACACATCCAGAGGCATTAAAGAATCATCAAATTGGTAATGGAATGAAGTGTTATGGGCAAAAATTGTAGAGGTAGGCCAAGGCTTCGACACGGTACAATTCAAATGGATGTAGGTTATGGTTGTTATTGAGAGATGAGGCCTGCACAGCATACACCAACATGAAGAGCTGCACCAAACCAGTCTTTGGACAGAAGATGATGGCGACAAGTTTGGATAAAATGATAGCAGTAGCTGAAACATGTCAATTATGTAATAAATAAAGAAGAAAGTAACTTATTTACACAGTATTATTTGCAAAAGGAATAGTATGTATACTGTAGGGTGGACAGAGGATTGCGCATGTCTCCATATAATCATCCTTGCTCAGAGAAATGAATATAACATTCTGTATATCATAAACATTATCTAAACCAGAATGAGAAGACAAATGGTACTCCAGGATGGTGATGATCGTCAACACTGTTATGTTGACACAGCCATTGTTTGTAACAGCACAATATCTTAAAAAATGAGTAGCCAACAATATAATCAAATTGAGATCTGCTTGGCTGTCTCAGACAGACATCCACATGGTGTTATACCTCCTCCAAAATCTCTGAAAAAACAATGGAAACCGATGTCACCTGAGATGGTTCATATGCATATTACATACGTGTATCATCATTCTGAGGCTTATATTCCTGTATGAGGTGATTACATTCTTTATCATAACTTGACTCTCACCTTTCTGTTCCATGTTTATTTCTTTTTTCTTTTTTTGTGCCTACATTCATAAAATAAAATCATTTGAAGTTTTGCAGGTATTGCTGCAAAACTACCTGCAAAACTTTATCTGAGAAAGCATGACCAGGCAAGGAAACATTTACATTCAGATCAGGGGGAGGGGTGTTAGCAGTAAGATGGGGACTGGAGAAATGGAGAGGGGCAGCAAATGCAGGATAAACAGTGACTGCAGCTGCACATTGGCAACACCAGTTTTAGCCAACATTATAACCTCAAGAATACGATGGTCACAAGTACGACATCTTGTGGAACTAGCTATGAGGACACAAAGTTGTTCTGATAGTGACTACATAGCCACCAAACTGTATTAATACTATTTTCGATCTTAGATGGTGCCCGTCAATATTGTTATATGGTTTTGAACGTATCACCGAAAAACCATGGTAACAGTTGAACTTAACTGACCAGCAGTACAACAGAAAACTTAGAAGAAAACAAATTACACCTTCTTACAGTTTTAGTTGATAAAACATCTACATAAAACCATAAACAAGTTAGCTATAATAATTTACTTACACCATCCAGAACAGAGAGGTCTTTTGCTAACATATCTGTAAATGCTTCAGCATTACTGATTCCAAATTGGCACTGGGATATCAACACTTCCAAATCAGTTTCCTCACGATCTGTAAGTGCTAAATAGTCCTCTGCTTCCACTGGTTCTGCATAACCCCCTGGAAAAAAGGATGTGATTTTCAGCATCACAATTATGTTACTCAAAATCTCCATTCATGGTTTAAAACAGACCAAAACATTCATAAGCACAATGTAAGGAAAGGAAATTACCTTCACAATTCTACTACAGAAGTGTGTGTGTTGCGTCTTGGAGAAAAAGGTTTAAAAGAGCAAGACTGAAGTGGCACAGCTACGTACATAGAATGAGCGCACAAAGAGTCCCGAAGGTGATGCATTAAATGAAAGTAGAGAGCATAGGGCTGAGGGTAGACCAAGTGATAGGTAGCTGATGAGAGTGTAAGAGGCAGTGTGAAAGCAAAGAGACAACTGGAAAAATATGAACCCTCAGAAGATGACAGGTCAGAATAAAATGGGGAGACATTTGTTCCAGCCATAACTTGTTTGAGACTAAACTGTAAACATTATGAACAGCATCTTGCAAAAGAGCTATTTCATGGTTGCTGCAATCAATATTCATGTTCTGATTTGGTGTGACCAATACAAAAGCGGTATAAGATGACTGCCATTTTGCAAGGAGCCTGTAGTGGAGTTCGGCACTCTTTAGTACTCTTTTTGACCATTTGGAGTTTGTTAGTATGTGCAGTAGTTTGCCATTGTCTCATGCCCCCAAAATACACTGTCTGAGATGTGACTGAGCATTGTGCCTGGGTCTCTCACTTGTAATGTTTCCAATATGATTGCATTCTTGACATGTTTCTCAGCAAGTACATTGCCTGGTATACCCATGTGAGTTGGTGTTCAAAGGAAAGTCATGGTGATTCCTGTTCTATGGAGGTCATATAGCAGGTCGTGAATGTGAGAGACCAGCATATTTTGTGGGTAGCATTGGTCTACTGCTTGCAATCCGCTCATGGAGTCACCAGATACAAGGAATAACCGATTTGGGAGAGTTCCAATATGTCGGAGAGCTCAAAATATGGGTTCCATTTATGCAGTAAATGAGTTGCACATACAAAGGGTAAAAAAGAAATCTAATTTTTATATTTTGAACAAATGAAAACCTAATATTAAATTTGTTGTTTAATGATTTACACCATCCATCACTCATCCTTAGTGTAGCATAGAAAGGTATGAGAGAGAGAGAGAGAGAGAAAGAGAGAGAGAGAGAGGAGGGGGGGGGGGATGAGGAGATGAATAAAGAAACAGAAGAGTAGGCGGTGGACAGAGAGAGGGAAGAGGAGGAGATGGAATTAGAGGGGGAGAGGAGGATATGGAGAGAGGTGAAAGGAGCAGCTGGATAGAGGGAGGGTGGAGAGCAGGTAAACAGAGAAATGGGGGGAAGCAGGTGAACAGAGAGAGGGTGGAGGACCATTATTATTATTATTATTATTATTATTATTAGCAGCAGCAGCAGCAGTAGCAGTAGTATTAGTAATAAAGTTATGTAATTAATTTTTTGCTTGTTTGTAGGTACACGTCTGCAGTCATGGTGCACACTGAATTTCCCCTACCACTGTACTCTAGCTCAGGCATGTTCACGAAGCAGGTAGGTGAGAAAGAGCACTTGTTGTCTCTCACTGCATAAGAAGTGAGTGCTCTTGGTAAAACAAGGTGATCACATGTCACTGTGTAGCACACAGGAATTGCAAACAGTGAGCTGTCTTCAGGCGAATGATCACTGTTAAGCTCAGTGCTACCTTAGATGTAAGCATATACACTTACTTAAAGTTGAGAGCATGTCTTTTTAAACTGATGAAAAGTGGCATGATGCCCAGGTTAGGAACTTCAAAGCAAAGGTGAGGTCAATTTATAACAGATCAGAGCAAGAGCCTACATGTTTGTGTGGAACACAATGGTGCCCTCAGATGCTTAGTGTGCTTCAGAACTGACATAATGGAAAAATTCAATTTCCCATGACATTATAAAATGTTCAATATACAATTTATGGACTCTTAGAAGGTGAAGACCAATAAGTGGAGGTCAAAACTTAAAGTAAACACTGTTAAACAATGTGACTGAAATAAGAATTTGCCGTGTGGGAGTAGAGGAATAAACTTCTAAATAATTTTCCTCAACCATTTTTCTCAACATTTTCACTATATAAATGTGTTTTTGATTTCAGGACAAACACATAAAAAATGCATCTGCAATTTGAGCAAGTTACAATATGGCTTTTCAGACTGCCAGAGAGTTACACAGTTTCACTGAAGGAGAATTTCTGAAGACATGTTTTGTATCTGAAGATAAGCATATAGCTCTTGAGAGGGGATTTCAAGCAGTTGGTCTCTTGTTCAATCATTTCATGTAGAGTTCAAGAAATAGCTAATAAGGTTTCAGGTAAGGTAATAGTTCCTGCAGAAATTTTAGTGCATTTTCTTTGTTGCTGGATGAGTGATAAAATGTTTCTGATTATACTCAATTGGCAATTTACATTTGCAGTACAGATAATAGTCTCATCATCATCATCATCATCATCATCATCATCATCAGAAGAACTACTGAAGTTGTTCCGATGAAAGACATTACATCAGGGGCAGTGTGTGTGTGTGTGTGTGTGTGTGTGTGTGTGTGTGTGTGTGTGTGTGTGTGCAAGAGTGTTGACAATATGGATTTGCAATAGAAGAAACTTGCTGCTGATGGTGCTGCGGCTGCAGTTGGCTGAAACATCAGTTTCGTGACACTTTTGTGAGAGATGTTCAAACTGTTACCAGTTCCACATGAGGTTTCTGCAACACACTGCATTCTCCTCCAAGGTAATTTACATGCTAAGAAAGCAAACATGAGGAAAGTGACATGTGTCATGACTCACACAACAAATTTCATCTGCATCCATGGTCTTAGGTATTATCTGTGCAAAGCCTTTTCATAAGATCTGAAAGCAATTACAGTGACTTGCCATATCATAGAACAATACACTGGCTGAATTGAAGTAATGACTTTGAGACATTTTTTGATCTTTGAAATGAAATAGATACCACAAAAGTGGTAAGCCCGTTCTGAAATTGAAAAATAAACAGTGTATAGCAGATTTAGCCTTGCTCTGTGAAATTAAGACACCATACGAACATTGCAGGGTAAAAACATGCTAATTTCAGGGATATATTGATGTATTCAGGGGTTTAAGATGTATTCTCTTTGTGGTATAGACAGCTTATTTCTGCTTATCTGCTTATTTCTCCAAGTTGTCACAGTTAATTATGGAAGCAGAGTGAAATTGTGAACAGTATCAAATTGTATTCACTGATCTTCTTGGTGAATTTTAGATTCATTTCCAGGATTTTGAAAAGTTAAATGAACAGTTTAATGTCTTTCAACATCCATTTTCAGTTGATTCTGACAATGTGGAAACTGAGTTGCAGTCAGAACTTTTAGACCTACAGAGTGATAGGCAGTTGTGTCCTAAGTTTCATAACAAAATTAGTCTCATAGACTTTTTTTATAAGAAGTTTCTTTAACATAAATTTCTAGAACTTTACGAGCTTGCAGCTATGATTGTGTCAATGTTTGAATCTACACACTTGTGGAAGCAACTTTTTTTTCCACAATGAAGAGTACAAAATCTAGCTACGGAAGTTCACAGACAGACTTTGACATAAAAGCTTTTGCTTCAAATTTGCAGTGCTCAGAAAGTGGTATCAGATATTATTCTTTAGTGACAAGCAAAGTAACTGATATTCACTAACATTGTCTCTTCTTATGTTTAATCTTTGAATAAAATGTTAGCTAAATATAAGTTTATATTTAAATTTTGGCTGAAAATGACATTCACTGTACGGCTGCATCAGTCTTAAGATATACCATGTTTTGTACTCAACTATCTCATTAACTTCACTTTATTGGAATATTAAGAGAGATACAAGTTTCATTGCACTGTTGTTCTTCATTAATGCATTACACTTAGGAAATAAATTTGATACTGAACACAGTAATAAGTCACTGTAAAGTGACACATCTTCATAGAATGTGACATTAGTGACTGTAGAATTAAACTCATATATAACTTTTCTCTTGCACAACTAACTTGTCCTGATTTCCCCCTCCCCAATCTTCCACACCATGCCCCCCCTGTAAAGTGACACATCTTCATAGAATGTGACATTAGTGACTGTAGAATTAAACTCATATATAACTTTTCTCTTGCACAACTAACTTGTCCTGATTTCCCCCTCCCCAATCTTCCACACCATGCCCCCACCTTTAGTAACCTCAAGCCAGATAGCTGGTCACTGCATATGCATGAGAATGAGTCAGCTTGCATTACCACTGTCTTGTCTCCTCTATTGGTGGATTACCTTCAAAATTTGGAAGTCATAATTAAAACCTTATACATAAGATAGTTATCTTAAGACACTCATGTAAAAGGTAGCTACATATTTCACTGAGGAAGGGCACTATAATTATATAGTTGTAAAAATTACTTATTTCAAGCAGACTAAACTGTGTGCCGGACCAGGACTTGGAACTGAAACCTTCACTTTTTGCAGGGAAATGCTTGAAGAATGGTGCTATCAAGGTACAACTCATGACCTGCTCTAACAGCTTTACTTTCATCAGTGAGCCCTCTTCTACTTTCCAATGGTAGAGTATTTGCCCACAAAAGGCTTTGGTTCCTGGTTTTAAGTTCCAGTTTTAACCTGCCAGGAAGTTTCAAATCAGTAAACACTCTACTGCAGAGAGAAAATTCATTCCAACTTGTTCCACATGACAGCAAGTTGTCACAGTTATCAAGGTCACAGATATCTGAGTGGTTCAATGACTTATTAAATAATAGAACCCAGTGTGACAGACTGCTGTTCTCTGTGTACAGAAATGACTTGGTGGACAGGATGGGCAGCAATATGTGGTTGTTTGCTGATGATGCTGTGCTGTATGGTAAGGTGTCAAAGTTGAGTGACTGTAGGAAGATACAAGATGAATTAGACAAAATTTCCAGTTGGTGTGATGAATGGCAGTTAGCCCTTGTCCTGCTTGACACTGTCAACTTCTTTAAATATCTGGGTGTAATGTTGCAAAGTGATATGAGATGGAACAAGCACGAGAGAACTATGGCAGGGGAGGCGAATGGTCAACTTTGGTTCATTAGGAGAATTTTACGAACTAGTGGTTCACCTGTAAAGGAGGGTGCATATAGGACTCCGGTGCAACCTACTCTTCAGTTCTGTTCGAGTGTTTGGGATTTGTACCAACTCAGATTAAAGGAAGACATCGAAACAATCCAGAGGTGGGTTGCTAGATTTGTTACCAGTAAGTTTTAACAACACGTAAGTGTTATGGAGATGCTTTGGAAACTCAAATGGGAATCTCTACTGCGGAAACACTAATGAGAAAATTTGGAGAACTGGCATTTGATGCTGACTGCTGAACGATTCTACTGCCACCAACATACATTGCGCATAAGGACCACGAAGAAAAGATATGAAAAATTAAGGCTCATCCAGAGGCATATAGACAGTTGTTTCTCCCCTCACTCTATTTGCGAGTGGAACAGGAAATGAAATGACTTGTTGTAGTACAGGGTATCCTCCTCCATGCACTGTACAGTGGCTTGTGGAGTATCTATGCCGATGTAGATGTAGATTGGTGGAATAGGCAAATAACTAAACCAATCTCGCTATGCCGTTACAATAGGATGACCACATGACCTGTATTTTACGGGATTGTCCCTTATTTAGCTTAAGTGTCCCATTGTCCTGACAGAATACAAATGGGAGGTATATTGTCCCGTTTTTCATAAACTGCCCCATGGGTAGCAATAGCCTGTTTTGAAGTAATGTGTAGCATAAGCAAAGGGAGAACAAATGTGGTCTTACCCAAGAATAAAGAAAATACAATATTTGATTAAACCAAACTGAATGAGGTCTATCATTTCCAACTTCCTTACATCTCAAGATAACTACACTCCTGGAAATGGAAAAAAGAACACATTGACACCGGTGTGTCAGACCCACCATACTTGCTCTGGACACTGCGAGAGGGCTGTACAAGCAATGATCACATGCACGGCACAGCGGACACACCAGGAACCGCGGTGTTGGCCGTCGAATGGCGCTAGCTGCGCAGCATTTGTGCACCGCCGCCGTCAGTGTCAGCCAGTTTGCCGTGGCATACAGAGCTCCATCGCAGTCTTTAACACTGGTAGCATGCCTCGACAGCGTGGACGTGAACCGTATGTGCAGTTGACGGACTTTGAGCGAGGGCGTATAGTGGGCATGCGGGAGGCCGGGTGGACGTACCGCCGAATTGCTCAACACGTGGGGCGTGAGGTCTCCACAGTACATCGATGTTGTCGCCAGTGGTCGGCGGAAGGTGCACGTGCCTGTCGACCTGGGACCGGACCGCAGCGACGCATGGATGCACGCCAAGACCGTAGGATCCCACGCAGTGCCGTAGGGGACCGCACCGCCACTTCCCAGCAAATTAGGGACACTGTTGCTCCTGGGGTATCGGCGAGGACCATTCGCAACCG
Source organism: Schistocerca nitens (assembly GCF_023898315.1). NCBI lineage: Eukaryota > Metazoa > Arthropoda > Insecta > Orthoptera > Acrididae > Schistocerca > Schistocerca nitens. The sequence continues at coordinate 832,249,802 of NC_064616.1, read as the reverse complement.
TCTCCATGAAGCTGGGCTACGGTCCCGCACACCGTTAGGCCGTCTTCCGCTCACGCCCCAACATCGTGCAGCCCGCCTCCAGTGGTGTCGCGACAGGCGTGAATGGAGGGACGAATGGAGACGTGTCGTCTTCAGCGATGAGAGTCGCTTCTGCCTTGGTGCCAATGATGGTCGTATGCGTGTTTGGTGCCGTGCAGGTGAGCGCCACAATCAGGACTGCATACGACCGAGGCACACAGGGCCAACACCCGGCATCATGGTGTGGGGAGCGATCTCCCACACTGGCCGTACACCACTGGTGATCGTCGAGGGGACACTGAATAGTGCACGGTACATCCAAACCGTCATCGAACCCATCGTTCTACCATTCCTAGACCGGCAAGGGAACTTGCTGTTCCAACAGGACAATGCACGTCCGCATGTATCCCGTGCCACCCAACGTGCTCTAGAAGGTGTAAGTCAACTACCCTGGCCAGCAAGATCTCCGGATCTGTCCCCCATTGAGCATGTTTGGGACTGGATGAAGCGTCGTCTCACGCGGTCTGCACGTCCAGCACGAACGCTGGTCCAACTGAGGCGCCAGGTGGAAATGGCATGGCAAGCCGTTCCACAGGACTACATCCAGCATCTCTACGATCGTCTCCATGGGAGAATAGCAGCCTGCATTGCTGCGAAAGGTGGATATACACTGTACTAGTGCCGACATTGTGCATGCTCTGTTGCCTGTGTCTATGTGCCTGTGGTTCTGTCAGTGTGATCATGTGATGTATCTGACCCCAGGAATGTGTCAATAAAGTTTCCCCTTCCTGGGACAATGAATTCACGGTGTTCTTATTTCAATTTCCAGGAGTGTACTACAAGAATTTGTAGCTCATTACTACATTTGTGGCAGTTCTACCTCGAAGTAATGCTGCAGCAGAAAGGGTGTTCTCGATCAAAAATACTTTATCAACTAAGGAAAAGAAGACTTTTGTGTGTAAACTGTTAAGAAATAATTATAACTAAGATTCATTTTGTGGATACTTCATATGTTGGTTTTTATAAAATTCCAATTGAAAATATCAGACTTCTACAAAAAAAGTTCAGAAACTACCCACGGTGAAACTTGCAGTCCAATTGAGAGTGAAAAATAAATAACCTATGTAAATAATAATCGTTTACTACCATAGTTAAAAACTTCGTTGGATGAAAGTGATATACTGTGATAGAAGATATTTTTGTGCATCTTTTAGTATGAATTTTAACAAAATGGTATAATGAGCTATGCAACTGTAGCATAAAGCAACAAATCTACTAGACATAGTACGCCTATTAATAAGTTTCTAAAAAATGTCCATTCATTTCAACTTCTAATTTTGTCCCATATTTTATTACACCATACAAGCATCCTTTTGTCCATAGGCAATTAACATATAAAACATGAATGAATATCAAATGATTTGCGAACACTACCAACAACAGACACCTTCATTCAACACTGATGTTTTGCAGGCCATATCACACGATGGGATCTGTTTAAAAGCTCTAAGCCAATTGAGTAAAGATTTGTCACAAATGAGGTAGATGTCAAATATTCAATAAAACCTCACCTCAGTGGGGAGAAAAAAAGGAAAAGAAAACTGTTATTCTTGTTTAAACATAGTACAAAGCTTCTAGTATTGTAATAAGTGACATAACATACCGAAGATCAGTGAGCAGAATGTACATAAGGAGAATAAATTCCACTATCGAGGAACATTGCAAAATGTTAGGAGCTGTATTTATAGATCCTAATAAATTCTTAATCTATAAATGTCTGGCGAATTATGGTTTACATCTTAACAGACTGGGCTCTAAAACATTTAGCAAAATGTTCCCTGATACTTGTCAATCATAAGAAATAAGGGAAACTAATAAATGTTAAAGAACCTAAATGACTTCCAGTCAACAGTAAACTGCTGTATTTATTTGAGTACAGGACGATTCTGAATATAAGACAACCCTTTTTTTTAAAAAAAAAAAAAAAAAAAAAAGAGGCTCCTAGAGGAAAATTTATTTTTTCACATATTCTGACTAATAAAAATTGCAGACTTTTACTGATGTAAGGCATTTGCCTAAAAAGTACCTGTTCTAAATTTATGCCATTTATTGGTTGTCTTCATCTTGATAATAAGTGGGGAAATAAAAACAAGCAGAAAGTAATAGTTTACATTAATTTTTATCTCCACTACTGCTTTACCTTTTGCTTAGCCTGTTTCCTGTGGCACCACTATTTTTAATTATCATTATCATCACCTTAACAGGGCAACTGTGAAACTTATATCTTTTTTGTCACCAATATTTGGTTATGTCTTCAAAATATGTTGAGTCTTTTAATACACAGTGAGTGGATTTCACTTCTATAGTGATGTGAGAATGTTGCAATGTCTTTTGCTACAAAAACATACCATCTGCCTACTGCTCTCTCATTGGCTTTGTAGAAACAGCAGCTGACACACCCCCTATAATTTGTGTCATACCTCACAGTGAGCATCGACAACATTGCTGAACATAATGCTCCAGTCCAGACTTTTTGCATCTGCAGAAATGTATGCTATTTTAAGTATTTGTCCAACTTCAAAGTCAGTTCAGTTTCAAGTAGATATGAATGCAAGCAAAGTGCTGTTTAAACATGGTAGATGTTCATAAAAAGCTGAAGAACACAGTATAGATTCCTGTAGTTGGTAGCAAGACAAAATCTGCTGTCCGCTCACCACTCCCATCCCCACCTCATATAGTTCTAAGCGAAGTTGATGTCACTGTTCCCCATCCAAGCCTTCTGTAGTGCTGTGCCTGAGCAACAGTGAAACATGGATGGCAATATCTTCTACAGTGACGGTCATACGTAACAGCAGCAACTAATGCATTAATAAAATATTGCAATCATGATTCAGTCCAATTCTAGAATTTCCACTCATCCCGCAAACTAGTGCTGTTTATTGGTACTATCCTCGCAATGGGTGTTTTCTCTATATTTTATTCTTGTGATAACAACTGCAGTCAGTTTAATGTGATTTGTGTCATTTGTTAGACATTTAATTCTGGATTCTTTTTCCTCGTTTCATATGAATGCCACCATTTGTTCTAAAGCTGATTAAAAGTACGTCATTTTCTCCAGTATTCTAATAGATGAACAGCTACCAAATTTTCATTTCCAGTGCACTTCATAAGTCATTTGTTTCTCATAACCAAATAAAATACTGACTTGGGTTCAGAATCAATTAATGGTTTTTGAAGAACAAGATTTTCCCCTTTGAATGTTACCTTTACTTAAAATGCAGCATAATTTATGTATATAGTATCCATACATGTATGAGAACTTCTATTGAAAACCTATTCAAACACAACAAAAGTTTGAGTTGATAGAATATAATGCTCTTTCCTCCTGTGTTTCACAAAACTATCAATTTTTTAAGCAGAGCATTAGAATGTTGTAGCTAGTTTATAGTTTCTCATGTACCTATCCGTTGCACTAGTGCCACAAGTCAAATGCCACATGACCAATGGAGCAAGATCGATACTTATTCATTCAGATTTAGATTACTATGAAAGAAGTGACTTTAACTGTTTAAATGAAGAATATATTTTTGAGGGTTGTTATGTCCAACTAATAAGCCTTAATGTTGTTACAATGTCAATTTATAGAATCCCAGGAAAAGTAATAACTGAGCATTTCCTACATAAATTTCAGTTCTTGCTATGACACCTTAGTATAGTGAAAAAGAAGGGGGAAAAAAGTAGTTGCTTTTGATTTCAACATCAATGTGCTTAGTGCAAACAGTGAAGAATAAAAATTCATTGACTTAATAGAAAAATTACCATTTCAAATTAAATTCTTCAGAATCAACAAGAGAAAGTGCCCAGTCTCCTTCATAAATTGACAATAATTCAACAAATTATGGATTTGAAGATGTACATAAATTTTGTTTGGATTTAGGAGTTTCTGATCATTCAGGATTATTCACTGGGCTGAGATCAGGTAAGGAAATTATGCGTAAAAAAGGCTACATAAAAAGGCACTTTTATCAGGAAAACATGATTTCATTTCATGACTAGCTGAATAAGACAGAATGGGACTTAGACGGAATTGACAGAATTATTTGAAGCAATGCAAATTTTGAAGCATTCTTAAGTAAGCTTTTAAATGTTTTCAATGAAACTTTTCCACCTAAAACTTGTTTTAAGAAAGAGGCAAAACAATCAAAATGGATCACTAAACAATATCTAGTGCTAAGAAAGAGTCAGCTACACAATGAACTATAATATAATAAAAATACTGACTTTGTTGAATATGTCAGATGATACCAAATTACATTTAAGAAAGTTGACAAGGCAGCAAAGCAAATAGCAAATAATAGTTTAAATCTAAGACCTGAGAATAAATCAAAGGCAGTGTGGTCAGTTGTGAAATCTGAATTAGGTATTAAGCACTCTAGTCATGAAATATGTAAAATCAAGTATGAAGATGAGGTTACTGAAAATCCAGCTCAAATTTCATAACGCTCCAATGAATTCTGAATTAATGTAGCAAAGTCAGATGTCAATGTTGCAGATTATGACAATGAAGTATGTCCCTTCGGACTAGATAAAATGTCTGAATGCCTCACACAATTTAAAAGTGTCAGCAATAGAAGCAGGAAATATTATATTAATACTGAAAAACAAATGTTCTTTAGGTTGGGATGAGATGCCCACAAAAGTTCTCAAATTTGTGTGTAAAATAATAGGGCACCCACTGTGTATAATAATTAACCAATGTTTTGAACATGGATGTTTCCCAGAGTTGCTGAAGTATGCAGAAGTAAAATCCCTGTTCAAAAAAGAGCCAAGAGAGAATTTAGGAAATTACTGTTCCATATTACTTTTTCCAGTCTTATCAAAAGTATTTGAAAAAGCCAATGCCATCCAGATTCAAAATTTTACTGAATATTATGAGATTACTTTGAAAAATCAATTTGGCTTCCAATGTGAAAAACAACTATAGATGAAATTAACAAGTTCGTAGTCAAGACTGGCACAACATTAGACAAAATAAATAAATAAATAAATAAATAAAGTTGCAGGGATCTTTTGTAACCTCACACAAGTTTTGACTCAGTAAATCGTGCACTTCTTATCCATAAACGTATGGAATTAGGGGTAGTGTTCTACATTGGCTTACTTCATACCTGTGCAGTCAGAAACAAAGAGTGGTTGTCTCTACAAATGCAGAAAATTATTCTTCCAAATGGAAGATAGCAACACAAGGTATCTCTCAAGATTCTATCCTATGACTTATTTTGTTTCCGTTCTACATTAATGACCTATCAATCAATATAAACAACCTATCAGTTTTATTTGTGGATGACACATCTGTATTAATTGAGGAGTGTAAGTCAGAGACTATCCCTGTCTCCATCATCTACACAATAGATCATTTAGAAACATGGTTTCATCTCAGCTGATTAACCCTGAATGTCCAAAAACCCTAGTGATCCAGTTCATAACAAAACAATCAACATCCCAGGAAATTAAAATAAACCACAAAAATCAAAATCTACAAGAAGTGGATTTTCCGAAATTTTTAAGCTTAAGCATACACATAAATTCAAACTGGAACAAACATAAGGAATATCTAGTAAATGAAGTATATAGTTTTGCACTGGCAATGCAAATACTGGCAAATGCCACTGACATAGGCACAAGGAAAATTGCATACCTCAGCTATTTCCAGTCAGTTATAAGAAACAGTATTTTTGGGGAAATTTGGGATCGACAGGAAGTGCAAAATGGCTAAGCAGGGATGGCTAGAGGACAAATGTAAGGATGTAGAGGCTTATTTCACTAGGTGCAAGATAGATACTGCTTACAGGAAAATTAAAGAGACCTTTGGAGAAAAGAGAACCACTTGCATGAATATCAAGAGCTCAGATGGAAACCCAGTTCTAAGCAAAGAAGGGAAAGCATAAAGGTGGAATGAGTATATAGAGGGTCTATACAGGGGCGATGTTCTTGAGGACAATATTATGGAAATGGAAGAGGATGTAGATGAAGATGAAATGGGAGATATGATACTGCGTGAAGAGTTTGACAGAGCACTGAAAGACCCAAGTCTAAACAAGGCCACGGGAGTAGACAAAATTCCATTAGAACTACTGACAGCCTTGGGAGAGCCAGTCCTCACAAAACTCTACCATCTGGTGAGCAAGATGTATGAGACAGGCGAAATTCCCTCAGACTTCAAGAAGAATATAATAATTTCAATCCCAAAGAAAGCAGGTGTTGACAGATGTGAAAATTACCAACTATCAGTTTAATATGTCACAGCTGCAAAATACTAACGCAAATTATTTACAGACGAATGGAAAAACTGATAGAAGCCGACTTTGGGGAAGATCAGTTTGTATTCTGTAGAAATGTTGGAACACGTGATGCAATACTGACCCTACGACTTATCTTAGAAGAAAGATTAAGGAAAGGCAAACCTACTTTTCTAGCATTTGTAGACTTAGAGAAAGCTTTTGACAATGTTGACTGGAATACTCTCTTTCAAATTCTAAAGGTGGCAGGGGTCAAAAACAGGGAGCAAAAGGCTATTTACAATTTGTACAGAAACCAGATGGCAGTTATAAGAGTAGAGGGGTATGAAAGTGAAGCAGTGGTTGGGAACGGAGTTAGACAGGGTTGTAGCCTCTCCCCAATGCTATTCAATCTGTATATTGAGCAAGCAGTAAAGGAAACAAAAGAAAAGTTCGGGGTAGGTAGTAAAATCCATGGAAAAGAAATAAAAACTTTGAGGTTCGCCGATGACATTGTAATTCTGTCAGAGACAGCAAAGGACTTGGAAGAGCAGTTGAACGGAATGGACAGTGTCTTGAAAGGAGGGTATGAGATGAACATCAACAACAGCAAAACGAGGATAATGGAATGTAGTCAAATTAAGGCGGGTGATGCTGAGGGAATTAGATTAGGAAATGAGACACTTAAAGTAGTAAAGGAGTTTTGCTATTTGGGGAGCAAAATAACTGATGATGATCGAAGTAGAGAGGATATAAAATATAGACTGGCAATGGCAAGGAAAGCATTTCTGAATAAGAGAAATTTGTTAACATCGAGTATAGATTTAAGTGTCAGGAAGTTGTTTCTGAAAGTATTTGTATGGAGTGTAGCCATGTATGGAAGTGAAACATGGACGATAACCAGTTTGGACAAGAAGAGAATAGAAGCTTTCGAAATGTGGTGCTACAGAAGAATGCTGAAGATAAGGTGGGTAGATCACGGAACTAATGAGGAGGTACTGAATAGGATTGGGGAGAAGAGAAGTTTGTGGCACAACTTGACTAGAAGAAGGGATCGGTTGGTAGGACATGTTTTGAGGCATAAAGGGATCACAAATTTAGCATTGGAGGGCAGCGTGGAGGGTAAAAATCGTAGAGGGAGACCAAGAGATCAATACACTAAGCAGATTCAGAAGGATGTAGACTGCAGTACGTACTGGGAGATGAAGAAGCTTGCACAGGATAGAGGAGCATGGAGAGCTGCATCAAACCAGTCTCAGGACTGAAGACCACAACAACAACAACAACAACAACAATCCACATACTAAAATTAGAGAACATAATTATTAGAAACATGTGTGGTGTACATTCAAGGAAATGATGTTGCCAATTATTTAAAAAGCTGAAATTATGAACAGTACCCTCTCTATGTAGCTATGATATCATCTGTATTTGCATAGCAATTCAGAATTATGCAAGGAGGACTGCTTTGGTCACACGTGTAATACAAGAAATAAAGAAAATTTTATGCTCCCTGCTCACCATTTAAACTTATATGCTCAGACTCCCCAGTATGTGGGAATGAAAATTTAGAATCAACTAAAAGCCACAAACAATCTGAGTATGAACCTATATTCACTGAAAAGAACGCTACACAATGTTCTGCTTCAGCAATGCTACTACTCAGTTGAAGAATTCATGAATGATGAAGTGAAAGTTTCAGCAGGCTGAAGTTTATAAACTGTCTTGTTGCGTGAATATGTAAAGGTATCTTTTCAGAAAAAGTTACATTTATGTTTAAATGCAACTCTGCCTTATTAACTAAGTTTTATATCATTGAAATTGTGTTAACCATCTTTTGACATGTCTCCTGTACTTTAATCAAATGATTAATATATGTATGCTATGAGGTGAATAAATCACAATTCAGTCAGTCCCTGAAGGGTATCAATTTCATGAATTGTGTAAACATCACTCCCTTCCTTCCTCCCCTACCCTGCTTCAACAGTGAATGCACAAATTTTTATAACATCTTCTCTTCTACAGGAGTGACACACACATATTATTATTATTATTATTATTTCTTTACTTTCTCAGACGTTAAGTCTGGTTAAAAATGGAAAGTGACGCGGACCTTGATCAAGCGTCACTTCCTTTTAACTGTACGGTATATGTTATATTGCATTTAGGAACTTTCGGGTAATTGAACATGTATCAATAATTACGGATTTCTGTAGTTGTATATATAAGTTTGGATGTAGCTGTATTGCATTGATGTACTGGTGGATATTGTGTGGTATGACTCCTGTTGTTGATAGTATAATTGGTATAACGTCAACTTTATCCTGATGCCACATGTCCTTGACTTCCTCAGCCAGTTGGATGTATTTTTCAATTTTTTCTCCTGTTTTCTTCTGTGTATTTGTTGTATTGGGTATGGATATTTCGATTAGTTGTGTTAATTTCTTCTTTTTATTGGTGAGTATGATGTCAGGTTTGTTATGTGGTGTTGTTTTATCTGTTATAATGGTTCTGTTCCAGTATAAATTGTATTCATCATTCTCCAGTACATTTTGTGGTGCATACTTGTATGTGGGAACGTATTGTTTTATTAGTTTATGTTTTATGGCAAGTTGTTGATGTATTATTTTTGCTACATTGTCATGTCTTCTGGGGTATTCTGTATTTGCTAGTATTGTACATCCACTTGTGATGTGATCTACTGTTTCTATTTGTTGTTTGCAAAGTCTGCATTTATCTGTTGTGGTATTGGGATCTTTAATAATATGCTTGCTGTAATATCTGGTGTTTATTGTTTGATCCTGTATCGCAATCATGAATCCTTCCGTCTCACTGTATATATTGCCTTTTCTTAGCCATGTGTTGGATGCGTCTTGATCGATGTGTGGCTGTGTTAGATGATACGGGTGCTTGCCATGTAGTGTTTTCTTTTTCCAATTTACTTTCTTCGTATCTGTTGATGTTATGTGATCTAAACGGTTGTAGAAGTGGTTATGAAATTGCAGTGGTGTAGCCGATGTATTTATATGAATGATTACTTTGTGTATTTTGCTAGTTTCTGCTCGTTCTAGAAAGAATTTTCTTAAATTGTCTACCTGTCCATAATGTAGGTTTTTTATGTTGATGAATCCCCTTCCTCCTTCCTTTCTGCTTAATGTGAATCTTTCTGTTGCTGAATGTATGTGATGTATTCTATATTTGTGGCATTGTGATCGTGTAAGTGTATTGAGTGCTTCTAGGGCTGTGTTACTCCATTTCACTACTCCAAATGAGTAGGTCAATATTGGTATAGCATAAGTATTTATAGCTTTTGTCTTGTTTCTTGCTGTCAATTCTGTTTTCAGTATTTTTGTTAGTCTTTGTTTATATTTTTCTTTTAGTTCTTCTTTAATATTTGTATTATCTATTCCTATTTTTTGTCTGTATCCTAGATATTTATAGGCATCTGTTTTTTCCATCGCTTCTATGGAGTCACTGTGGTTATTCAATATGTAATCTTCTTGTTTATTGTGTTTTCCCTTCACTATGCTATTTTTCTTACATTTGTCTGTTCCAAAAGCCATATTTATATCATTGCTGAATACTTCTGTTAACTTTAGTAATTGGTTGAGTTGTTGATTGGTTGCTGCCAGTAGTTTTGGATCATCCATGTATAGCAAATGTGTGATTTTGTGTGGGTATGTTCCAGTAATATTATATCCATAATTTGTATTATTTAGCATGTTGGATAGTGGGTTCAGAACAAGACAGAACCAGAAAGGACTTAATGAGTCTCCTTGGTATATTCCACGCTTAATCTGTATTGGCTGTGATGTGATATTATCTGAATTTGTTTGGATATTAAGTGTGGTTTTCCAGTTTTTCATTACTATGTTTAGGAACTGTATCAATTTAGGATCTACTTTGTATATTTCCAATATCTGTAGTAACCATGAGTGGGGTACACTATCAAAAGCTTTTTGGTAATCAATGTAAGTGTAGTGTAGTGACCTTTGTTTAGTTTTAGCTTGATATGTCACCTCTGCATCTATTATCAGTTGCTCTTTACATCCTCGTGCTCCTTTGCAGCACCCTTTTTGTTCTTCATTTATAATTTTGTTCTGTGTTGTATGTGTCATTAATTTCTGTGTAATGACTGAAGTTAATATTTTGTAGATTGTTGGTAGGCATGTTATGTGGCGATATTTAGCTGGGTTTGCTGTGTCTGCTTGATCTTTAGGTTTCAGATAAGTTATTCCATGTGTAAGTGTATCAGGGAATGTGTATGGGTCTGCAATGTAACTGTTAAATAATTTAGTTAGATGTGAATGTGTTGAGGTGAACTTCTTTAGCCAGAAATTTGCTATTTTATCATTTCCAGGGGCTTTCCAAATGTGCGTAGAATTAATTGCTCGGGTGACTTCATGTTGCAAAATTATCACTTCAGGCATTTGTGGTATCATCTTGTATGAGTCTGTTTCTGCTTGTATCCACCGTGCATGCCTGTTATGTTGTTCCGGGTTTGACCATATGTTGCTCCAGAAGTGTTCCATGTCTGTTATGTTTGGTGGATTGTCTATTTTAATGTGTGTGTTATCTATTGTCTGGTAAAATCTCTTTTGGTTTGTGTTGAATGTTTGGTTTTGTTTCCTTCTATTTTCACTTTTTTTGTACCTTCTAAGTCGTTTGGCCAATGCTTGTAATTTCTGCTTCTTTTCATCTAATTGCTCTATTGCTTCTTGTTGTGAGATTTTACCTAACCTTTTTCGTTTTTTGTCTGATATTTCATTTCTTATAAATTGTGTTAGCTGTCCGATGTCTTTTCTCAGTTTTTCTATTCTGATCTGTAGCCTGTGTTGCCATGCTGGTTTTGTGGGTTTCTTCTGTGTGTTGGTTGGTTCTGATCTCTGCCTAGTGTGTATATTTAGTGTAGTGACTGCTCCTACATAAACCAGTAGTTGTAACTCTTCCATAGTTGTATTTTCATTTATTTTGTTGTGTATGATTGTGTTGATAGTTGTTATTGTTGTTTCGACTTGTGGGTTATTTGGTGGTCTATGCAAGAATGGTCTAATGTCTGTATTTGTGTCTTTGTATTCTATATATGTCAGCTGAAATTTCTCTTCTATATCTAACATGTGTGTCACTTCGTGTTCTATTTGTGCTTGTTCTGGTGGCTGTCTTAAGATTTCGTTTTCCTCTGATTGTTTAATTGATGCGTTTTGTTCTTTGTTTGTTTTCTCTGGGATGTTTGAGTCCATTACTGTATTTTCTTCTTCTAATTGCACATAATTTTGTTCCAGTATTTGTTGTACTTGTTGTTTGATGTTTTCTAATTCTGACTGGGGTATCCTGTTATTTTTTATTATTACACGGATCTGATCAGCTAGTCGTCGTTCTGTTAAAAATTTTAATTCCGGGTATCTGGTAATAAATGTTGTGTATACTTGTGATCTGTATCCAGTTGTGTTGGTTCCTAGGTTTGTTGCTTGGTAATAACAGAACATCAGGTGTCGATTAACTTCATCTGACCATCTCATCCTCTGTCTTTGTTTTCCTTTTAGGGTGGTTGCAGGAAGCATACCCTGCAAAACACCTCTATTTGGATTTAAATCGTTTTCCAGTTGGCTAGCAGTGTCGTTACCATTGTGGGCGGGCATAGGGTTCAAGCGTCGTCCCCGACCATGACGGCGCTTGTCCGAGGCTTCTTTAGTTCTGTCCTGAACCAAGTAATCACACTAAAAGGGGGGTTAGCTCTATTAGTGGTTTGTTCTTTTCATCGCCTTTTACGACTGGCAGAACATATCAGAGGCCTATTCTTTTCCCGGGCCTCCACGGGGTTTATTATTATTATTATTATTATTATTATTATTATTATTATTATTATTTGGAAAAAGATTTTGTCGTTGGACAAATAGAAAAATTTAATATCTACCTAAAAGATACATTCTTTAAAATTTGCCTCCAAAGCTACATTTTTCACTGTTAGATAAGTTCTATGCCATGTATGGGCTATAGCGATACAAAGAATTTTTTAAATATACAAAGTAATAAAAATTGCACCCAAAAATCAATATTTGCGAAAAGTACAAATTGCTGCAGGTGGATAAATCATCACTAGAGCAGAGAGTTTGTAAGAATTGTAACACTGAAATAACAACACTAAACAAACAAATTTCATGCTTACAGTTCACAGTCAATACTTTAAAAAGAGATGTTGACTTACTCAAGAATTAAAATTGGGATCTGTGATCGAAGCCTTCAGTAAATGAAGTTACCCAAGTCAAAAGTAATAAATCATGAAATTGGATAAAAGTATCACATAAATGTAGCTCTTCAACCACAAAAAGAACTACAAACTCTGTATTTTCCAATAAAAACAAATATCATGTTTTGCAAACAAGTGACTGTGATAACCATTCTCTAATGACCGTGAGCTTGTAAAAATCAGTCAGATGAAAGTGAATAGTGTTTTTGCATCTAATGTCCAAAGCAAACACGGATCACCAAGGAAAAAGAGTGGTGTACTTTTACTAACAGACAGTCATGGCAGAAAACTATTCAGCATATTCTAAGAGAAATATTGTAACATAGCAGTGACTAGTGTGGTGAAACCTCGAGTGGGATTCAAAATTATTGGAAACACTAACTCACAGATGAAACTAATGCAGAAAATGAGTTTATTGTCTGTATAATAGGATCAAGTGAGGTGGCATAAAATGAAGCAGAGGTTTGCGTGAAAACTCTGCAGAATTTTCTAGAAGCTAACAATTCAGAAACACAGCAGTTGCCACACTGCCTCATAGGCATGGTCCAATTTATGGTTCATGTTTAAGTAAAACAATTCAGAAAACAAACTTTAAAATAAGGAAACTGTGTTCACAATACGCCAAGTGCAGCATACTGGATATAAGCAAGCTATATCTAATTCTGCACATGAAGTATGGAATGCATTTAAACTATAAAGGAGAAGGGTAGGTTTGTGACAGTGTCAGTGAAGTAATTAACGAAAGACTTTTAAGGACTAGAAAAATCTATCAGCTTCCTGTATGTCTTACTTACAACAGCTAGGAAAGTAAAATGAGTAAGAAGGAATAATGAAAAGACAACACAATTGGTGATCCCAATTTAAACTGAAGGTATGTGATGCTCTAAATATGACTCCCAACTACCAAGTCATGAATACACCTGATCTAAAAATTTATCACTATAACGCGCAATCCCTGCATAATAAGAGTGATGCAATTAATGTACTGTTAACTTATGAACTAAAAGATATCTCAGTGTGATGGATTTCTGAACACTGGCTTAACCCAGAATCAGTTCAAAATACAAAAATAAATAAAATTCATTTTGTCTTTTTACTATTGCAGGAAAAACAGCAGGCACAGTTGGGTGGCAATTTACATAAAGGAAAATATAACATTCGTCTGACACAAGGTGTCCAAGTATTTTGATTTCTTTTTCTCCAAAGAGATACTTTCTTGGATTAAGTTTCAGTCCGCCTTGTTGGACACACTTGAGAATGGCCCGCAGTCTTTTTATGTGTTCATCAAATGTCTCTGAGAACACTATAATGTCATTTTAATAACAAATACATATTGTCCACTTCAGGTGACTTAGAAGATTATCCATCATCCGGTCAAAAGTTGCTAGTGCATTACACAAACCAAACGGCATTACCTTAATTAAGCTCATACAGGCCCTCAGGGGTGATGAATGCATTTTTCTCAAGATGACCTCATCTACATCGATTTGCCAGTATCCCGAGTACATGTCCATGGTTGAGAAAAACTTAGCCCCCTTCAGACAATCTGGTGTATTGTCAATTCGTAGAAGAGGGTAAACGTCTTTTTTTAGTTATCTTATTAAGCTTCCTGTAATCAACACAAAAGCGCCAACCGCCATCCTTCTTCCTGACGAGAACCACTGGTGATGACCATGGGCTCTGCGAAGGCCGAATGATGTCATTCTTCATAGTTTTTTCTACCTTGTCACGAATTATTTGATGTTCCATTGCTGACACACGGTATGCTCTCTGGTTTATTGGTTGATGGTCTTCAGTGCTAACCCGGTGCTTCACCGTCAATTTGTCTGATTTTCTCTTCACCTGTGGATTGAAGCATTCAGAGAACTCTTGAAGAAGGGCAAGTAGCTTCTTCTAATGTTCCTTAGTGAGATCTGGTGACAGTCGAGCTAGAAAATCTTATCTCGTAGTGGTAGCACTAATTTTGCCCACAGACTTGGCATGGGAGGTTTCTATGATGCTCATCTGTTCTGCAATTAACGGCTCTGCATTTGCTACACACATGTATCTTGGAAGGATCTGCGGTTCTTGGCGACAGTTAACTATCCACAATTTACCGAATCTGTTCTTAAACGAGACAACAGAGGCTGGGATGACCAAGTTATTCTTCAGTGGTATGCTTCTCTTACATTCCACTACAAGATCCATGGGTTGATGCATGGCATGACACATGACAGTTACCTTTCTAGTGCTGTCTGTAGGAATGATCACTTCATCCAGCACACATAGTCTCCACACACACAGTTACGCATCTTCCTGTCCACAGTACCTCATCTCGTCTAGCATAATCTTTGAGTGACCACAGTCCATAATTGCCCGAGAAGCTATCAAAAAGTCCCATCTGAGAATGACGTCATGACTACACTCTTGTAAGACGATGAATTCTAAGGGCTGTGTATGGCCATGTATACCCACATGAATGACACATCTTTCAGTAGGATTTACATATTTCCCATTAGCCACCTCCAGCAGAGATGTTTTGTTGTCAACACATACGGTTTTCTGCAACTGGCGACGGTACTTCTCCGAAATGACTAAATATGATGCTCCAGGGTCCACAAGAGCTTGGGCTGGTCAGCCATCCATGAGGATATTGACGTAGTTTCCTATCATTTTTGTAGTGATTGACGACAGAGGAGTTTTCTCCTCGACAGCCTCACTTCCAAGGAAGGTCGCACCCTTTGGTTTTCTAGGTTGCGGTGGCTAGGTGATCGGCTGGAGCTTCTAAACAGCGATGGAGACCTTGATCAGCATGTTGGGGAGCGTCCTCTCCAGCAGCTAGCTTGTGGTGATGGTGACCTACATCGTCCTGCACCCACATCCTTCTTGTTCAACTCCGTCGTCCCAGAGTTGACGTCGGCTAAGATCGGTCTGCTGTCTTCTGGTGTGGGCATCATCAAATATCTGCCGCCTTTCTCGACAATAGCACACCACATGTCCCGGTCGTCCGTGGTGGAAACATACTGGTTGGTTATCCTGGATTCTCCAGACGTCAGTCTTCCTTGGTGCTCAAACAGGTTCCTCATGCGGCATTGTAAGAACGTAACTTCGCCTGGGTCTCCACTTGTTCACCGTTTTAAAGGGAAATGAAGGACTCGAGATTGGGTTCAATGTCTGTTCCACTTCCTCCCCTATGACCTCTTGAAGTGTATCGGTTTTTTGCTCGCCACGCAATCCAAGTGCCTTCTGATCTTCCTTCGTCAGTACCTGAGGAAGAACAATTGTGGAATCAGTTTCTTCCTCCATCGCAGACATCGATAGAACATTTGGAAGCCGTTCAAACTTCTTGCGTGTAATTCTTTTTTGATGCGTTGTCTTGATATACTGGCACCATTTTATGAAGTCACCTGCTGTCGAAACCTCCTTCAGGAGTAGGGATTGATACATGTCCTCAGCAACACCCTTCGTGAGATGTGCAACCTTATCTTCCTCCTTCATTCTAGAATTCACTATTTCACACAACTCCAAGACTTCTTGAATGTATGATGCTGTAGTTTCTCCAGAACGCTGTGCCCTGTACTTTAATTTGTCTTCAGCCTTGCACTTCTGTCATTGTATGTCGCCGAAATACTTGTGCAGTTCTGCCTGAAATACTTCCCAGCTCGTGAAGTTCCCCTCATTGTTCTCATACCATTGCTTGGCTCTGCCCTCCAAGTAGAAAAATATGTTGGCCAAACACACGGTGTCATCTCATTTGTTAACTTTGGCTATACGCTCATATACCTTCAGTCACTTGTTTGGATCTTGGCCACCGTCACCAGATAACCCGGAAGGACGTCTCATGTGGTGGCACACAGTTGCTGTCATTGTAACGTCCTCTTCTTCTTCTGTCTCTGATAGATTGTGATCTGTTGAATATGGCTACAATTTGGGTTTCTCACCACGTAAATGACGGCTCTGTCACGGCCTGATGGGAGCCACTGTGTCGTCGATAATGTGCGCTATAACAAGTTCCAATACCCAGCGCCTCCACCAGAATACTGTCACGTAGAAGAAGGTGTAATTCGATGAATGAAGAATACTAACTTCACTTAACAAAGGTGTATTCAGCACTTGCACATACAAGAGGGCGGAGCGAACTGCCTCCGGCCAGAACACATACGATATATATACAGTTACAGAACATTCCAGTATAATGATTATTTATATTTGTGGATACTTCTAGAATGTCCTTGAACCGAATACAGAAATTAAAGTTTTGAACTCACGACCCTCCATGCAAGTCTAGTATCATAACCGCTACACCACAGTGGCGGTGCTACGCAGCTTCTTCTGCGACACTATACAAAGGAAGGAAAACAACTGTGCAGCCCACAGTGATGATATGTTGTCTCATTCTTGTTAGCCCCACTCTCTACATGAACATCAGTACAGACGTAACGAACAAGGCACAAGCTACAATCTTAATACATACACAGCAATCTGCAATCATTAATTTTTTATGGCTGACAAATCTAAAATGACTGATCAAAGGCAGCACTTGACAAATGCATTGGCTACAATTCTGCAGCAGTCATTGTCCCGTGTTCCTCACACATTTGATAGGTTTCCTTTATGACACTGTGATTTTCACAGAAATGTTAACATTTATAAAATAACAATTACTTATCGAACCTTACCTGATGTAACTATAACTTCACTTGGAACTTGAATGCTTTGAGCTCGACTGTAGTCTCTTGGAATGTTCTGAAAGGGCAGCGGTTGCTTTGGGAAGTATTTTGTATAGTTCTGAAAAGGTGAGATTATTTTTTTAATCAAAGACTGTGATAAAAACATTAAAGGACATTATATTAAATTAATATTGTAGTTTTCAATGTTTACAACAAAATTAATCTACTTTAAGCACAGAATTCCAAGTAACATATACAGAAAATCTAAAAAGTTGACATAGCGATGAGAAGGATGTACTGAATAATTGTATAAATGCTAGAAAATTGATGAAACCTCAGAATACATAAGTACAAAGAGAAGAAAAAAAATTAGAATTTTTAGGGTCACCAATCAGTAGGCCTGAGTTCAAAAGATTCCAACAAGAATATATACTGAAAACAGAATTCAAAGCCACTGATTCAAAAAATAACAATAATTAGAATAGACTGAAGAAATTTTTTTAAAAAAGTTTCATGAACAGATGATTATAACAGAGAATGAAAGATGGACTACATCACCTACAACTCAATGCATAAACCTACAGACCAATCCCTAAAATCACAGTTGCAATGTGTATGCGAGGAATCCAACTTATGGGACACACAGAAAGAAAGGACTGAAACAAGCTCACCCATCAGATTCACAAATACTTTAAAAAGAAATTACTAGACCCAACAGGTGAAAACAAACTTAAAAAATTAGAACTGAAAAACCTACAGGACTAAGACGTAATCAGCAAAGTCTCACAAACACACAATTTTGAGGAAGAAGAGAAAAGGATCAAATAACAGACATGGACAGAGCAACAGAAGCATAATCACTTGTTGCACATGAAAGATTATTGGGCTAAAAGGAAGACCAATAAATGTTGATTTCACATTGTCCTAAGCGACCTGTTCATGAAAGAAGAAACAGATGCGATAACACCACTTGGAGCGCTCAATATTTGTGCTTTTACATCCATTAGTTACAATACGTGGTGTCAAATCTAGTTAAAAAATTACAAGATTAAAATGTTCACTAAAATTTATAAAATGCACATAGGCTGAAGGTCGCTTGTAGCTTGCACTACCCCCCACCCACTGGTCCCTAAAATATGGGCCAAGCCCATATACCAGTCACCCTCCCTCCTGCATTCCTAGCTGGGAAACTGATTGCCTGCCTCCCTCCGAGCTGCGATCCACTCACCCCTAGCCCCTCACCTGCCCCCCCCCCCCCCAACAGTCCACCTGACAAAATAATGTGTGTGTATGTGTGTGTGTGTTATCTTTAACCCTAGCTCTTCAAAGGATAACTCCAAACACTAACAAGTTATCTTTCATTTGTGTGTGCCTATCAGCAACTCAATGCTTCTGCTCTCTAGTGAGTGGTCTACTTTAATCCAAAAGTATTTACATTCTACAGGAATTTTCCTATGACATTTAGAATAGAACGTAATTTGATAAATTGTGGAGACTTTTTTAATTTTTTAATTTTTTACAAGAAGTAGAAACACAGAGGCCCTTCTGAGCCTTGCTACATCCTATAATTTAAATGTTGAAATAAATGCTGCAACCCAAGTATACAAACTTGGGAAACAGCTGTACATCAGTTCCTAGTCAAGAAGGGTTTACACAGCACTTCATTAAACATTTTGAATGCAGGCTTCAGTGACCACATAGTTCAAATACTAAGCTTGAAAGTAAAAGGCAGTACTGGGAACATGTCTTTAACAATCATTAGTTGATGATAGAGTCAGGATAGCAGACTACTTCAACAGCTTACTTAACAAAGAAAAATGGTCACAGATTTATAAAATTAATGACCTGGATGAAAAATTTAACAGCTTCATTGATATATTAACCCATTACTTTCAAATCGCATTTCCAATGAAAACTGTAATCACAAGGGGCAACCCTAGAGGTGCTCCCAGGCCCCAAATGCAAGAAACTTTTATTGTTTAAATTTTACAAAGAGATCATCCTTTTTGCTCACTGCCTTTCCATTGATACTACAACACTCAATTGGTTCATGCTGTAATAGGGCAAATTATGGTCAGCAAAGCCCGTACCATACTGAGGTGAAAGGTGCTTCGCCAAGCACACTAAGGGAAGCCATATAACTCTTGTTTCTATTTGAGGAGTGCCAGCAATTTGTCCAATCTCCCATGTGCGCAAAACCAACTATACATGCATTCATTGTCAAAGTGCACTGCTCTCATTGCAAACACCCATGCTACACGGCTCCCGAGTGTTGGGCACCGGCATGTACCTACAGTAGAAAGGTTAAATACAAGAGAGCAAATTGTCTGGCTTTAAGGCATTGCTTGGCTAATCAAATAGGTTACTGAGGTGCTCAAAGGAATGCAAATTTGAGAAAGGTGAACAGGAGAGGTTCTGCCACTGTCCCTCACTCCTCTTCTGCAAAGCAAATACAGTAAGAGAGGTAGGACTTGTTAAAATGGCAGACATAACTTTGCAAGGTAAAATCAAGAACAGACCATCTACCTTTATCATTCATACAGATGCACAAATGAGTGTTTTGTTCATTAAATCTAATCACAGTAGAGAACTAATACTATGGGGTTGTACACAGAGTGGATAAGATGGATGGCAGTACCAGTTCACATTTGAAGTTGTGTGGAAGCATGACCATGATTTTGATGCTATCTTAGGCAATGATTTGTTGTACCATTTTCAACACACAGTTATCTTCCGAACACAGGAACCCCAGATTGATAGAAATGTCCACCATTTTTGCAGTGTTCTCACTACACGAACATCAAGGATGTCCAGAACAGATGGACACATTCTGACAATCCACTAAACTATGTACTGCAGAAAATATTGAATGGTACAGAAAAAAAAAAAAAAAAACATTTGGATAGAGGTAAAGAGAGATTTTTTAAGAGGAGATATTTTCTTAGTGGATCCACTAACGAGAAATGAAGTTTTAGATGGTAAGCAGATGCATGTGAAGTGATGGTTATCTAGAATGAGTGTGTCAGACGAGGGTACATTTTTGCATGTAATCGTAGATAATTCTGGAAGCAGAAATGTTAAAATTTCCCGGTGTGCCACACTCATCAAAGTGTGCGAAGTAAATACTTATGAGACAACAGCACACCAGAAAAACTCGCAGCCTGAAAGAACAGTTTACATAAATTCCACCTCAGTTACGTCACCTTTAAAAGTAGAAATTGGAAAGAAACTTTTAACTCCTGTGGAAGTCAGAGCAGGATATATTGTATCCTGTTCCAGCCAAATTTGCAACTTTGTTTGAAGAAAAGAAACAATTTCCAGCAACCTCCTTAACATACCATGAGATTCCTATGGGTGATGCTAGGCCTATAACACAGAAACCATAATACATACCCTATCACTTGCTGCTTGTACTAGAGAAAAATATTTCAGATTCACTAGAAACAGGAGTAATTCAATCTTCTTTCAGTCCCTGGGTTTCACCAATAGCGATTGTCCCCAAAAAAATCAGTAATGGAGAAAAGGCTTATCATGGGGTTTAAGGCCATTCATCTGTCTAGTATACCTAACCTAACATAACTGTTTTTTCAAGTACAATGAGAGAACACACAGTACAACTGAAAAATGTGGTAACTGAACTCATGTTAGTGACGCTAATCTAAATTTGAAACTAAAAGAATTCAGTTTCACACAATCACAAGTGCGCTATCTTTCGGCAGATGGGTTAAGACCAGACCAGCAATTAATGAACACAATGGACAATTTTCCAGCACCAAGGTATGTTAAAGAACTGCAGTCATTTCTTGGGATAACAAATTACTATTGTCGTTTCATGGAGAGCTATGCAGCCACTGTGAAATCTCTCACAATATTACTGAAGAACGGAATGCCTTTTGGTTGGACTGTGGGTGTGCCACACTAAAAATTAAAGAAATTCTAACAAGTTCACCTGCTTGCCTGGAATTTGTGCTACTTCTTACCTTGTTGTGACATTCTAGCAAGATCACATGTAGGCTGCATTTTGAGTCAAACAGAGACACCAAAGAAAAACCAACTAGTTATGCACCATACTAACTGATTCAAGCTGAGGAAAATTACACCACCACGGAAAATAACTTCCAACACTATTTTGGCACCCATTACTTTATCCATATGGGTGTCATTTCGCACCAAGTCTATCTTGTGCCCTCACAACGGTTGCTGAGTTTAAAAGATCCCAGCAGAAAACTTGTTAGATGGGCCTTAAGACTTAGTGAATATGATGTAATCAAACACAAGCCTGACACATTAAATTCAGAATGCAGGTGCCTTGATTAGGAAAATTAAGATCCTGCAATTAATGGTGTGCTTATAGAGGAATTACAAAAAGGCACAAGAATCCGATGCCAAGTGTAGAAAACTGGCAACCTAGCCAGATTTTATAATAATAATAATAATAATAATAATAATAATAATAATAATATTTATTCAACATCGAATAATCAAATACAATCCCTAGAAATAATACAGTTTCAGGACATCATACAGATTATTCTTCTGAATATGTCAGTTCACCTAAAGATTTATTTGTATTAATAAATTTTACATTTTGATGGATTTTACATTTGGTAGTATACAATCACGATATTACAAATATTGTTTTTATCAACATTATATAGTTGTAGGTTACTTAAAACTACGAGCTTGACATACTCATGAAGCACTTTTCATACAGATATAATACTCGTCTAGGGAATAAAAAGGGTTTTCAATTATAATTCTTTTTAGCTGATCTTTTAATTTGTTAGTAGGAAGGGTTGTGAGACTTTTTGGTAGGGCATTGGCTAGCTTCATCCCAGCATGAAGTGCATTTTTTTCATATAAAGCTGTTCTGTGGCTATTTACATGGTATCTGAACTTTTGCCTTGTATCATACTGGTGCAGGTCACAGTCGAAATTTGGATTTATTGTTTTCACAAGCAATATAACTTTCAATATGTATACACCTATAATGGTAAGCACGCCTAATTTTGGGAACAGATTCCGACATGATTCTTGAGGTTTGGCACCACAAATAATTCTGATAACTTTTTTCTGTAGTATTAATAATGTACTTAGGTTGGCTTGAGTTGTTGCACCCCATATTTCTACAGCATAGTTTAAGTTTGATGAGAATAGGGCATGATAAGCAGTTTTTAGTACACACATGTCCTTACAATATTTGCTAATCATATTTATAGCAAACACATTCTTCGACAGCTTACATGCTAAGGTATCAATATGCATGTCCCATTTGAGGCTGTCCTGGATTGTAATTCCCAAGAACTTTGTCCATTTTTCCTTTTTTACAATGTCATTTCCTATGAATAATTTCATGTCAGATTCTATCTGTTTCCTTGTCTTAAATTCCATCATTGCAGTCTTTGAAGCACTTACATTTAGATGGCTTTCATTAAAATACTTGACTATTTCATTGGTTACACTGTTGCACTGTGCCTCCAGACTCTCATAGTCTTTGTGTTTACACACTATTGACGTGTCATCTGCACACAATATTTTTGTACAGTTAGGAGAACAATACTGTATGTCATTAACATAAATCAAGAAAAGAAGTGGTCCCAAGACAGAACCTTGAGGCACTCATATTTGATATCAGTAATTTTAGATTTGTAAGACCCACTGTTTGTTTTAAGCAAGACAAATTGTTTTCTATTGCTCATATATGATTTTATTAGCTCATAGCCAGTTGCTCTGATACCCAGGTTCCACAGCTTGTCAAGTAACATGGTGATGTTGACACAATCAAAAGCTTTTTCTAGATCAAGGAACACTTCAGTTACATACTCCTCGTTCTCTATGGCCGTTATTATTTTGTCTACTAATTGTGCTGCTGCTACTGATGTCGACTTGTTTTTCATAAAGCCATTCTGATTTTCAAATATTAAATTGTGTTGACTCAGGAATGTCATTAGTCTAGTATAAATAACTTTCTCAACTACCTTAGAAAATGCAGGTAAGATTGAGATGGAGCGGTAGTTTTCAACTTTAGATTTATCACCTTTCTTGTGAATCGGGGTTACTTGTGCTGTCTTTAGACTATCTGGGAAACAACCTGATGCAATTACATCATTTACTGCTGTGGCCATGGCATCAGATATGTTGTCTATGCATCTTTTCAGTGTACTGATAGACAATCCATCATAGCCTGCTGATTTTGTATTTTTTAATGACATTACTATGTTTTTGACTTCCTTGTTATTGGTTGGGGCCAATTATATGCTTTGTTTGATTGGAATGCCCCTATATCTATGCTGAAGATTTTTAAAATTGTCATTGACAGATTTTCCAACAGAAGAAAAGTACTCATTAAAAACATTTGCAATATGACATTGACATTTCATGATATGCCCTTTATGGTTTAGAGTAAAATCACTTGTTGATCTGTCCTTACAACCCCTAAAGCTATTTATTACTTTCCAAACAGCTAAACCTGTGTTAGTAGAGTTTCTTAACATTGTGGCTACATATTTACTTTTAGTTTCTAGCAGAAGAATGGATATTAACTCCAAAAGCTATCCACACATGCATACTGCAACAATGTCACAATAGGATACATGCATGTATTATTAGGGAAACTTTCATGCAAGTGAAAGTTGCAGGCCATTTTTAGTGGCTGCAGCAAAAGAAAGGTGTAGAACAGGGTTGGCCATGGCCTGTAAAATACCAATGTGCTGCCCATGTATAGTCTGAGGCTCAGCTTGTCTCGGTACTACTTGGTATGTTGCAGATTTACCTGGTACTCCTTGGTACAGTATGAAATATCATTTGGAATTGGGATACAACATTTTCTTCCAGCATTTGGTGCAGCTTATTTTAGTTGGTGTGACTTTCTGCAATTCATTAGAATTGAGGTGTAAGCACTGTTTATCCTCCACTATTTGTTTATGCTAAAAAGGAAGTCCACAGGTCCAGTGGCCATGTGCAAAAAAGAAGGCAGTCTAGCAATCTATCATCACATCCTTTAAAAATAAATAAGCACTACAGATGAGAAGGATGAGAACTCTCAGTACCTATTATGTAGTTGTATAATTGGTGGATACCACAAATTTGCTATGAAAGTGCATTACAACACAGTGCTGGAATAATTAAGATTTAGTTGACAACAAAAGAGATAAAAATTATAACAATCAAAAGACAATTTGTATGGGCTTCACTGTTTTGTACATCAAGAAGCTCTCTGTGTTAAATATGCAGGCACACAACACACAATGGAACTGGTGGTGCAAATAGTAAATTTTCTGAAGCCACTTGTGTTATTACATCATCGGCTGCAACAGTTTCTGATGGGATTGAACAAAGAGTATAGAGATGTTATATATTACTGGAAAGTACATGGCCTGAAATGAGTTTTCCATTTATATGTCACTATTGTTGAATTTCTGAAGGAAAAAGGAAGAATATAACAACAATTACAAGATCCAGAATGGATTGCTGAATTTGCATTTCAAACAGTTGACCACAGACTGCCCTCAGTAATACACTGTAAGGTGAGGAGTGACCTATTTCTGAAGCCATGACATAAGTGGATGCATTTAAAAAGAAAATCGCATTGTGGATGGGGACAACTTCTGACAAGGAACACTGTCCATTTCACTAAGGTCACTGGTGCTAAAGAAAAATACACTGTTGCAGTGAAAGAATTACAGTAACAGCTTTCTAAACATTTGAGGACACTGTTAATCTTACATCTGTTTTTGAAACAGTTTACCATTGCAGTAGAATGCATCCCTGCACATCTGCAAATGGAACCAGTCAATCTGCAAAGTAATTCCCATTTAAAACACACATACTTTTATCTTAAATGGGCCCAAGAGTTTCAAGTTTTTTCCTCAGGAAGCGTTTCCAAGTCTTTATAATGAGGTTGCAAATGGGATATCAATGTTTAAATCAACACAGGTGCATGAAAGGTTTTTTTTTCTGAGTCTAAAACCAAATAAGTCAAAATTACATAGCAACCTGAATGATGATCTCTGAAACTGTCTGCATCTGTCCATATGTGAACAGTTTATGCCAGATACAAATTTTATTACAGCTTTAGTGCATCAAAAATAATTACATAATACCAAAAATTTGTTTTATTTGTAATCTATGTTGTTGAGACATATGAAATACAGTCGCATGTGGCACTTTCACAGTACCCCCCCCCCCCCCCTCCTCCCACCTCTTCTTCCCACTCAGGCAGCATGGCACGGTAGAGGGGGATGTGTGCACTCGGACTAGAGATTGGACGTGTGCATGAGCACCACACATGAGCCGAGGTCTTGGCTGTCCTTGATGTAGAAGATTACATTCAAAATTGTCTCCCTTGCACTAAGAATCAGGAAGGACAATGACCAAACATACCTCTTCAAACTCTACTTGTGACAATAGGACCTTTTGAAATTATAGCACTCGATATCATGGCACCATCCCCTGTAACGGCAAAATAACATATCTTTTATTTATTACTGACCATTTCTCCCACTATTTTAGTGTGATACTGTATGATGGCATGAATGCTGAGAAGATTGCTGAAACATTCATCGTACATTTAGCACTAACATTTGGGAGCCCAGCTGGAGGTCATTATAACAGACCAAGGGACATACTTTATCTCCAGTCTTATGGTGCAGGAATGTTGACTGCTTAAAATAAAGAAGCGGAGAACTACGTCATTTCACTTTAAGAGTAATGGCAGGGTTGAAAGCATTCATAAAACTGTAGTTAAAATGTTGTTGTATTACATGAACAGTTCATATTCAGACTGGGATCTTCTATTGCCATGTGTTATTTCATTATACAATGCCAGGGTACAGGAAACAGAGCAATGACTCCCTATGAGATAATTTATGGCCACAAAATGCATTCCCATTTTGAGATTGAGAATTTGCGACTGGGAATAAACTCCAGCAAAATGAAGCAACTGGCTAAAAGATTAAAGTTTATTTGGAAGGTAGTTCAACAGAACAATACTGTCATAGCACTGAGGCAAAAGCTCAGTGGTCAAAATTTGTAGTTGGTGTGGTGATTGGCAGCTAGCTCTAAATGTAGAAAAATGTAAGTTAATGTGGATGAGTAGGAAAAACAAACCTGTAATGTCCAGATACAGCATTAGTAGTGTGCTGCCTGATGCAGTCACATTGTTTAGATGTTGGGGGTAATGTTGAAAAGCAATATGAAATGCAACGAGCATGTGAGGATTGTGGTAGGAAAGGCGAATTGTCAACTTTGGTTTATTGGGAGAATTCTAGGAAAATGTGGTTCATCTGTAAGGGAGACCATATATACGGTGCTAGTGTGATCTATTTTTGAGTACTGCTCAGGTGCTTGAGATTTGTATCCGGTCTGATTAAAGGAAGACATTGAAGCAATCCACAGGCAGGCTGCTAGATTTGTTACTGGTAGGTTCAAACAATATGCAAGTGTTATGGAGATGCTTTAGCAAATCAAATGGGAATGCTTGCAGGGAAGGCAACATTTTTTCGAGGAACACTACTGAGAAGATTTAGAGAACTGGTATTTGAACCTGACTGCTGAGCGATTCTGTTGCCTCCAACATACATTGCTCATAAGGACTGTAGAAGTATGAGATTATGCAATGTTAAACCACTGTGAAATCGGACAAAACTAAGCAATTTGTGAGCCTCTGGAATGGACCATATCAGATATTGCATTTCACATTGCTGATCAATGTGAAATTACAGCTCTCAGGTTGAAAGATTGTAGTTAATTTGGAGCACTTTAAGTATATAGGTAGCAGTATACTATCTACTGTAATGGATTCATCAAAACTCAGAAATAATCATTTGGCACAAAAGTCATTGCACGGTAAAACTGTTACACAGCAACTGAGAGGTTTCCATGGCTATAATTCACAATCCACCCCTCTGTACAATTTACAGTCTAGCAATTAAGAACAGATTTTATCTTCAGTCTAAAGTGGTATTTTCTATGACACTCTATTGTTTAGCCACACTGATGAATCTGTTGTGTGTTCTAGCCCCAATCAGGCCTTAGTTAGCTAGAAAGTTTTCTTCCGTATTGCTTATGTGTCATTGTTGTAAAAATGCCTCTGTGCCTTATAGCTTTTTAAGCATGTTAGTTTGATATTACCACTGCCTAGACTCAACTTTTCCCCCACTGGGCTGCTTAACACAAATACGACT
The DNA here is from genome assembly GCF_023898315.1 of Schistocerca nitens. Taxonomy (NCBI): domain Eukaryota; kingdom Metazoa; phylum Arthropoda; class Insecta; order Orthoptera; family Acrididae; genus Schistocerca; species Schistocerca nitens. The sequence goes on along the minus strand of NC_064616.1, from coordinate 832,222,426 downwards.
GTCCACAGTGGACATCTGGTCTTCACCAAGCAATGTCAGCCCCACAGCTGATGCCTTGTCTCCACTCCATGCCACTCTGTGTCCAGATGTAGCTCTCTGTGCTTGTCGCTCAATTCCATATGACTGACAGGCCCTTCTACTATCAATGTGTCACTACTTTTATATACTTATATTTCGTGTTCCGCATTATCCCAAAATTGATCTGTATGCCCTTTTCAGTCTCATTTCAATTTCTTTCATTTCTATATCTTTTACTATCTGCATCTACTATTGAATGTTTTTGTTATATGTTCACATTATTTCACTGTTTTGAGACATTGCTACCACAAAGTTTTCACCACTGCCTGCTACGGCGAAGTTATGTTCAGTGTTTACAAAATTTGAAAACATGGGCTACAAAAGTACTGATCACAAGCCATCATTGTGGAGAATGCTGCCTCGCTGTTTTGAAGGAACCTGCAAAAATAAGTTCCCACTCTCCACAATGCCAAACCACCTTAACCGTTGCTGAGTAAGTGCAACTTGGCACCATATCATGACCAGTCTCCAAGCAGACATTGGCGATGCAACACAGCGTCTTTACTTACACATGAATGACACAATCCAGTGTCTTTTTTTAGACTTTGTTTCTCCTTGGAACATACTGAAGATTGTTTATTGTATCATATGCGTTAAATGCAACTGATCCTTGCCCATTTGCTATCTCATTATGACCTCCATCACAACATAATAAATCAAGAGTACAAACCATGTCATCATATAGACTGGCCAACAAAATAGGCTCAGTTTGCTTTCAATACCTACCAATCAAATCCTTTTCTTCAAACACCTATGAATATCTCAACACACCTACACCCCCACCCCCCTCCAAAAAGTCTTCAAATAATACAGTATATCCCCTCACTTTGAGCTTTATACCGCTGTACTGTAATTGCATTGTTGTGAAGCTGTCTCAAGATTACCCAAACTTATTCTTCTCTTGCAGGTACCAGAATCCTGACAGAACTGTGAAATGGAAGGATATAGGCTTTACATCTTCCCTATATCCTGGAAATTTGCTTGCAGATACATAGCTTGATGAATCAAGAACTACCTAATAGTCAAATGTGATTGACAGACGTGTACAGCTTTGTCTGCCGGAGAATTAAAGAATTTCCAGTGTAGTTCAGAGTATACTCGTACCAATTTAAATTTATAGATAGTCATATAGGGTACCCTCTGCCGTGAACCGTATGGTGGTTTGTGGAGCATGTACGTAAATGTACACAATGTGATCAAGAGTATCCAGACACCTGGCTGAAAATACCGTACAAGTTCGTGGTGCCCTCCATCGGTAACGCTGGAATTAAATATGGTGTTTGCCCACCCTCAGCCTGAATGACAGCTTCTACTCTCGCAGGCATACATTCAATCAGGTGCTGTAATGTTCCTTGGGGAATGGCAACCCATTCTTCACGGAGTGCTGCACTGAGGAGAGGTATTGATGTCTGTCAGTGAGGCCTGGCACAAAGCCGGCATTCCAAAACATGCTAAAGGTGTTCTATAGGATTCAGGTCAGGACTCTGTGCAGGCCAGTCCATTACAAGGATGTTATTGTCATGTAACCACTCCGCCCCATGCATTATCAACAGGAGCTCGATCATGTTGAAATATGCAATCGCCATCCCCAAATTGCTCTTCAACAGTGGGAAGCAAGAAGGTGCTTAAGGCATCAATGTAGGACTCTGCTGTAATAGTGCCATTCAAAACAACAAGGGGTGCAAGCCCCCTACATAAACAAACGTGACCACACCAGAACACCACTGTGTCCGAATTTTACTGTTGGCACTACACACACTGGCAGATGACGTTCACCAGGTATTCGCCATATCCACACCCTGCCATCAGATCGCCACATTGTGTACCATGAATTTTCCACTGTTTAACCATCCAATGTTTACACTCCTTACACCAAGCGAGGCATTATTTGGCATTTACCAGCATGATGTGTGGCTTATCAGCAGCCGCTCGAACATGAAATCCAAGTTTTTTCACCTCCTGCCTAACTTTCATAGTACTTTCAGTAGATTCTGATGCAGTTTGGAATTCCTGTGCAATGGTCTGGATAGATGTCTGCCTATTAGACATTACGATCCTCTTCAACTGTTGGCAGTCTGTCAGTCAACAGACGAGGTCGCCTGTACACTTTTGTGCTGTACGTGCCCCTTCACATTTCCACTTCACTATCAGATCAGAAACAGTGGACCTATGGATGTTTAGAAGCATGGAAATCTCACATAAAAGCTATGACCCAAGTGACACCCCATCACCTGACCACATTCAAAGCCCGTGGGTTCCGCGGCGAGCCCCATTCTGCTCTCTCACGATGTCCAATGACTAATGAGGTTGTCGATATGGAGTACCTGGCAGCAGGTGGCAGCATAATGCACCTAATATGAAAAACATATGATTTGGGGGTGTCCGGATACTTTTGATCACATAGTGTAGATGTAGATCTAGAAGTAGCAAAAGCAATAAAAGGATAAAAAAACTCCAACTCTGCCTGCATTGATAATGTCCCTGCACCAATATTATAGAAGGGTGCTCTATGCCTAGTCGAACTACTTATGTGACTGTTCACTTCAAGCAGGCACGTTCCCAGATGGTTAAAAACATCTAAAGTATTTCCAGTATGTAAAATATGTGGGAGAAATATTGTAAGAAGCTACAGGCCCATCTTAATTTTCTCTCGCATCTCAAAAATATACGAAACTCTTATGTATGACAAACTTATGGCACTTGTAAATAAAAATAACACTGATTCAGAAATAACAGGTCAGCAATAACGGTCATTTATGAGTGCATCAACTGTATACTAAGCCTGACACACAACAAACAAGAACCACCCTTGAAACTATTTCTGAGCATGTCTCAAAGCGATATCGACAGTTGGAGTCACAAATGATGTCAGTCGAGTTTAGGCTTGTTCTGCGCACTTACAATATGCCAGTGAGTGTTCAGTAGCGTTCTGAGCCCTCTGCTGAGAATGTTGTACCCACTGCAAGCATTAAATGGGATTGTAGCAAGTTGTTTAGTGAATTTTTATTCCATTTGTAGTGAGCTGTGATGGCTGATGGTGTTGCTAAGAAACAAATTCCACACAGGCAAGTGAGAGATGTAATTTGTAGGATATACACCTTCATCAAGCACAAAGCATGCATATGCGAGTATCTGCTACTGTAGCTTGGAACCGGCAACAATGCAACCCCTGTCCATTTCTCAACCTGCATGAACTGCCATCATTTGTGGAATGCACTATAAGTAAATATGGTGTAGTACCGCAAGTATCAGTAATGAGACCACTTCTGTTCCTTTTTTGCATTAATGATCTAAGGTTCAACATGAATACTCATAAAATGATCATAATTGTAGATGACACCACAATTCTATTAAAAGGTGCACTTAAGGACAAATTACAGCAGTCAGTAAAAACACTGTCGCAAAACAACTTAGCAACTGCACACAGAACTATCAGCTTTTAATAACTAGTAAAATAAACTATCGCACTAAAATTTCACAATGCTCTGAACAAGGGTATGTATATCACATTTCTCTCTCCCTCTCTCCCAATGATGAACCAGTTAGTAATTCTTAGGAGTATGGCTGCAAAGCAATGTAAAATGGAATAAGTCCACTGCAATCCTGCTATAGTGAGAAAACAATACAAAGTGCATATCATGCCTACTTTCATTCTCACCTTCAATAAGGGGTCACATTTCAGGGAAACTCTAAAGCAGAAATCAGCACATTCAAATTGCTAACAAGTTCTCTAGAATCATTCTTGGATGCAAATCTAAAGACTTCCAGATCTCCAGTTATCCTCATTAACCATGTATCTACATTATGGAAAACCTTATAGTTTTTAAAATAAATGTAACATATATGAAGTGCAAAAAAAAACTTACATTCATGATCACTCTACCATACAAAACAAAAATTTACATATGACCCAAATAAACACATCCCTGTGGTAAAATGGTACTCTCTACTAAACTTTGTTACAAAGTTCCCAAAACAGAAAAGAAAATATCAATGTCAAATCCTTTCAAAAATGTTTCAAGTCATATTCACGGCACCACTGCTTTTAGTCCACTGAAGAGTATTTAAGTATATGAAGAGTACTTTCGCCTGTACATATATAAACAGTGTCTTGTGCACAAGCTGCTTCTACAGAAAATAAAAACTAAACAAAATAAAATCAAATTTCATTTGCTGTCAACAGTAAGTGATAAATTTTCTGTATACATTTCCCATTTTTCTCAAAATGCATGTACACAATTAAAAGTAAATCTAAATTACTTTATTATATTTCATTATTTACTTTCTCATATTTCCCTTAGTTTTCTACGTCTCTGTTTAAATTACTTACTTCATATAATGACATTATGAATTCTTGTCTCTCCTGTACATTCACTGCAACCCACTTGTACACTTTGTCGAAGTGGATGTCCATTTCATGTGTATCCTGCAAAATTATGTAATATTATATTACTTTGAATATTTATTTATTAAATTTGACATCAATGTCAATAACACAACATCACAGATAGAGGTCTGGGTGGATAACAGTAATGTTAACTGCAGCCGCACCATATACGTGAGCCCTTAATCAATGCCTGCAACCACATGTCCAAGTATTTAATCTGCCTCTGCCTCTGCCCCCACAGAGATTCCAATTTTGTAAACCAATTTAACCTCTTCCTTATGCTGGCACTCTGATGGTAGGCTTGGGCACCCCTATTTGAGACTTTTCTGTAAATTAACAACCGGACACTTTTAAATGTCAATAGCATTGAATTTTAACTCATTTCTTTCTATCAGCTGCAAGTAATTTGTTTCATTTGTTTACGTTCAAGGCATTGAGATGAGAAAAAAAGGTTTACCTGATTTGGCACAGTTTGCAGAGAGACTACTAACTACTAGCGTTAAATTCAATAAAATAGGAATCAACACAAAATATATGTTACATCTTGAAACATTTTTCCTGTTATATGATTTAGTCATAATTCTCTCTCTCTCTCTCTCTCTCTCTCTCTCTCTCTCCCCTAGCAATTGTCCTGTTATTTACAATTCATGAAATTTATTTCTTTATTTATTTTAATTTATTGGCCAGATGCCCTTTCTGCCAACAAATTTGTCACTTAACCCAAAAAAAGAAGTTGTGTGCACCATCTGTGTGTGAATTAAACAAATTTTATTCTGTGTGTTATCATATTTTAACTACTTGGATATCATTCTTTATAAGGCAGAGATTGGTGATGAGCCAAGGATTTTTGCAAACCAGTGTTGAAAACTGCCTAACACGCTCACTCCGACTGTTCTGTGTGTCAGGCCAATGTTTATAATCCACCACATGGATTTCATTAGGGTCTGGCTCACCTCCCTGTCCCACAAACTAGTTCACTGTGTCTTAAGAAGGTCAAGATTCAGTCACTATTAGAAAAAACAATTTGCGAAAACTGAGAAGATAGATGAAGTTATGATACAAGTTTGCATAACTTGTCTCATGTTGTTAGGCGTTTCCACACGATCTGTTTATCATGTACTGTATACATGAATTCAGCAAATATTAAATTGTATCATCATCTTACATCAAATTTTGTCCATGTTACTTTCACTGACACACACACACACACACACACACACACACACACACACACACACACACACACGTTAGATATGAAGTAAGCTTTGCCTTGTCTCTCACAACACTACTACGAAGCATTAACTAATGGCAACAAAGTTCATAACTCTTACACTGCAGGTAGCAACTGACTGGGCATATCTTTGGGAACATGTTTCACAACTAGCATGAAAAATGATGTCTTGGTAACCAAAAGTCAGGAGCTGCAGATACAGTGGATGCAGGTACAACATAAGGATAGAAGCAGAATTTTACTGAACATGGGTCTTGCAGTATTATTATAAGAATGGTGGCTCGCTACATAAAATCACTGCTGCAAAAAACCACAGATATAGCTGCCGATATCAACACCCGAACAGATTTCTGTCAGAGGATATACTACACATAGACGAAACTTACTGAATTGAAACAAACCAAAATAAAACACACAACTATGAAATTCTACAATGAAAGTGACATTGAAAACAATAATAATAATTTGATGCTGGAAGGGTCAACAGCCTTCATGTACAATGAAGCACCAAAGAAACTGGTATAGGCATGCATACGTAAACAGGCAGAATACAGTGATGTGATTGGCAATGCCTGTGTAAGACAAGTGTCTGGTGTAGATGGTAGATTGGTTACTGCTGCTACAATGGTAGGTTATCAAGATTTAAGCAAGTTTTAACATGGTGTTATAGTTGGTACATTAGCGATGGAACACAGCATCTCCGAGGTAGCAATGAAGTGGAGATTTTCCGGAACGACCATTTCACAGGTGTACCGTGAATACCAGGGACAGGCTTCTGAGCCATGGAAACATAAGAAGTGGTAAAGATGGGAAGTTTCACTGTCTTCTATTCCTTTTTGGCTTCAGCATAGGGGATCCACTTGGTGACTTTTAGTTCCTGAATTTTTTGTTCCTCTGCAAAAACATGGCAGTCTCGGTTCCAGACTGGGTGGCTCCCAGAGCAATTAATGCAGACTGCTGGAGATGGACAGTCAATCCCAGCTTCATGGGCTGACTTTCCACATTTCCCACAGGTTGCATCAGCCCCACAACTCACGTTGTGTGACCAAAATGGTGGCATTTGTAGCACTGCAAACGTTTAGGTACATAAAGCCTAACCCTAGGTCAGAGGAAACCTGTCATAATGTGGTCAGGCAATGTTGGAGAGTTAAAAGGTCAAAATGAAGGTGGTGGTCTTCTCAATTTCTCCATTATTCCTACGCATCCTTTGCTCTATGTCCACTATCCCCTGTAATGGCCTTTCCTGTTTAAGTTCTGCATGTTGATATCCATGTCACGGCATGTGACCACACTCTTGCTAGGGTTAATGGAGTTATCAGTTCAACAAAGACATCATAGTCACCCGATATTTTGCTCTTTGTAAGTAGTTCCACCTGCTTTGCCCTGTTGGTCTCAATCAGTAGGAAACCATTCTGTAGCCGCTTAATAGACTTCAGGCTTCCAGCAAGTCCTTCCAAGCCTTTACGTATAGAAGGGGGGACACTTTTTCAAACATCACCTCCTTCCTCTTAATGACCAAACACACATTTTGATTTATAACCCTTCGAGCCTATAACATTATTTGTTTATGGTTCATTTAATTTGTTATAATTTTTTTTGCTTTAAAATATTGGTGCTATATTTTCTGTAGATGTAAAGTAAAGTGTGCTATACTGGAGTTTGAAGTTCTTTGAATTGCATGTGAGTAATGTATATAAAATACTATGTAAATTATTTATTACATTAAATAATTTTCTCATGACATTTTGTATTTAAAAATGTTTGTTTGTACAAACTGTTCATGTTGATGCAAATTTGACAATTGTAAAAAATGGTCACGCTTAGAAACAATGTAAGAAATAAGTGTTATGTAAAAGTCAGTGTGATTTTGTTTGAAATGAAAGTGGCTCTGAGGGAGTGGAAGAGGTGGCAAGGACGAATTTGGCCCACTACCTAGAGCAAGTGCGGGAAGTAAGTCACACAGTTTGTAGGCAGCAGTGATTGAGGCAACACCTTTGTTGAGCAGGAGAGGCTTTGCCTGCAAATTTGCACAAAACTGCCTTGGATGAAGACTGCAAACGCCTTACGGCACAGCTGCGAGTTGTTGGGCTGCTGCATGTAAAACTGAACAACACCAAGAAGAGAAATTGAGTCCATACAGCAAGATACTTGCAGGCTGTACTGTGGGTAGTGCAGTTGTCATAATTGTTCACCAAACCCAAGCCTACAGCCACCAGATAACTTTTTTTGTTTGTATTTTTACTTTTGTACAGCATGAACCATTAATTTAAACTTTTTTGAATAATCATTCTTGAACTTTAAAGAAACTGGTTCACCCTGTTACTTCATCCTAATCATACACCTATATAGGGTTCCTTCTTGGTGTTTGATTAATCCGAGTATCCTATTTTACAGGCTTATGAAGTGCTAAGTTAATATAAAGAGGCGACATTTAAATTTTTTTGTGTTTTCTTAACTGTTACAAAGTGTTATACAGTAGAGTCTCGATTTTCCAACCTAAACCAGCTGCGGCAAGGTTGGATAAGAAGGAAGGTCGGATAACACGGAAAAAAAAAAATAAAAAAAAACACAAAAATTAAACTAAAGTAGGCCAAATGATTTAAACATTTAATACAATACAAATCAAATTACACTGAATAGATATTTACTGTGTGAACAAGTTAGCAAATGTCTTTTGTTTGCCGTTTTTTTTGCCGCTAAATCATGTAGTCTCTTAAGAAGTAAAACCTCGGTAGATGATGTTTCCTCCAGTTGTTCTACATATTTTAAAGCAGTTTCTAAGGCCTTGTGTCCTTTGTTGTGAGAAATCTTGGGTGCTCCTTCCTCCACTACATCTGCTTCTTCGTCTACTTCTTTTTCGTTTACCATGTTCACTATTTCTTCATCTGTCACTTCAAATTCTTCATCTTGGGCAATCCATTCATTTATGTCATCTTCTGTGGCGTCAGCACATCCCGGAACTTTTCGTAACAATGAAAGCAGGGTAGTATTTTCTGGTTCAGTCTGCTACTGTAGATTTTCATCATCTGGAGAATTTTCTTGATTTTCCTGTAGGAAAATTTTCCAGGATTTTGCAATTGTATTTGCTCCAACAGTCTCCCAAGATTGGGCCACGTCATAAGCTACGTCTTTCAAATTAATACGGTGCAACTGCTCTAGCATGTCTTCTCCCTTGTCCATAGCATTAATTAAAGAGGAAAGAAAGTTTCTGCTGTAGTTGCTCTTTAGTGTCTCTAAGGTCCCTTGGTCCATAGGCTGACATAAGGATGTGACATTTGGAGGCAAAAACATGGCCTTTATATCTTGATCTTGAAGTTCATCTTCATTAGGATGACAAGTGGCATTGTCTAGAAGCAACAGTGCTTTGTGGGGCAAGTTGTTGGCTTTCAAAAACTTTTCAGTTTGTGGCACGAACTCGTTAAAAAACCATTCTTTAAAAATGTCTGAGCTCATCCAAGCAATTTTTTTTTTTTTTTTTGTAATATTTCACCAGTAAAGCACTTTTAGATACATTTTTAAATGCTCTCAGTTTTTTTGACTTACCTATCATTGACAGTTTCATTTTCAAATTTGCTGTGGCGTTACTGCATGCAAGAATTGTCACTCTTTCTTTGCTATGTTTGTAGCCTAGTGCTGCCTTTTCGGCCTTTGACGCTAATGTTTTTTCCGGTAAAATTTTGTAATTGAGACCAGTCTCATTGCAGTTAAAAATTTGATCGCCTGTTAAGTTTTCCTTGTCAAATACATACCTTGTCAAGTTCAACAATTGAACAGCTTCAAAATTTCCTGAAAGCTTTTCACCACAGACATTAAGTTGCCGAATTCCGTATCTTTTCTTCCATCCATCGAGCCAGCCTACACTAGCTGTGAAATCAGGTTCACCTTCATTTAGTTCGTTACGAAACTTTAAGGCTTTTTCCTGCAAAATAGGTCCCGACATGGGTAAACCTTTATCTCTATGTTGAGTAAACCATAGGAACAAAGATTCACTTACTTTTTCATAACCACATTTTTTCATGGTTTTCCGATCTTCCAAAACAGCCGAGGCTGCTCACTGAGAACACCACTTCTCAATATCATTGTGGTTCCTTTTCCAGTCTCCAACTGTTGTTTTCCCGACGTTATAATCTTGCGCCACATTTAATACAGTTTTACCATTGTCTATTCTTTTTAAAGCTTTAAGTTTTTCTTCGATTGAAATGACCACCTTTTTCCGTTTTGAAGCCATCACCACAAATTTTTACAATAAACAAAGTGCAAGGAGGAGGAGGAGATTAGTGTTTAACGTCCCGTCGACAACGAGGTCATTAGAGATGGAGTGCAAGCTCGGGTGAGGGAAGGATGGGGAAGGAAATCGGCCGTGCCCTTTCAAAGAAACCATCCCAGCATTTGCCTGAAGCGATTTAGGGAAATCACGGAAAACCTAAAGCAGGATGGCCGGAGACGGGAAACAAAGTGCAACATGTCCACTCCACTACAGATCTACACTACTGGCCATTAAAATTGCTACACCAAGAAGAAATGCAGATGATAAATGGGTATTCATTGGAGAAATATATTATATTAAACTGACATGTGATTACATTTTCACGTAATTTGGGTGCATAGATCCTGAGGAATCAGTACCCAGAACAACCACCTCTGGTCGTACTAATGGCCTTGATATGCCTGGGCATTGAGTCGAACAGAGCTTGGATGGCATGTACAGGTACAGATGCCAATGCAGCTTCAACATGATACCACAGTTCATCAAGAGTAGTGACTGGCGTATTGTGATGAGCCAGTTGCTAGGCCACCGTTGACCAGACATTTTCAGTTGGTGAGAGATCTGGAGCATGTGCCAGCCAGGGCAGCAGTCAAACATTTTCTGTATCCAGAAAGGCCCGTACACGAACTACAACATGCGGTCGTGCATTATCCTGCTGAAATGTAGGGTTTTGCAGAGATCGAATGAAGGGTAGAGGCACGGGTTGTAACACATCTGAAATGTAGCGTCCACTGTTCAAAGTGCCATCAATGCGAACAAGAGGTGACAGAGACGTGTAACCAATGGCACCCCATACCATCACACCGGGTGATATGCCAGTATGGCGATGACGAATACACACTTCCAATGTGCGTTCACCGCTAAGTCATCAACACGGATGCGACCATCACGATGGTGTAAACAGAACCTGGATTCATCCAAAAAAAGACATTTTGCCATTCATGCACCGAGGTTCGTCGTTGAGTACACCATCGCAGGCGCTCCTGTCTGTGATGCAGCGTCAAGGGTAACTGCAGCCATGGTCTCCGAGCTGATAGTCCACGCTGCTGCATACGTCGTCGAACTGTTCGTGCAGATGGTTGTTGTCTTGCAAACATCCCCATCTGTTGACTCAGGGATCGAGACGTGGCTGTACGATCCATTACAGCCATGCGGATAAGATGCCTGTCATCTTGACTGCTAGTGATAAGAGGCCGTTGGGATCCAGCACGGCGTTCAATATTACCCTCCTGAACCCACTTATTCCATATTCTGCTAACAGTCATTGGATCTCGACCAACGCAAGCAGCAATGTCGCGATACGATAAACCACAATCGCGATAGGCTAGAATCCGACCTTTATCAAAGTCGGAAACGTGATGGTACGCATTTCTCCTCCTTACACTAGGCATCACAACAACGTTTCACCAGGCAATGCCAGTCAACTGCTGTTTGTGTATGAGAAATCGGTTGGAAACTTTCCTCATGTCAGCACGTTGTAGGTGTTGCCACCGGCGTCAACCTTGTGTGAATGCTGTGAAAAGCTAATCATTTGCATATCACAACATCTTCTTCCTGTTGGTTAAATTTCGCATCTGTAGTACGTCACCTTTATGGTGTAGCAATTTTAAAGGCCAGTAGTGTAAGTTAGCACTGAGGAGAGAGGAGTAGCAAACAGTGACAATGAACTGAGTATCAACAAACAATACGTTAGTCACTGACCTGTCATCGGCTGGGGCACGGCCAGCGCGATGAAATGGTCGGATAACACAGAAGGTCGGATAACCGAAGATCAGATAATCGAGACTCTACTATAGTAAATGTTTGCTTACGTAAAATTCAATAGGAGTGAAGCCAAGTTACTACAATCTGTTGAATGTCTATACAGAATTAGTTCAAAGAGTAATATATTTTTAAAGTAAATTCCAGTAAGAAAGAGGTTTTCTTGAAGTGAAATGTACAGTATAAAGAGTGTGTGCTTTAGTGTTTTAAGTGTTTTAGTGTTTAAGTTTGTTGATGATGGAAAGTGCTTTTCTAAAGGCCCCTCCCTGGCCAAACTTTTTAGTTTCCTTTAAGTCACCTACTGGGCTTTTTCTCTCTTAAAAACGTAATGTATAAGGGCATAGTCCAACATTGTTTAAGTGGAGTAACACATATCTGAAGAATCAAATTAAACAGTAGCAAGAAAGTATGCAAAATTCATACTTCTGCTTTTCCAATACATCACTGTTTCATTGCCTGGATAGGCTGTCGACCATTAGTACATGTTTTAAACCACTAAATCAACTTGGAACTGAGTTGTCCTAGCTTCATTATAATATTATTCATACTGCGATTCTATCTAACCTCTGGGTAAGATCTTCAGAAAAGAAGTGAATAATCTGATTCACTTATCCATTAGACACAACACACAGTCAAATCCTGTAAAATGGATAACACTATTGATTAGCTTTTCCTATTAACAGGACTATCATACCATAGTGTATTTTATTTGGAAACTAAACTAAATTTAGTATGAGAGTTATACATGGCAACATAGAGACAGGGTTTTCTGCTATTTAGGTAAAAGCATACTAAATTACAATGGTAGTGGTAGGGTTATAAGCCCTGTTACTATAATTCAGCTGATGCAGATTACCAGGAGGGCTAGCCTCCTTCATTCGTTTGGAGGTTTGGGTGTGAATACTCCCAGGTGGTACAACCTTCCCACTCATGGAGAAGAAGATAATTTCGAGGATTTCATCTCAGTCCCACGAGCAGCTAGGGAAACAAGGGTCTACTCAGACAGAGCCCCACATGCCTGAGTAAGTCTTATACAACTGAGGTGCGGCAGGATCCCCCGAGGTTGCCCACTCATGACCGTTCCACCTCAACAGTTATGCATCTCATCAGCATGTAGCACAACTTGAGATTGAGGGGTTTTTAGAGAGATTTTTACCATCCTCGTGATCCAGATGTGACACACAACGTTCCACTGCCACACCATACAGTGGTCATTGAAGTGTGCCCAAAGCACATGAGACTGGCGACACTTACCAGTCCCCAGCTCAGGAACCACGGGATCGTCAAGCACATACTCAGCAAAAATGAATGCTGTGCCCCTGAGGGCAGATGAAGTGGTAATCACTCATAGGGGGTGGTGTGCATTCACATCCCCAAGTAAGAGAAAAGGGGGGGAGGAAACTTTCTGAATCAAGGTGGTCATCTCAGTATAATTAAGTGGCCTGACTGGAGGTAAGTAAACTTTATAAATCACGATAATTGAGCTCATTTGCACCCACACTGCTACTGTTTCCAACATGGTATCAAGTGGAATCCACTCACTGACATCTGTGGAAACTAACTGTAACAATGCTACGCAGTTTTTAGCTACAACAATGAGAAGCAGTGTGAAAGCCACCAGGAGACTGGTAGCTGCAAGTGGGGCGACATTTGGATCAGAATAATACACACATACGGGGATTGCAAGACAAGACTACCACAATTCTCAGAAATTGCACCATACAGTGGTAATGACTGTAGCTGGTAGGTTGATGTCACCACAGTAGAACACACCTCTCTTTATGGGTGACGTGGCTTGGAGCCAGGATGTAGCAAAACAGTTGAATTTTCGAGCAATATAAAAATATGTCTGCTTTGAGGCAGAAGGCATTCTCTCATTCCCAGAGTCCAGCAACACCACCATGATGCCATGCACAATGTCGGGCAGCAAGACGAGTGGGCATCACCAGCAGCAGCCATGGGTTCGAGACCAGGCTGCACCTGCTGCCGCCAGCACCAAGTTTCTCACGGGCCTTGCAACCATGGGCTAGTAGGACAGCAAGTCAAAGTTTGTGCACACCCGTCTCCGTATGCTGCCTCAGTATATGTATGTAGAGCCAAGGGGCCACCATGACTTCATGTGACTGTGGGTAGTAGGACACCACTGAAATCATGGCTGTGGTCTTCATAGGCCGCCGGCCTGCCACAGGCCTTCTGTTAGCCTTTATCCGGGACACAAGCCGCCGCAGGGGACAATGGAGTGAGGCATGTTTGCCTCACTGAGCAATGATACGTCATGTACTGGAATTAAAAAAGGCATTCTTTACTGTCAATAGTGTCTCTACTAGGCCTACCAGACGGTGACCCCCCTCCTGCTCCTCCTTTGCACTCTTCAGAGTGGTGTCACAATGACGTCACCACAGTCAGCAGCAGAGGGTTTGCTATGTCCGAGTCACAGCCCATATTACCGTTGTTTAGGGTGAGTGAGACCATGGTGTTTTTTTTTTTTTTTTGTTTTTTTTTTTGTGGTGATAGTCATGGTGTAGAAGTACGGGGGATGTGATTATATGAGGGTTACTTTTGTGAAACCAGAGGAACCAGTGGATTTATCATAGTTTAGTGTTAGTGCTAGAAATGAATGGTTGGTGCCTGTACGTTGCACAAGGGCAGTTTGCTTGCACATTCTAGCAGTGATTTGCTTTCAGGTCATCATTTTGGCGCACAGACGATGTGGACAGTCCAGATGACTCATGATTCGGCAGAAGAAGTAGGTTGGTAAGACAAGTATCTGGGGAGTGTTCTGTCTATGTTAGTGTTGGATTATTGTTTTCCTAGTATTTTTTTATTTATTAATTAATTCTGAGTAGTAAACAAGAGTAAAAATGAGGCAACGGCAAAATCGGAGACACAAAGTGTCACCAGAGATGAAGCTATAGAGTTGTTACTAAATTAGATAGCATCATTAAGGGCAGACAGATGAGTTGCGGATAATAAATTGGCAGAGTAAGATGAGGAGATAGAACTGTTGAAGTGACAGACTCTTGGAGTGGATCCGGCTGTTGCTAACCTGTTTCTCCCTTTTCTGCTAGGTCGTTTGAGGATGTGCTAGCATTTGTAGAGGATGTCAAGTCATTGGCTGACATAGGAGTTGGATGGATAAACAATTATTGCAGATTGCTAGCTTACATTTAATGGGAGAGGCAAAGTTGTTTGTACAGTGCACAGAAGGATTACACAATGTAGAAAGTTTTGATCAGCTGAGACAAGCAGCAGAGCAGAGATATAGGAAACAAAACAGTGTGTGGCTTCTTCATCATCATTTTTTTTTTTTTTTTGAACAATTTGATATGGTGTCTAGAAGGCATAATGAGGCAGTCGAGGACTTTATGGATAGAATTAGGAAGTTGAATGTTCACACTTATGAATTGTCAGAGTGAGGAGATGAACAAAGCGGTACTACAAGAGGCCAAGCAAAGAGCACTTTTTGCTTTTCTGAGAGGTTTAGCACCAGAACTGTCAAGGAAGGTGTGTACTGGGCCACCTAAAGATCTCCATGCAGGTGTTTATTTAGCATTTGAGTAGGAGGAAATCAATAGGTCGACAGGGGTAAGGGATCAGAGACATTTATTTGCATCAAATGTACAGTGTTTTAATTGTGGCCATGTGGGGCATATGCAGAGGCACTGCTACAAGCACAAATGCAGACACGGAATGTTCCATATCGTGCATGACAAATGGTAGAGAGTATAAAATTATATTCGACACAGGGGCACATGTCAGTGGCTTCAAGAGAGTTAATACGTAGGATGCACCTTCATTTGAGACAACTGAGTTCAGACAATGTGTGGAAGTGAGGGCTACAGCATGATCTTAGGATTAGACTGTCTGCATCCACATCGTGCCACAACTGACTGTCAGTGACCTATGGTTGAGTGTAGTGGAAAGACATTCCAGCTACGAGAAGTTGTCATCAACGTTGATCTATCACAAAGAGCATCTAGTATATAAGACAACCCAGTTAAACCGCGAGCAATCACATTAAGGTGTGATTCACATGACTGCATGTCAACTGGCACTGCAAAGTTGTGATGGTTGAATGTGGAGCCTGACTTACCAGTTAACATGTTACGTATAGGGGAACTGTGGGAAGATATAGAAATGTTGGATACAGCATGTTGTTTGGTAAAATGTAATATTATATGTGTACAAGGCACAGAGGAGGTTAAGTCATTGACAGGAACATTGTTGGCCACACTGGAGATTCTGGATGAGGAAAATAGCCATACAGGAGGTGTACGCTGTAGTAGGACACAGGATGCAGTCAGTACTGCATTTCATGAAAAACTGAAGCATTTGGAAGGAATATAGAGGATGTCAAGAACCTGTTACTTGAATTTCATTACCTGCTTTTTCTGCAATGGCCGTTGCCTGATACACCAGTAACACACCACCGAAAGGGAATGAAGCACTGGTGTATCAGAGACCATACAAAATACCACAATCATTGCAAACAGTTTTGGAGGAATTTATAAATCAACAACTGACTGAAAGGACAATAGAACAAAGTAGTTGCCACACGTGGGGAGAGGGAGAGGGGGGGGGGGGGGGAGGGGGGGGGGGGCGGAATTGTAGTTGTGCCCAAGAAGTCTATGGGTGGCTCAAAGAATACTAAACACAAGGAGAAGGTTAACCCATGGGTTCACCTATTTCAGGAAAATTAGCCAACATTTTCATGAATCACACAGAAAAATTAATATTTGAAGACATAATAACAAAGAAAATCTATATCATCATCTACTGCTAAAGATACATGGATGACATAATATACATGGTAGAGGAACCTAAAAGCAGAATACAACTACTACACAAAGACATAAATACTGTACACAAAAACATAAAGTTTGCAACAGAAGAAGAACAAGAATCTAATCTAATCTAATCAAGAAAACATACTCAACTTTTTAGACGTAATCATAAGAAAAGACAATAATAAACATACATCTGACATATACAGAAAACCCACAACAAGTGACATTAACTTAAACGCAACTTCAAACCACCCACAGAACCACAAACAAGCAGCAATCAGATACATGTTAAATATGCTGAACAGTATCCCCCTAAACACATCAAATTAATAGAGTTAGCCATTATAAAACAAATAACATTAAGAAATGGACACAGAGAAACAATGGTAGACAAACTAAGGAAAAAAAAAAAATAGAGACACAAATTGTGAAGAAAACTAACCAAACCACACTAACTCGTACAACTTGCACTACAACAATAAAAATGTCATACAATGTCCTACCACAAGAAATTCACTCATAAAATAGATAACATATTCAACAAACAAGGCATAAACATTGCTTACAAAACAAACAATTCCATACAAAAGCACAACCCAAAACTAAAATCAAAACCAGACAGATACCTACAATGTGGTATCTATCAGCTCAGTTGCAAAGATTCTGAGAATATACACACTGAAATGACTGGGAGGACACTTGACATAAGATATAAAGAACACAACAGAGCATTTAAATACGGTACAAATAATTCACCATTTGTGGATCACATAAAAGAAGAACACCATAGACCAAGCATTACTGAAAATGATATGAATATAGTAAAAATCAGTAAAGACAGACACCACTTCCCTTTCCAAGAAAATTTCCACATACAAAAAGCATTAAAACAAAATAAACAGTTGCTAAATGACCCCATAAATATTGGAAACCAGACTCTATGTAGAATAATTGATGAAATTACATGAAAAAGAAAAGAGCCTGTTCCATTCTTCCCCCCCCCCCCCCCCACACACACACACACTCTTTCATTTCACTTCTCGCTCCTCACCTTCTCCTCTAACTCACACTCCATCAAACTGCTCTGCTGTATACTTATGTCCACTCATCATGGTTTCCCCCTCCCCTTAATATATATATATATATATATATATATATATATATATATATATATAGGGAAACATTCCACGTGGGGAAAATATATCTAAAAACAAAGATGATGTGACTTACCAAACGAAAGCGCTGGCAGGTCGATAGACACACAAACACACACACAAAATTCAAGCTTTTGCAACAAACTGTTGCCTCATCAGGAAAGAGGGGAAGGAGAGGGAAAGACAAAAGGATGTGGGTTTTAAGGGAGAGGGTAAGGTAAGTCTTTCTGCTCCCGGGATTGGAATGACTCCTTACCGTCTCCCTTAAAACCCACATCCTTTCGTCTTTCCCTCTCCTTCCCCTCTTTCCTGATGAGGCAATAGTTTGTTGCGAAAGCTTGAATTTTGTGTGTGTGTTTGTGTGTCTATCGACATTATATATATATATCTGCTTGTGTCTGTGTATGTGCGGATGGATGTGTGTGTGCGTGCGAGTGTATACCCGTCCTTTTTTCCCCGTAAGGTAAGTCTTTCCGCTCCCGGGATTGGAATGACTCCTTACACTCTCCCTTAAAACCCACATCCTTTCGTCTTTCCCTCTCCTTCCCTCTTTCCTGATGAGGCAACAGTTTGTTGCAAAAGCTTGAATTTTGTGTGTGTGTTTGTGTTTGTTTGTGTGTCTATCGACCTGCCAGCACTTTCGTTCGGTAAGTCACATTATCTTTGTTTTTAGATATATTTTTCCCACGTGGAAGGTTTCCCTCTCTCTCTCTCTCTCTCTCTCTCTCTCTCTCTCTCTCTCTCTCTCTCTATATATATATATATATATATATATATATATATATATATATATATATATATATATATATATATATTTTATTAGTTTATTATTTCATATCTGCTTCTACACATTGATCTTGCCAAAAGCCGAGAAGCGATTCTTCTTAGTGTTTTAGCTCACTGGGGCACTCTGGGATGCTCTCTGGGGCACTCTGTGATGCTCCCTGGTGGACTCTGGGAACCTCTCTGGTGCACTCTGGGATTCACTCTGGGTCACTCTTTGATGGTTTTAGTCTATTTATTTCATTTATTTTTCAGTTTAAAGTTGCGAAGCATCCTTATCTATCTCGTGAGATGTTTTTTTTTTTAAAGCTTACTTATTGGTTCACTAAAAAAGCTTATCTTTTAGATCTATTAATTAATTGATTATTAATTATAATAATTTGTGGGTTGCAGGGGTTCCGACCCCCTGGGGAGGTGGGTGGGTCTTCATGTGTATATATATATACAAAGATGATGTGACTTACCAAATGAAAGTCCTGGCAGGTCGACAGACACACAAACAAACACAAACATACACACAAAATTCAAGCTTTCGCAACAAACTGTTGCCTCATCAGGAAAGAGGGAAGGAGAGGGAAAGACGAAAGGATGTGGGTTTTAAGGGAGAGGGTAAGGAGTCATTCCAATCCCGGGAGCGGAAAGACTTACCTTAGGGGGAAAAAAGGACGGGTATACACTCGCACACACACACACACACACACACACACACACACACACACACACACACATCCATCCACACATATACAGACACAAGCAGACACATTTAAAGACAAAGAGTTTCCATATATATATAGGAAAAATATATCTAAAAACAAAGATGATGTGACTTACCAAATGAAAGTGCTGGCAGGTCGACAGACACACAAACAAACACAAACATACACACAAAATTCAAGCTTTCGCAACAAACTGTTGCCTCATCAGGAAAGAGGGAAGGAGAGGGAAAGACGAAAGGATGTGGGTTTTAAGGGAGAGGGTAAGGAGTCATTCCAATCCTGGGAGCGGAAAGACTTACCTTAGGGGGAAAAAAGGACGGGTATACACTCACACACACACACACATATCCATCCACACATATACAGACACAAGCAGTAGCTCTTGATATTCATACAAGTGGTTCTCTTTTCTCCAAAGGTCTGTCTAATTTTTCTGTAGGCAGTATCTATCTTATCCCTAGTTTTTCCATTCCTCTGTAAAGAATTCATGTTAGTATTTTGCAGCCTTGACTTATTAAACTGATAGTTTGGTAATTTTCACATCTGTCAACACCTGCTTTCTTTGGGATTGGAATTATTATATTCTTCTTGAAGTCTGAGGGTATTTCCCCTGTCTTATATATCTTCCTCAACAGATGGTAGAGTTTTGTCAGGGCTGGCTCTCCCAATGTTATCAGTAGTTCTAATGGAATGATGTCTACTCCCGGGGCCTTGTTTCGACCTAGGTCTTTCAGTGCTCTGTCAAACTCTTCACGCAGTATTATATCTCCCATTTCATCTTCATCTACATGATCTACCATTTCCATTATATTGGCCTAAAGTACATCACCCTTGTATAGACCCTCTATATACTCCTTCCATCTTTCTGTTTTCCCTTCCTTGCTTAGAACTGGGTTTCCATCTGAGCTCTTGATATTCATACAAGTGGTTCTCTTTTCTCCAAAGGTCTGTCTAATTTTTCTGTAGGCAGTATCTATCTTATCCCTAGTGATCCTTACATTTATCCTCTAGCCATCCCTTCTTAGCCATTTTGCACTTCCAGTCGATCTCATTTTTGAGAGGTTTGTATTCCTTTTTGCCTGCTTCATTTACTGCATTTTTATATTTTCTACTTTCGTCTATTAAATTCAATATTTCTTCAGTTACCCAAGGATTTTTACTACCCCTTGTCTTTTTACCTACACAGTCCTCTGCTGCCTTCACCATTCCATCTCTCAAAGCTACCCATTCTTCTTCTACTGTATTTCTTTCCCCCATTCTTGTCGATAGTTCCCTAACACTCTCCCTGAAACTCTCCGCAACCTCAGTTTATCCAGGTCCCATCTTCTTAAATTCCCAACTTTTTGTAGTTTCTTCAGTTTTAATCTACAGTTCATAACCAATAGATTGTGATCAGAGTCCACATCTGCCCTTGGAAATGTCTTACAATTTAAAACTTGGTTCCTAAATCTCTGTCTTACCATTATGTAATCTATCTGAAACCTTCCAGTATCTCTTCCATGTACACAACCTTCTTTCATGATTCTTCAACCAAGTGTTAGCTATGTTTAAGTTATGCTCTGTGCAAAATTCTACCAGGCGGCTTCCTCTTTCATTTCTTACCCCCAATCCATATTCACCTACTCTGTTTCCTTCTCTTCGTTTTCCTACTATCGAATTCCAGTCACCCATGACTATTAAATTTTCGTCTCCCTTCACTGTCTGAATTATTTCTTTTATCTCATCATACATTCATCTCCTCATCATCTGTGGAGCTAGTTGGCATATCAACTTCTACTACTGTGGTAGGTGTGGGCTTCGTGACTATCTTGGCCACAATAATGCATTCACTATGCTGTTTGTAGTAGCTTACCTCCACTCCTATTTTTTTTATTCATTATTAAACCTACTCCTGCATTGCCCCTACTTGATTTTGTATTTATAACCCTGTAGTCAGCTGACCAGAAGCCTTGTTCCTCCTGCCACCGAACTTCACTAATTCCCACTATATCTAAGTCTAACCTATCCATTTCCTTTTTTACATTTTCTAACCTATCTGCCCGATTAAGGGACCTGACATTCCATGCTCCGATCCGTAGAATGCCAGTTTTCTTTCTCCTGATAACGATGTCCTCCTGAGTAGTCCCCGCCTGGAGATCCGAATGGGGGACTATTTTACCTTCAGAATATTTTACCCAAGAGGACACCATCATCATGTAACCATACAGTAAAGCTGCATGCCCTCAGGAAAAATTACGCCTGTAGTTTCCCCTTGCTTTCAGCGGTTCGCAGTACCAGCACAGCAAGGCCGTTTTGGTGAGTGTTACAAGGACAGATCAGTCAGTCATCCAGACTGTTGCCCCTGCAACTACTGAAAAGGCTGATGCCCCTATTCAGGAACCACACATTTGTCTGGCCTCTCAACAGATACTCCTCCGTTGTGGTTGCACCTACAGTACAGCTATTTGTATCGCAAGTCTCCCCACCAACGGCAAGGTCCATGGTTCATGATGGGAGATCTTACACAGTACATAAATACACAGAAACATAATTAAATAGAATTACATACATACAATAATCTAATTTAAAAAATAAATGTTGTAGGTCAAAGAAAAAGTAGTGGAAGCGTTATGTTGGCAACACTACAAAACACAAAGAACAACACATACTTGAAGTACAAAAGAAACAGAATACAATGGTGCATAAAAGTGTGTTGTGAAAAGCATAAGAAATGCATAGTGCTGCAGAACATCTAAAAATTATACCAAAATTATCAGTGTCTAACACAGAAAAACAATGTTGCGCAAGCAGACGGCATTTCCTAATGTAAGTGAGAAATCAGCCAAAAAATCACCGTAAGTTACAATCAACCTATTCTTAACAAATTGTTTTTTGATCTAAAAGCAAATCAAAATGTAAATAACTTAATTACAGACCACTGATGATGCTTTACCTCAATAAAGCAAAACACGTCTGGCGAAAAAATTACGCATTTTTGTAGTTGCAACAACAGAAACAAAAATCCCCTCAAGGCTCAAAGAAGTATCAATTTTGTTGTGATTACTGCCATTTGAATAGTAAGACTATGTCAGATGTCTACTTCTTGGCAATGGACTTTAAGAGTGGATACCATCAATTAGAAGTTGCTGTGAGGATAGATCAAAAATGGCTTTTCAGCACCTTGGCAATACTATCAACATAGATATCTGCCTTTTGAGATAAAAAATGCATCAGTAATATCCCAAAGGTTATTGGAGAGGATGCTGAAAGGATTAAAACCATGTTAGTTTCTGGTATATATCGATAACATGATCATATTTTCAAGTAATATGCAGGAACATAGGCAACATTTGATGGAAATGTTCAAGAGGTTACAAGAAGCTCATTTGACACTAAGTATGGAAAAATCTCACTTTACACTGGAAGAAGTCAACTATTTAGGCCATATTATTAGTAAGGATGGTGTGAGGACTGATCCTAGATTAGTACAAGAAGTGCAAGATTTTCCAGTATCAGGGACAACCAAGAAGTTAAATCTTTTCTGAGTTTTGCAAATTATTATATGAAGTTTGTGTGGGGATCTGCAGATGTAGCTTGAATGCTTACACAGTTGTTGAAAAAGGGTATTAAGATTGTGCCAGAGGAAAGCCAAGGATAGTTTGTCGATTTGAAAAAGGTGTTCACATCGAGTCTAGAGTTGGTGTTTTCAGACTTTCAGAAGGAGTTCATACTATCATGTGATGCATCAAATGACACTCTTGTGTTTGTGTGTGGGAGGGGGGGGGGGACTACTCTGCAAAGGAGAGAGAGATGCTTAGCTTCGTGTATGGAGTAACATACTTCCTGTGTTGTCTGTATCATAGAAAATTCAAGGTAGTGACATACCACATACTTTGAAATGGTTACTAGTTTTGAAGGACCCATACAGTAGATTGATGAGATGGGTGTTAAAACTCAGTGAATTTGAGTACGAAGTGATCCACAAACCAGAGAAAGAACACAGAAATGCAGATGAGTTGAACAGGAGGCACTAGGTCAGGACTTTGAGGAACGGCAACAAGGAATTTAAGCGATATGGCAAACAGCAACAGTTCAGTGTGCATCACAGATTGTTGTGCAGAGTGACTAAACTAGGACAACAGGTGGTCATGCTAGTAGTATTGAAAGAGAAAGTACTACATAAAACGCACGAGCATGTCCTGTCGCGCCATGGAGGATGCAGATAAACAAATTGAAGAGTTGCGGAAAACTACTGGTGAAAAGAAGGAAAGAATTATGTCGATTAATATGTCAGAAGTTATACAGAGTGAGTGCTGAGTGCAAATCTGAATTAAAAGCAGGTACTGTTGCAGAGGTTGCCACAGGTGATGGAACCATTTAGTTTCATTGGAGTTTGTGTGTTATGACCATTCAACCAAACACTGGCACCTGACCATCTTCCACTGACAGTAACAGACCATTTTTCTCAAGATCATGCCAATGCCAGATCAACAGACAGACAGGGTCACACAAGCATTGGTGAATAGGTGGATACTGAAGTTTGGGGTGCCCAGGACAATAATTATGGACTGGAGGACAAACTTCATGTCAGACATGATGAAAGAGTTGTGTTGATTATTAAGAGTAAATAAAATTAAGAACAAGTCCACTTCATCCTCAGGCTAATGGAGAAACGGAACAAGATCATTGGAAAAATGGAAAGATGGGCTTGATTATTATGTGAACACACACCATTCAGACTGGGTCACATATCTATCCTTTGCAGTGAATGTGTTAAACTCCAAGGTACACACTAGCACAGGGGTGACACCATTCGAGATGATATATAGGAAAAAGATGCCACCACCATTTGAATTGATGGGACAAAAAGAAGGCAGGAGCAGTGAGTCGGTCCAAGAAATTGTGAGAAAGGGATGAAAGTATGGAGAAAGATCCAGCGAGTAAGTACTAAGGCGTTGGGGGACCAAGAAGATGCAGTGAAGGGAGTGGGAATGTTACCACAGTACAAAGTAGGACAATGGGTGATGTTATTGACTCCATATACTCTCAAGGGGAAAACTGAGAAGTTTGCAACATGGCATCAAGTGATTGAGACCACTTCACCAGTAAATGTGAAGCTACAACTGCCAACAGGGTCAATAATTATGCATGTTGAGTGTCTATGGCCAATCAAGTGATTCTACAGGACATGGGAATGAAGGTGAGGAAAGAGTCAGAGAAGACGAAATGAGGGAATGAATAACCGGATAAGGAAGTCCAGATACTTCATGCTCAATATGCATTGAGATCAAGATAATAATCAATATGTATTGTGTTTTTAGGTATTTTGCTCTAGTGTGTAGTATAGGTTAATTATGGTGCTTCAGGCAAGGTTGTATGTTTTTGTTAGGGTTGGATGTATCTGTAGTGTATTCAGATGTGCTGCGGGAGACAGTGGGTTTCTGTCTATGTCCTCATGCTACCGTACAGAGAAGGGGCCAGAGCAGAAGAATGCTAGTTTTGGAAGTGCTGTACCTCTTGATGAGAGGCAGAGTGGGGGCCCTGCAAAAATCATCACCTGGACAGAGCAGTTGTATTTTCCAGGCAACAAGACATATTGTTATCCAGCTGAGTTTAGTGTTAATGTTTGCTAATTACAGAATGAGATACGGAGGCTTGAAGAGGTGTTTCCGAGGGTACCACAGTTAGTGGATAGTAACAGGGCACTTAGAGAGGTCATCCAGGGACACACAAAGTTACTTGGGATATATGCATGTTTAAAAGAGCAGATGCAGGAGGTAATCAGAGTAGTGCCAGCAGTCAGCGTACAACACAGACTCACAATGGAAAAAAGTGGAAGGATAGATGTGTGAGGTAGTATTCCAAAGACGATATTCGAGATAGTAGATGCTAGTGATATGAGCAAGGGGTTAATGGAGGCAAATACTGAAACAACAGTGTGGCATTCCACTCAATGTGAATACCTTTTTTTTTTTTTTTTTTTTTTTTTTAGCGCCCGGTCCGTGACTTAAGAAACAGTAAAAACCGAAAATGGAAACCAGCAGAAATGGGAACGAAACTCAAAAAATTGGAGAAACTAAAAGCAGAAGGAAGGCTTAAAAATCCACTACAGAAAGGGGTTGGTTGTCCCCAAAAATAGCTTCAAAAGACTGATGTCATTTCACTGGCACTAATAAACTCAAGAATGCGATTGACCGAGCACGTGTCATCTGCTAAAATGGACGATGTATCAGGCGACAGCTGTAGACGGGTGCGTAACGGAGTAAAATAGGGGTACTCAATTAAAAGGTGCCTTACCGTCCACAGCTGAGAGCAGTGGGGACAGAGTGGGGGAGGATTGCTGTTTAAAAGATGTCGATGGCTAAAAAGACAGTGCCCAATCCGAAGTCTAGTTAAAATTACCTCCTCCCGACGACTGTAGACGGGTGCGTAACGGAGTAAAATAGGGGTACTCAATTAAAAGGTGCCTTACCGTCCACAGCTGAGAGCAGTGGGGACAGAGTGGGGGAGGATTGCTGTTTAAAAGATGTCGATGGCTAAAAAGACAGTGCCCTATCCGAAGTCTAGTTAAAATTACCTCCTCCCGACGACGCGTTCGGGAGGAAGAGGTCCAAGCACAAGGAACAGCTTTCACGTCCCGCAATTTATTATGGGGAAGTGTCGACCAATGTGCGTGCCATAAAGGAACAACTCGACGACATAAAACGCTCTGTAGATCGGTGAAGGGAATCGATTGAATAGCTGGTCGAAGAAGAGAGACTGCAGCCTTGGCCGTTATATCAGCTGCCTCATTTCCACAGATACCAACGTGTCCTGGGAGCCAGAGGAACGCCACCAAGACGCCCCCCAGGTGGAGCAAGCCCAGACAGTCCTGAATCCGGTGGACCAGAGGGTGGACAGGGTAAAGAGCTTGGAGACTGAGGAGAGAGCTGAGAGAATCTGAGCAGATAACATACTGTATCCGCTGATGGCGGCGGATGTAGTGGACAGCCTGGAGAACAGCGTAAAGCTCCGCAGTATAAACCGAACACTCGTCGGGAAGCCGAAATTGATTTGGGGTGTCGCCAACAATATAGGCACTCCCTACACCTAACGATGTTTTCGAGCCATCAGTGTAAATAAATGTGGCATCCTTCATTTGTGCACATAGAGCAGCAAATGCCCGACGATAAACAAGTGAAGGGGTACCATCCTTGGGAAACTGACAAAGGTCATGGAGCAGGCAGATCCGGGGACGGAGCCAAGGCGGTGCTGTACCCCAAGTTGTCAAGAAGGTTTTAGGAAAGCGAAAGGAAAGAGAATGGAGCAGTTGACGGAAGCGGACTCCCGGTGTTAGTAGGGAGGAGGGGCGGCCTGCATACCCTACATCAAAGGAGGCGTCGAAAAAAATGTCATGGGCTGGATTAGCAGGCATGGAAGACAGATGGCTAGCATAACGACTCAGAAGGACAGCTCGCCAATTGGACAGCGGACGTTCAGCAGTCTCAGCATAAAGGCTTTCCACAGGGCTGATGTAAAAAGCTCCAGACACTAAACGTAGTCCACGGTGGTGGATAGAGTCGAGACAACGAAGAATAGACGGCCGAGCAGAGGAGTAAACTATGCTTCCATAGTCCAATTCCGAGCGCACTAAGGCGCGATAGAGGCAGAGAAGGACCACTCGGTCCACTCCCCAGGAGGTACCATTAAGGACACGGAGGGTGTTGAGGGATCGCAGACAGCGAGCCGAAAGATAGGAAACGTGGGAGGACCAGCACAGTTTTCTGTCAAACATAAGACCCAAGAATTTAGCGACGTCCGAAAATGGAAAGTTGATAGGTCCTAGATGTAAGGAGCGTGGAAGAAACTCCTTACGTCGCCAAAAATTAACACAAACGGTCTTACTGGTAGAAAAACGGAAGCCGGTTTCGACGCTCCAAGAGTAGAGGCAATCGAGACATCCTTGAAGACGTCGTTCAAGAAGGCTGGTCCGTTGAGAGCTGTAGTAGATCGCAAAATCATCCACAAAGAGGGAGCCCGAGACATCAGGAAGGAGACAATCCATAATTGGATTTATGGCAATGGCAAACAGTACAACACTTAGCACGGAGCCCTGGGGTATGCCGTTTTCTTGGGAGAAAGTACGGGAGAAAGTAGTGTTCACCCGCACTCGAAATGTGCGCTCTGCCATAAATTCGCAAAGAAAAAGGGGCACCCGACCTCGAAAGCCCCAAGAGAACAGTGTGCAGAGCATGCCTGTCCTCCAACAGGTATCGTATGCTCTCTCCAGATCAAAAAATATTGCTACTGTTTGGCATTTCCGGAGAAAATTGTTCATGATATAAGTGGAGAGAGCAACAAGATGGTCAACTGCAGAACGATGCTTTCGGAAACCGCATTGGGCAGGTGTTAAAAGACTGCGGGGCTCCAGCCACCAAGCTAAACGGCAATTCACGATACGCTCCAAAACCTTACATACACTACTCATGAGAGAAATGGGGCGATAGCTAGAGGGGAGATGTTTGTCCTTTCCAGGTTTCGGAACAGGAACGACGATAGCTTCCCACCATCGTCTGGGAAAAGTACTGTCGGTCCAAATTCGATTATAAATGCGAAGGAGGTAACGCAGACTATGGGTTGATAAATGCAGCAACATTTGGATGTGGATACCATCCGGTCCTGGGGCGGAGGAGCGAGAAGAATAGAGTGCATGTTGGAGTTCCCGCATGGAGAAAACAGTATTATAGCTTTCGCGATTTTGAGAGAAGAAAGCAAGAGGTTGAACTTCCGCTGCACGTTTCTTCGGGAGAAACGCTGAAGGGTAATTTGAAGAGCTCGAAATCTCAGCAAAGTGGTTACCCAAGGAGTTAGAAATTGCGACGGGGTCCACTAACGTATCACGCGCGACAGTGAGCCCAGAGACCGGGGAGAAACTAGGCGCGCCAGATAACCGTTGAATTTGACTCCAAACTTCCGAAGAGGGAGTGAAGTTGTTAAATGAGCTAGTAAAGAATTTCCAGCTTGCCTTCTTGCTATCACGGATGACGTGACAGCATCGCACACGGAACTGCTTATAGCGGATACAGTTGGCCAAAGTAGGATGGTGGTTGAAAATGCGAAGAGCACGTCGCCGCTCACGTATTGCGTCACGGCATGCCTCGTTCCACCAAGGAACTGGGGGGCGCCGGGGCAATTCGGAGGTGCGTGGTATTGAAAGTTCCGCAGCTGTAAGAATAACGTCAGTAAGATGTGTGACCTCATCGTCGACGCTAGGAAAGTGACAGTCATCGAATGTCGCTAGAGACAAAAAAAGAATCCAATCGACTTGGGCAAACTTCCAGTGTCGCGGGCGCATATATGGCAGTTGAGGCTGCAGTCTAAGGACACATGGAAAGTGGTCACTCGACTGTGTATCATCAAGGGCGAACCATTTGAAGCGCCGAACTAGTGGAACAGTACCGACCGAAAGGTCCAAATGAGAGAAATTTGTTGAGGAGGTAGACAAAAATGTAGGGACCCCAGTGTTGAGGCAAACTAGATCCGCTTGGTGGAAGACGTCTAGCAATAGTGAGCCATGTGGACAAGGATGTGGAGATCCCCAAAGCGGGTGGTGGGCATTGAAGTCCCCAACCAGCAAATAGGGGGGTGGAAGCTGACCAAGAAGATGAAGGAGATCAGCTCGTGCTATTGGTGTGGACGATGGAATGCATACAGTACAAAGAGAAAAGGTATATCCAGAAAGGGAAAGACGGACAGCGACAGCTTGGAAGGAAGTGTTTAAGTGGATTGGGTGATCATGGAGAGTATCATGGAGAAGAATCACGAGTCCTCCATGGGCTGGAGTGCCTTCAACAGAGGGGAGATCAAATCAGACGGACTGAAAATGGGGGAGAACAAAGCGGTCATGGGGACGCAGCTTTGTTTCCTGAAGACAGAAGATGACCGGCGAGTAGGATCGTAAGAGGATCGACAATTCATCCCGATTGGCACGAATGCTGCGGATATTCCAGTGGATAATGGACATAGGGTGAACAGAAAATGGAGGAATGTGACCAAGGTTGCTGTCAACTCAACGACTACTCAGAGCTTGCGACCGACAGCATGGAATGGCATTCAGCCGAAGGCAGAAGATCCTGATCCATAGGTCCTTCAGGAGCAGCTCCTGCCACCAGCGATCGGCCGGTTGATCGGCCGCCAGCAGTGCGCCTCGGTGACACAGAAGACAGTCGAGGGCGATTTCCGCCAGGTGGTGCTGTAGATGGGACACACCTTGGCGGAGAAGGAGATGAACTGGGTTTCTTATTAGCCTTCTTGGAAATATGATGTTTAGATGAAGGAGGAACCGATAGTTGTGAAGTTGGGGTACGTAAAAAATCTTCACGAGTATGCTCTTTTTTCGAAGTCTTGGTGTCTGACTTTTGGGCTCGAGATTTAGCAGAACCCGATGAAGGGTGAGCCATAGAGTGGGCAGGCAAAAGTGGTGAGGTTGAACGGGCGATCTTTGCGCTGGCCGATCTGACGACCGTGGCACTAAAAGTGAGGTCGCAAGTCTGCGTGGCCGCCTCCTTTGTTGGCCGAGGAGAAGCAAGGACAGTGCTGTATTTTCCTGTCTGAGGCACGGTGGGCTGTCGACTGGCGAATAATTTTCGAGCAGCAAAGGTCGACACCTTTTCCTTCACTCTGATTTCCTGGATGAGCTTTTCATCTTTAAAAATGGGGCAATCTCGAGAGGAAGCAGCGTGGTCACCCATACAGTTGATGCAGCGAGGGGATGGAGGTGGACAAGCACCCTCATGGGCATCCTTGCCACATGTAACACATTTGGCCGGATTGGAACAGGACTGGCTGGTGTGATTGAACCGCTGACACCGATAGCAACGCGTAGGGTTTGGGACGTAAGAGCGAACGGAAATTATCTCATAGCCTGCTTTGATTTTCGATGGGAGTTGAACTTTGTCAAATGTCAAGAAGACATTGCGGGTTGGAATGATGTTCGTGTCAACCCTTTTCATAACTCTATGAACAGCCGTTACGCCCTGGTCAGACAGGTAGTGCTGAATTTCTTCGTCAGACAATCCATCGAGGGAGCGTGTATAAACGACTCCACGCGAGGAATTTAAAGTGCGGTGCGCTTCAACCCGGACAGGGAAGGTGTGGAGCAGTGAAGTACGCAGCAATTTTTGTGCCTGGAGGGCACTGACTGTTTCTAACAACAAGGTGCCATTCCGTAATCTGGAACAAGACTTTAAAGGACCTGCAATTGCGTCGACACCTTTCTGAATAATGAAAGGGTTGACCGTGGAGAAGTCGTGACCTTCGTCAGACCGAGAAACAACAAGGAACTGTGGCAACGATGGAAGAACTGTCTGTGGCTGAGACTCAGTGAACTTACGCTTGTGAATAGACATAGTGGAAGGTGAGGAAACCATTGCGGAAGAATCCCCCATGATTACCGGTGTCTCCAATGGCGCGCTCCTCCCTTGTGGGGGCCCTCTCTGAGGGCACTCCCGCCTTAGGTGAGTGTCGGGAGGTGTGACCTGAGGTGTGAACAAATGGACGGAGGGACCAATCGGCACTTTCGGAAGGTATCAGCTCGGGTAATCGCCCCTCCCTGGGCCTGGCCGTTACCAGGGGGTACGTACGTGTCCTACCTGTCTACCCGGGGTGGGGAATTACGCGTTACCCCGTCACCGGCTACGCACAAAAATGCGTGGGTCGGCCTCCAGACACGCACAGGGAGGAAGAAAGAGAAAGGGAAAAACAAAGAAAGGGAAAGGAAAGAAGAGAGGTCTCAAACACCGCAGCGGAGAAAAGGGTGAAGAAAAGAGGTAAGGAAAAGAGAAGGACAAAGGAAGGATGAAGACATACAAGCAGAGAAGGCGAAGAATGCATTACGTTTACGAGCGTCTGTCTCCGGACGTAGGCACAAACCATACTCCCAGAGGGGGAGAAAGGGAAGGAAAGAGCCAGAGGTGAGGGGAGGGGAGGCGAAGATGGGGGATAGGGAAGGATGCGGAAAAGGAAGGTATGCAGCCTGGAAAGGAAGGAGGGCCACATTAGCTCGGGGTCCCGTGCTTGCTACGCACGTATCCACAAAAGAGTTGTGGACCCCCTGGGGGATCAATGTGAATCTGAAGAGTGGTGTGTTGAACACCACATGCATGATTCGGCAGCTTACCAAGGAAGTTATGGCTTATGCACGCGCCTCAGCTAGTAATCTGAACTGTTATTTGGAAGTTGTAAAAGCACAGGTGCAAGTACTGGATGCGAAGATAATGCTGAAAATCTCTAGGGAAAACATTTGGGATGCAAGAGTAGAACTGATGAACTTGCAGGAAGACATTCATCAGGTGCTTCGTGGGAAGTTCAGTCCAGTTTAGCTGTCACCTGAGGAGTATTGAGGGGACTGACGAAAGTACAAGGGGAATTAACACCATAATTACATATGACAGCAGATCTGGATAGTCAGAACTTGTCGTTCTTCTACCACAGTGCAACAGTGGATGTAACGACAGATAATGCATGGTTCTACGTGTCAGTGAGGATACCAGTAGCAAGCAAGCATGTGTTATTCAGATGTTTCATGGTGCACACTTATCCAGTGAAGATAGCAGCGGTTGGAAAGTTTGTGCAAGGGAGAAAAGAAGGGGTGCTGCTAGTGATGGAAGGACTGACACATGGTACTGATTGAGGGTGAGCTTCAGTAGTGCCAGAGCAGGATGGTCACCATATGCCTGATGCATGAGGTTGCAACAGGTGGAAATAGGTAGCTGCTATGAGCAGGGAGCAGAAGGAGATTAGAGTTTAATGTCCCGACAACGAGGTCATTAGAGACCACGAGCTTGAATTAGGGAAGGATCGGCGGCGGTGGTGGGGGGAGGGAGGGGAGACGGGGGGAGGGAGGATGGAAGGGGGAATGTGCAGATTTTGGCTGTGACTTCCGCATGATCATCATGTCAACAGGATGTAAGGATTAAAATTTTTTTGCCCCTCAGTATACGACAGGCAGCCAACAGGCTTCTATGCTTGTATCTCTTTACTTTCTTAAAGACTGGGCAAATCCTTGAATGAGAAGGGTGGTACTTTGTACAGCTGACACACAAAGGTGGCTTTTCACAAGGACTACTTCCATGAAATGACTGTCCACAGTTTCTGTACTTTGGGTCCACCATGCAGTGGGATAATATATGAACAAAACTGTAAGCATCGGAAACACTTAATGGGTGGCAGGACATAAGGTTTGATATTACACCTGTACACCATGACTAACTTTTTTTGGGAGTACATTTGCTTCAAAGGCTAAAATGGAGGTGCCTGCATCTGTTCAATAATCCTTGGCGCATTCCTGTATGTACCAGACAAAATGTACACCTCACTGTTTGGAGTCCAAGGTGTCTGTGGAAGACACCATATTCAAAGTTTTGTATGGGGCAATGGTCACTCTTATGTCACCCAATTGTTTGCACACCTGAAGAGCAGTAGACTGTACATCATACGTGGCTTCAATGAGTAAAGATCCATTGTGCACGTTTCCCAATGACTCAGTGCATGTTTTCCAATGACTCAACTTCTCCAAATTTATTTTCAATGTGTTCCACAAAAAATAATGGTTTCGTTGGAGTAAATGTATCTCCATCTGTTTCATAACATACCAGGTATTGGAAAAATTGTTCTACACCCAACTATATGACTTGTCCAGAATGAGATTTTCACTCTGCAGCAGAGTGTGCGCTAATATGAAACTTCCTGGCAGATTAAAACTGTGTGCCCGACAGAGACTCGAACTCGGGACCTTTGCCTTTCGCGGGCAAGTGCCGTGGGATTATAGCTCTCTGCATCAATATTTCTCTACCTGTCTGATGAGACAGCCAGATCAGGACTGCTACTGTTTTAGTTGAATTTGATACATTTCATGTGCAAAACATCCACCCTGATGCCACCCACTCCAATCAAGGGCTTTCCTCCTGGGTACCACCCAGACACAACAAAGGTCATCTGGCACAATGGCCACTGTCATAAGTCCTAAGGTCCGAGGAAGAGGGACAACTACTCCTTAGCAGGTGTGGGGAGCTAACAGCTCAGCCATCAACAACGTCACCCCTGTCCTGTCCGGAGGCTCAACTGCAAGGGTACATGATGACCCCACCACTTTGGATTGGCTACTGTGTTGGCTTTCAAGAGCATATATGAGACTGTGCAGGTATCATGTGCAGGTGATCTCTAACACCACAGGCAGTAGGCACAATTTAAGGTGTTCTTTTCATCAATCCATACTACAGAAAAATTTCTGAGAATGAAGGTCAAATCCAGAAGAGGACCTCAAATTACTTCAGCTGAAATGTGATGTAAAGTAAATGAATGAAAATGTTGAGAAAGGAAGGCAGAACCTAGGGCAGGGCTAAGTCAGCATCAAAGGCTGTCATCATGAGGAAGTACTTAAGAGAAGGGAAGAAAGTCTGAGACATTGCAGCACACAAAAGGAAGGATGTGCTGGAATAGATTGGGGCCCGTGCTCACCATGCACACTGACAACGTCATCAGTCCCTCGATCCAAGAGTGGTACACCCAGAAGTAGAGATGTCCCCTGAGAATTTTTTGATCTGTTTGGGAGATTCATATTAGTAAAAGGAAGAAGGCTAAAAATGTAATGCACAATGCACATCTTTAGTGCAGTAAATAATATACGCAAGATGAAGGAAATTGGTAAGTCAGCAGGTGGGTATTCCCGGGGCTCTGCATGTAACAGGAAATGTCCGACTTACAGCTGTTCCACCCCTGATCCATTACAGTCAAGAATACCCACTATTCGACAGAATCCGACACATAGAATAGAAAATTGGGTATCATAAAAAGTAGGCAAACAGAATCTAAAAGAGATTAAAATACAGTAAAAGAGGGGTGACAGAGTAGCCTGGTCAAGAATGTAGGCTTGGGGAACCCCAGACCCAGCATACAGTGGGAGACACCCTATTCCCAATTACCCTGCTCCTGCTCTGGAGGTAGAATAAAAACCTCTTTCACAGGGAAAACTGACAACCAGGTCTACCATCAGCGATACATCCAGGAGGGGACATTCCACCAAGATATAAGCTACTGCCTGTATGGTTCAACAACCACAATGTATGGGTGGCTCATTACACAAAATAAAACTGGGTTGACCTGGTATGACCAATGTGGAGATGAAATAGGACTGTGGATTCCTTCTGGTAGAAGCGGAAGGAAGAGCACCATGCTGGAATAGTCTCCTTGATTGTGTGGAGTTTATTAGATGGGGCAGTAGCCCACAAGATGTTGTTCAATTCCTGAGCGAGCAGAGATTTAGTATGCACCCGCAAATCTGCATCTGGGGTTGACAAAGCGAATGGGGAGTGAGTGAGTGAGTGCTCCTCTAGACAAACAGTCAGCCAGTTCATTCCCCGGGATACCCCATGACTTGGGACTCAAAGAAAGACAAATGAGCAGCAGGCAGCATGCTGAAGGTCAGCAACAAGGTCATGAATAGTGGAGGTCAAAGTGATGCACGAATAGCATCAGTCAATAAACTGGAGACTGCTCACTGAGTCAGTATATATTAAAACAAGGTCAAGTGAGGCCCATTTAATAAAATGGAGGGCTCTGATGGCAACTGTCAGCTCTGCCATAATCACATTGCCTGTCCTCGGCAGCGAAGGACGTTCCATACCAGCAGGAGATATAAAAGTATATCTGGTCGATCCACAACTTTAGAGCTGTTGGTATGAAAGATGGTAGCTCTGAAGGACTGCACATAACAGACACCAAAGGTTCATAGAGGTGACAAACTTTAGGACCTTGGAAGAAATCAAGCCCTGGAACCATCCAAGGGGAGGGAATGAGAAGGCAGAGAATACAGTCCAGGGATGAGAGAAGGAGATGGAGATCTTGGCAGAGGGAAGTGAGGCACATTCCAACTAGTAACCATCTTAGGGCACGCATCAGAACAACACCCCTCATATGCTAAGAGAATGGGATACGTGGGATGATTACAGAATTATCGAATGGTGACTCCGTGGGAGACCAGGAGCTAGTACTGTCGAATCTGAAGAGGGAAGATCTCCGCTTTGGCAAGGAGACTGTCTATGGGATTAGTCCAAAAGGCAACAGTGGCCAGATGCATGTCCCAATGATGGACTGGATCTAATAGTTTCAAAGCTGAAGGATCCACTGAGCCATAAACCTGGCAACCGTAGTCCAGTCAGGACAAAGCAAGGTACTGCTAAATACGGTTAGGGGTAGCATGATCTGCTCCCAAAGATGTGTCAGCAACCTACCAAGAGTCATTACCTGAAATACCAAAATACCTCAAGTACTATCCTCTCCTGCGGATACTGTCTCCTGAACAGCAAGTACAGGATCTACCACTACTTGTCCACTTGACTGTGAGTAGGATATCAATGGTAGGTTTAGGTGTCTGTACAGGAGAAACAGGCACCCATATCCCCCTAATCAACAAGTTTGCAGTACTGGATTCTGCTGAAACTGAGCCCATGAGATTCACTTCACCCGTTGGGAAATGTGCTGTGTCCCATGTTGAGGGGAGGCAAGCAAAAAATGGTAGTGGTATATTAACAGTCAACAGTTCAGATATGTGGTGAATAATGGCAACCCTTAGGGAAATGACAGCAAGGGATGATAAGATACACCTTATGCACTTAGACAGTAGGATACTAGCACAGGAAAGGGGCAACTCCAAATGAACTCTGTTTGTATATGAATCTACAGCTCTGGTGAAGTGGGGAATAGGAGAGTGGGGAGGAGAGGGCAAAGGGGAAAGCACAGTAGCCTATTAAGTCACTTTGCATGGCATCATCAGTGTCAGAGTAGTGTTATGCAACTTATTTAAAATGCAATGGAATTAAACTGGTAGGTAAAACTGACCACACACTACTTCTTCAAGGAAAGTAATTTAAAATTTATTCTTGTCCACTTGATAAACAAACCGCAAACTAGCAAAACAGGCAATCCTCAGAGTAATCCATAAAGATTTCACTAATTCTACTAATATTTCACACATGTATCTTCTAACTGTTCTCAAAGCAAGCAAAGTGACTGATGACAGTGTGCTGGGAGCCACCTTACGAAACCATTCTGGTGGCACTGTACATATATATCTTTGACAAAGGGGTATCCTGGCAGGTGTGTGTCCCTATGTAGAAAAAGTAGAATTTGTAGGGGTGTGTATCCAAAACTTAGTGGAGTACTTCTGACACTGTGAAAAGTTGAAAATGCATACATACAAGATGGTGACTATCTTTATGAATGTTGCTTGTATCACTGCTTCCAGTAGGTTGAGGTTGTTTTCATCATCAGTCACCCCAAGCGAAAATCTTGCTTTGTTGGTGGGCCATAATTTTTGTCATTTTGCCTCAGCACACTAGTGTAGATGGTGTCAGTAATTTAGTGAAGTAAAAAATCGTACATTTCCCACATTTATTTACATGCATAAGCCAAGTTCCAAATTTACCTTTACGTGAAACCACATGCATGAGATAGATCCAATTCGAAATTCTAGAGCCTAACACTTTTCTGTTCTTGTCATTTTCATGTAATCTTCCACTGAACTCCGTTAAGACTTGCATGTATCGTGAAATACTGTGAATTTTTGAACACTTGCAAGTTCCACAAAAAATTGTATTCTATTGTCAATTGTAAATTGTAAATTTAATTTGTGCTTTTTATAAACTATTGGCAATAGTACTGTCATTCAAAAACAATTGTTCCCTAATTTCATTGTGCATTTATGTGAAAAAATGGTACACTTTTAAGACTTTTCACACACTTGCACATATTTGTACTTCACAAAATTTTGGCAGTAGCACCCTCATTTTAAAAACTCTAATTTCTACAAGAATAAAGATAAATTTTTGAGAACCTTTAAATGTTACAAGTGTTGTGCATAACCTACTACACAGTAAACTGACATTTGTTATTTACAGCCACTGTGCAATATATTATAAGTAACATATTATATCATGTTTAGTTTCCTCTTTTAATACAGGGTGTACAACTTTGCATCTGCCGTTTGCCGATAGGTGGTGACAACAGTAAGCAGCGGTCGAAAGAAACAGACCACAGACGTCAGGCAGTTAGCTTGGACCTCGGTCAACATAACCTCATTCAAACATTAACCGATTTGCATCTGCATCATGAAGTTGTTCTTGATTGAAAACATCAGTTTATGAGCCCAATTCTCATCATCTGTGAGAGGTGTTACTGTTTTGTTTCAATATGAAGGAAACAGCGGCTGAGTCTCATCGAATGCTCTCAAGTACATATAGTATAGATGCTATTAGTGAAAGAACGTGTCGTGAGTGGTTGAAACACTTCAAGAACACTGATTTTAATGTCATAAACCAGCATAGTGGTGGAAAAGAGAATGTTTTTGAAGATGCAGAATTGGAGACACTGCTGAGTGAAGACTCGTGTCAAACTCAAGAAGAATTGGCACAATTTGGAGTGACACAGCAAGCCATTTCAAAACATCTCAAGGCTATGGGCATGATTCAGAAAGAAGGAACTTGGGTCCCGTGTGAGCTAAAACCAATAGATGTTGAATGGCGTTTGTGTGTTTGTGAACAGTTACTTCAGAGGCAAAAACAGAAGGAATTTCTGCATTGTATTTTGAGCGGGGAAGAAAAATGGGTTCATAACGATAACCCTAAATGCAAAAAATCATGGGAATATCCTGGCCATGCTTCCACATCGACGGCCAAACCGAATATTCATGGCTCCAAGATCATGCTCTGCATTTGGTGGGACAAGCTCAGCGTCATGTACTATGAGGTGTTAAAATCAAGTGAAACAATCACAGGTGCTCATTATCAAATGCAATTAACGTGTTTGAGCAGAGCATTAAAAGACAAATGGCCACAGTACAGCGAGAGGCACGATAAAGGGATTTTGCAGCACGACAACGCTCAACCATACATTGCAAAAGAGGTCAAATCATGCTTGGAAATGTTAAAATGGGAAGTCCTATCCCATCCGCTGTACTCTCCAGACAATGCTCCCTCTGACTATCACCTGTTTAGATCAATGGCGCATGGCCTGGCTGGTCAACTCTTCCGATCTCATGAAGAAGTCACAAATTGGATCGATTCATGGATCGCTTCAAAAGATGAATAATTTTTCAACGCAGAATTCGTACACTGCCCAAAAGATGGGAGGAAGTAGTGGCCAGTGATGGAAAATACTTTGAATGATACATGTGTAACCAATTTGTTTCATTAAAGCCTCAAATGTTGGGGGGGGGGGGGGGGGGGGAGGAACGGCGGAAGCAAAGTTGTACACCTTGTATTAATGTATTTTGTAAGCATTTACTGCAAATTAAAGCTATTTTTAAGGTTGTTAGTAATCACAACATCAAAATTTTATGGGAAGTTTTTCTGTTGTAATAACAGACGCCCCTTTTGGCTGTTAATCACTTCAGTTCTTAAAGGAGACTGGTAATACTGTTAGCATATTAAACTCATAAATTAAATGAGCATCTGCAAGTTTATTTAAAGTTATTTGTTTACTGTTTTGTAAAACACTATCCCAGCAACAATGCAACCCCTACTGCATGTACTGTTCTCGGACACAGGAAAAGTTCACTGATGTTCGTGACCAGTTGGAAATCAACTTAACCATTGGAACCTGCTGTTAAAAAGGGTTGTGTTGGAAGGGCTACTGAGAGTCATTACATAAAATACCAAAGACACCTCAAGTACTATCCTCTCCTGAGGATACTGTCCCCTGAATAGAAAGTAAAGGCTGTACCACTACTTGTCCACGTGACTGTGAGGAGTGTATCAGTAGTAGGTCTAGGTGCTCTGTACAGCAGAAATAGGTGCATAGGTGCATCCATCCGTCTAATCAACAAGTTTGTTGTACTGTCTTCTGCTGAAACTGAGCCCGTGAGATTCGCTTCAGCTGTGGGGGAATGTGCTGTGTCCCATGTCAAGGGAAGGCAAACACAAAACGGTAGTGGTATATTAACAGTCAGCAGTTCAAACATGTGGTTAATACTGGCACCGCTTAGGGAAATGACAGCAAGGGATGATAAGGAATACGTTGTGCACTCAGTGTGTATGCCTGGGGGCCTCATTCAACATGTTAAAAAGGTAGTTCTGAAAGCCACTGAGAGGAAAGGTTGAAATCAGTGGCAGACTATGACACATGTTGGGACAAACTATGCCTGTTGCCTGGTCTATGAGGGCATACTTTGATCATTCCAGTGACTGGCAGAGATGTTTCAGAAGACCATCCTTGTTCACACCATTTCAACAAAGCTCAAAATCTGCAGTATCGTGTGCAATACTGATCATGGCCCCTGGTTCTGAGCTGAGTGGAAGGCTTGAACCAGAGACTTCAAAAGTTCTCTGACAATCAAACCTGAGACATCCTAGAATTGTGCCACAGGATTGAGAATGGTATGATCCCCCAGTATTTTTATAGGCACACAAATTGTACTAAATTTTGCCTGTTGATATTTCTATGTTCTTTTTTAAACTGAGAGTGCAACACACACTGTTAACTAAGAATTTTCCAAATTTTGTTGAAAAGCCATGGCGAGTCTTTTCCATCCTTGATCCACTCGCTACACACATACTCCTCCAGAGCTTGATTAGTAACCAGTTTAAACTTTGCCTGCAATTCCTCTACGTCCATCATACTGAACTAAATGATGTCCATTTATTGCGTAAGTAGAATGCTATCAACTCATTATCAACTCTTTCCAGCAAATGACTTCATGAAGAAGGCTAAGAGTGTTTTCAACTATATTAACCACCGTAGTTATGATGACATTGTGATCACTAATATCTGTCTTTGTACTGACACTGTCTATATGGACAGGTCTGTCACACACACTCTCTCTCTCTCTCTCTCTCTCTCTCTCTCTCTCTCTCACACACACACACACACACACACATCCTGCATTTCCTGGACCACTTCACCAAAAGCAGTTAAAAGTGTTCCTCCTCCTGGTACAGCATTAACTAGTACTTATTTGGCTTTGCCAGCGGTGCTGCTCATTGACTCTTACACTAGGATTGTTGAAGTCTAATGATGGACAGAATTCATAAACTTCTGTCATTATCTTCTCCTGCTCTCCATGTTTTCTTTAGATTTTCTCTAGCAACTTAAAGCACTACAAGGTTTATTTCTTAATGGTTTTCAGCTGAACTTTCATCGAACAACTGATATGCTCCCAATAACAGAGCAGCATTCCTCATTGCACCCCATAATAGGCCATCTTCTAAGCTGGCCATGCAGTTTTGAAATGAATGCTTTTGTAGCTTTATGAATCACACTAGCAATTTGATCTGCTATATGCTGAAACCTATCTTCAAACACTGTCCGCTGGCTTTACAGTATCCTGTGCAGCCTGCATCCATTTATGTGGCTTCCTTTCAGGCAGGCTCTTGCAGGTAAGCAAATCCTTATAGGTGAAGTGATCAATATCAGGCAAATCTTACCAATTTCTGACTGAATTGTATCTACAACAGCAGGCAAGAGGAAGAAGAGAGAAATGGCAGATATCAAACATGTCGCAGTGCTGAGGTGAATCATCTGCTTTGAGACCTTCTAAAGAGGAGGTATGATGGTGAAGTTATCACAGGCAGTTGCTGACAGCCCATGTCTATAGGGCCAAGGGGATGGCAGGTATAAATATCACATTATCATATTCAGTGGAAAATCTCTCTCTCTCTCTCTCTCTCTCTCTCTCCCCCCTCTCTCTGAAGGCAACTGACTGCAATTTAGTGGTATGTGGGACTGGTGATGGAGGAGTGATGCACATCGTTAGTATCATCATCATGTTCATATTCCACTGAATTATAAGAACCATTTTATTAGTGGCACTTGCCTTTATCCTTTCATCTTGTTCCCTTTATTCTTCTATCTTGCTGGTGAATGTAAGATGATGCTCAAACACAACTCAGAATTTCTTGGTTTCTAGGTATGCATGTCGAGGTACACTTTAGATCAATCATCATATCATATAGGATGTAATGTTTCCAGTATTTTTTTTCAGGTGATACCTGTATTTGTGGCAGTATCCCCTTGTGTTACTATAGTACTATGTACCTTCACAACAGTTTTTGTCAAGGCTGAATGACGATGTAACAAACACAAGATTCTTTACAGTTTTCAATGCTTCTGTTACTTCACCACAAGAAATTTATTTCTTTGGTCGCTCTCAGTTCCTGCATATTCCTCTCCTCAGCAAACTATCCTTGCTCCACACAAGGTGGTTTGAAGAGCAACTGATACAAAAGGGAGGGGGAAAACCACAGCATTCCCAGCTTGTAGGAACAAATTCACACTTCCAGCAATTTGCTTTGCTTCTATAGCCAATCTTACTGCGTTTGAAGTTTTGACTGTCATAGCAATGCAAAGGATTGAGCATACAGAGTCATGCTTTGAAACAGCATGACTTTCACCTTGAAGCTGAGGTTGGTTTGTGTAAAGGGGGAAAGGGGGTTGGGGGGAGTTAAGACGTGAAACAGTGGCATACGTTTCAACAGTTACTTAATTAATGTATGTATGTTTACACACACATGAAATGTTTTCATATCTTCAGACACAATTTCCATAAATCAAAAGTTTTAAATTTGAAACTAATATGGCACCACACTTCCACTTCTTGCTATATGAAAACTAAGAATTAAAAATTTACTGTTTACATCTACTGATATTTAAAATATTTAACTATACTTACAACAGATACATTTTTCCCATCAAACAACTTCATTTCTGTAAGAAGCCAGGTTCTTTTCTTCTTGTAAGCATTTTTATCTGTCTTTTTAACCTATAACATAGAAAACTCAACATGTCAGAGATATATATTGATGGTTTAAAGAAGAGAGATAAGTACAAAAATGACTTTTTTAACATTTTAAGAAAGACTGCAGCAAAGAATTATCTATGGCAAGCATTTCATAATCCGTATAAACAATGGAAGGATTAAAGGTAACAACTCAACTTCCAGTTGTGGTGTTGGCATGTCGACAAGCACAAAACAAGGTTGAAATCATCAGTAATCTTTCAAACAATATCTTTCCTCAAAGCTAACAGGTTCACAAAACGAAATGTGTGCATGTGCACACATCTACATTGCTCTGGCACTGCTGCCTGATTTTCTGATTTCATTTTCTCTGTAATATACACTTTTAAAGTCAACAAGTTGTACTGGTTGTTCTGGGTAACATATACTGCACATTACTCATAAAGCAACAAATAAAATGTTAAGTTAAATATATTAATCACTGTCACCCCAAAATAGAATGCCCTCCAACATCGCCAAAGTGTACCCTAATATAATGTACAGCAATTACGCTTGAAAAAGTGTAGTTTGTAAATGACTGCACTTTTTCTTGTGAAAACCTGTTGAAAATGACTGCATTAATGCAATGTACACCTTTTTGAATTATAGGCACTGACATATTACTTGCATAAAGATCATTTCTCAGTCTTGTGTTCACAACAAATGAGCAGCAGTGCAGTCACCATATAATTATGTGCCCTTGCCATCTGTAGTGTAAGGCATTATGTAGGAGTAAGACATGTGTAAACAACAAATGCATGGTGAAAACAACATATGTCAGAAGATAGGAGATGTTCAGCAAAGTGGTGTCGGAATTACCAGTTTATCAAAATGGAGTTACACCAGGTTTGTGAATGAACACCATGTATAGTCCATTTGGTGTTCTGTTCGAGTTGGCAAGTTGCCACAAAATATTACCTCATGTGATATTAAGAAATTAAAGAATTAAACTAAGGTAGCTAAAGTGCATGACAGACATTAACAATGGACAAAACCCTGATTGTTTGTATAGCTTTGTTCAACATCTGTTTCATGATTTTATTAGAGCTTCCCATTTACAAGGGTAGGTTGTTAAGACTGATGTAAGAAAACAATAAACACAAATGTATTTCAACATATGCACAATATGTTTACCCTATGCATGGCATGGTCATTCAAAAGAATTGTTTCGATGTGTAGTTCGTGACTTCTGCCAGTGCAGTGGGTGATGCAAGAGCATGCACATTGCACTGGTGCAGGAGTACTTTACTGCATCTATGTCACTTCTGCTTTAACTCATTATGCAAACAATATATTAATGTTATGTAAAGACAACCAGTCACAGTTTTACACTTTCCCAAATACTAATACAAGGTGATACCCTCTAAATTCTAGAAGAATCAGTCGCCATCACTTTTCCCACAAACAAAACAGTTTTTGGTTCATCTTCACTTCCAATTACCGTTTTTATTTCAGTTCTGACTCTGGGTGAATTTTGGGATTCATAAATCATCTCCAGTTATATAACATCA
Source organism: Schistocerca nitens (assembly GCF_023898315.1). Classification (NCBI taxonomy): domain Eukaryota; kingdom Metazoa; phylum Arthropoda; class Insecta; order Orthoptera; family Acrididae; genus Schistocerca; species Schistocerca nitens. The sequence goes on along the minus strand of NC_064616.1, from coordinate 832,178,968 downwards.
CCAGAAATCTAATTATGGTTCAACTTTTAAAGTCATGAAAACATTGCTCTACTTATGTTCTTTTTGGCTCCATTCAACTTTTGTCCATCAACAAGGCTTTGTCTTCACTTCACACAGTTATAAAACTGTCTTTACTTTCATAGCAATTTTGTACCACAGCTGTTGAATAAAGGCAGATCTTTTAACTCTTCCCTCACATATCTGCCCAGCACATACAGATGTAAGTTCTACTGCACATTGCTTCTGAATTTTATCCATTTGTTCTCCACATCCTCAGCCAAAAATCCTAAAATTTGATGTTGGCTCACATAATCTATAATTTTTTTTCCTGTCACTTTTGCTCAGTAAAAATATTTTCCTACCTTTCTTAACATTTTTTGTAATACAACTAGTCATTTTTGCTGTGTCTTATGGTGACTAATTGATTCAAAAGGTTCAGGTCTGTTACTTACTACATGGTCTAAGATGTTGCTCTCATGAATCAGTTCTCTAATATTAACAATAATAGTGCAATCTGGAAAACTGGAAAAATTCCCACAGATTGGAAGACAGCAATCATACATCCTCTGTACAAAAAAAGGAAGTAAAACAGACCCCAACAACTATTGTGGAATCTCTTTATTGTCAATAACATACAAAATTCTGTCTAAAGCCCTACTAAACTGAGCATAACTTCAGCTGGATTCAAAACTAGGCGAATACCAAGGTGGATTCAGAAAAGGTCGATCATGCATAGAACAAATCCTTAACTTGAAAAACTCAATTACATATTTGCATAGTACTTCAAACAAAAGTTATGTCATCATGTTTGTCGACTTTAAAAAAGCACATGACAGTATAGACCAAGAACCCCTTTTTGAAGTATTAGCAGAATTTGGACTAGATCAAAAGACAACAAAGATCATAAAAGAAATGCTCACGGAGACCAAATCCAAAGTAAAATTTATGGGAGAATTGAGCACAGAATATGAAATAGACACAGGAGTACGACAAGGGGATGTACTGTCCCCAGTGCTCTTCAATTGTGCTCTTGAAAAAGTTGTTAGAGAATGGAGAAAAGCAGGTGCACCAGCACACAGACTGGGACCAAGACGTAAGGGCATAGAATTAGACTGTTTAGCATTTGCTGATGACATGGTACTGATCGCACAAGACATTACCAGTGCACAGAAACAGCTAGAATTATTACAAGAGCAGGCAGCAAAAATAGGATTACAAATTTCATTTGAAAAAACAAAATTTATGACTGACATCAAAGATGAACCTTCTGATCTCAAAATTGGTAATAACTACATTTTATTATTTAAATATTTAGGTGAACGGATTGCAGAAAATTGTAATGAAAAGAAATCTGTCAGATCAAGAGTCCAGAAAATGGAGACGGCGTTTCAATTAACAAAAAACATTTACAACAAAAAGAGTCTCTCGTGGAATTGCAAAATACGACACTACACAACAGTAATTAAACCCGAAGCTCACTACACATCTGAGACACTAAATCTTGAACACAGAACACTAAAAGAGGAAAAGAACGTAAAATAATGAGGAAAATCCTAGGACCAAGATAGTGTGCATTATTCAAAACCCAATGCAGAAATATATAAAAATATCTCCAAAATAACAGACACAATGCACATGAGAAGAATCCAATTCATGGGACATTTAGAAAGAATTGACTCAAACAGGTTAACGCACAAAATCCATACATTTTTAAAGAACAAAACTACAAGACCGAACTGGTACAAACAGATGGAAAAAGACCTGAGAGAATTAGGGTCTCCAAATCTACATGATAGAAATGAAATCAGAAAAATCACAAACATACTGGGTTCTGAGGAAGAAGATAGAAAAACTAACCGACATACGTGGTCACCGCAACGAAAGCTAGCCCATTTGTTGTTTATAAAGGAATACTGGGCGAAAAGGAAGGCCAACAAATGTTGATTACGCGTGGTCCTAAGTGATCCATCTGCGAAGAAGAAGAAAGTGCAAGTATCTCAACTCGACACCACTTCAGCAACTTGTGTGTTCCTAACCTGCCCCCAGGTATCCTACCGGGTGAAGAGACCTATAGTGTAACATAGAATTCAAACTACACGTTGTTCCTGGCAAATCTTCACATCACTGAGAGGTGAAATCTAGGTTTAAGACAGACTGAAAAATTTGCCATTCAACCAGGATTTGACATCTCGGTTTCCACTTGACCGCCAGGCCCAACAGAGAATTCTCTAAGTGTTCAAAGTAATTTTCAGAAAAAAAGTTCAAGATGCTCTCTCACAAATCCCTGTCTCTGGTAGCACTTCACTGCATAACACTCCCATTCTATAGTTCCCCTTACTGCAGTTAACATGATCAGGAAATTTACTTGTACTATTCTCCTAGTTTTATCTTATGTATTCTGCATTCCTGACATAAGTGGTCTATAAAAAGCATCCAGTAATCATGTTTAACGAAAAGGATAGTTGCTACCGCCATATAGCAGAGATGCTGAGTCATAGAATGGCTCCAGCTGCCAGAGACTGTGGTCTTGTGTGGGTGAGTTATGTTTGTGTGTGTGTGTGTGTGTGTGTGTGTGTGTGTGTTTTAACAAAGGCCTTGCTGACCGAAAGATAACTTTACGATAGTCTTTTTGCTGTGCCTTTCTGCGACTCAGCATCTCTGCTATATGGCGAGTAGCAACTATCCTTTCATTATATTGTTACATTCCATACTTGATTTTCCATTGCTCAATTATCCTGTTTGTCCTACCTTTGATGATTAGCTTCACCCACATTATTTCAGATTAAGAATCCATAACAAGCACAATAGTTATGATTAGAGTTCTTTACAGTATTAAAAAATGGTATTACAACAGGCTCCTAACCTACCCTTATGATATACGAAGGGCGTTTGAAAAGTCCGTGCAAAAATAAAAACTACTTACGTGTTTGGGGTACACCTTTTTTATTTTTCAACATAGTCTCCTTTTAGACTTATACACTTCGTCCAACACTGTTCTACTTCATTGATCCCTTCCAAATAATAGGAATTGTTCAAGTCTGCAAAATAGCTATTAGTTGCTGCAATCTCCTCCTCGTTTGAATAAAATCTTTGTCCTGCCAGCCATTTCTTCAAATTGGGGAACAAATAGTAGTCTGAGGGAGCCAAGTCTGGAGAATAGGGGGGATGTGAAATGAGTTGGAATCCTATTTCCATTAATTTTGTGACCACAACTGCTGAGGTGTGTGTTGGTGCAATGTCATGATGGGAAAGGACTTTTTTTACGGTCCAATCGCCAGCGTTTTTCTTTCAGCTCGGTTTTCAAACAGTCCAATAACGATGATTAATATACACCTGTAATATTTTTACCCTTTTCCAGGTAGTCGATGAGGATTATCCCTTGTGAATCACAAAAGACAGTTGGCATAACCTTTCCAGCTGAAGGTATGGTCTTCACCTTTTTTGGTGCAGATTCTCTCTTAGTAACACGTCGTTTAGATTGTTCTTTCATCTCAGGAGTACAGTAATGTATCCATGTTTCATCCACAGTGACAAAACGATGCTTAAAGTCCTGCAGATTCTTTCTGAACAGCTGCAAACCATCCTAGCAACACTTCACACGATTCCATTGTCGGTCAAGCGTGAGAAATCAGGAAACCCATCTTGCAAACAGCTTTCTCATGTCCAAATTTTTATGCAAAATATTATGTACCCATTCATTCAAGATGCCCTCAGCACTAGAAATCTCACGCACCTTAACTCTTCTGTCATCCATCACCATATTATGGATTTTATCAATGATTTCTGGAGTCGTAACCTCCACAGGGCATCCAGAAAGTTCAGCATCACTTGTGCCCATATGGCCCCTCAGAAAATTTTGAAACCACTTATAAAGTGTTCTAATCTAAGGTGCAGAGCCACCGTAATGTTTATCAAGCTTCTCTTTAGTCTCCTGAAGCATTTTGCCTTTCATAGAGTAATGTTTAATCACCACACAAAATTCTTTTTCATCCATTTTTTGACAATCACTCGACTTCCTAGATTACAAATGCCAGACACAAAGAAATAGACCAATATGGCTGAAACTTGGTGTCCGTTCTTTCCAAAGATGCTACTAACTAAACTTGACCTTGATACATGCCAATAGTGCCATCTCTTGGACTTTGCACGGACTTTTCAAATGCCCCTCGTACATTCCAACCTGAATTTTACTGCAATTCATTTCCTTTCAGTCACCTTACTGTTTCTAATACTCAATGGGCATTTTTACCCTTAATAAGTGAGGCTAATTCTGAGACCTTACTGTGAATGTCCTGTAGTTTACTAATACCACATAAATGTTTTCTCTTTCAGATCTGCAGGGACAAAAGTTTGCCTTTGAGAGTACATGACTGCTTTTTCTTTGATTAAGGTAGGGAATTCGTCAACCCTATGGGTGGGTTCCTCCAAACTTTATAGTTATCTCTAAGGTAAGATTAATTAAGTGAGGAGTGATAGCATGAGGAAATTCTGCCAGCAATGTCCTTTAATCTGTAACGTATCCCTTCCTAAATCGGTAATTATTTTCACAATTAGTATTCCATTATATAAGAAACAAAATAACTCTCTCTCTATCTCGCCATTTCTGAAAGAAGTGAATGTTTCAGTCAAGACTCTTTAGTGTTGCTGCTTGAACCAGTACTCTTCATCCCACTAAATTATTCTATGACTACATTACAACACAAGTGGAAAAGAAGAGGCATCAGAAGGTGCAGTGGTTATGATGATGTGTGTGCCTATTGCTGGCATGTTAATACTCTTTTTACTGGGAAAGTTATGGCCTTAGTTACTTCACAGATAACAGACATGTGTCTTACTTATTATCTTCCTCTTCAATATTTCTTACCTGGTGAATGGCCACAGAAAATGGCTTTTCTTTCGAGACTGTGATGCATAAAAGGTGTATTTTCTTCTTCTTCATTGGTTTACTGACATGAACTACAGCCACAAGCTGTTCATCACTTGGCTGAAATAATTCCCTCTGCAATATTCTTCTTACTGATGACATGATGTAACCCTTAAAAATTAAAAACAAGTAAAGCAGTAATTCAAAAAAACACTTTCATTGATAAAAAAAATCCATAAACACAAAAAATACACAGTCAAGTTAATAATTAACATCAGTCAGTCAACTGTTAAATGATAACACCCAAATTTTCAGTCAATGATTGGTTCAGTTGGGCCAGAGGACCCAGTCTATTCTGTGTAAACAGAGCGCACACCATTATGGAGGCACCATCAGCTTGCACAGTGACTTGTGACCAAATTGTGTCCATGGATTTGTGGAGTATGCACCACACTAGAACCATACCATCAGGTCTTACCAAATGTAATTGGCACTCATCTGACGAGGACACAGTTTCCCTGTCATCTAGGGTCCAACCAATATGGTTATGAGCAAAAAAGAGACACTGCAGGCGATGATATGCTGTTAGCAAAGGCACTCGCATCATTCGTCTGTTGCCATAGCTCATTAACACCAAATTTCGTCACATTGTCCCAATGGATACATTCACTGTACATCCCACATTGATTTCTGTGGTTATTTCATGCAGAGTTCCTTGTCTGTTATCACTGACAACTCTATGCAAACACCACTGCTATCTATTGTTAAGTGAAGGCCACCGGCCACTGCGTTGACCATGGTGAGAAGTAACACCTAAAATTTTACATCATTTTATACATTGAAATCCCTGTGCCACAGTGATATACCACACTGCTAGAGCAGCCAAAACAAAATAACACAGCCCATTGATAAAATGGAGTACTTGTTTTTGGTTGCAGTGTGAATGTTATAGCTGTTAGGCCAATCTATATGATTTCTTTAGCAGTGCGGATTGACATGACACAGCTGCAACATTTCATTTGTTGCCAAAAACAAATTGCCCTATGATACTGCACTTTATCAATGTTGTTGTTGTTGTTGTTGTGGTCTTCAGTCCTGAGACTGGTTTGATGCAGCTCTCCATGCTACTCTATCCTGTGCAAGCTTCTTCATCTCCCAGTACCTACTGCAACCTACATCCTTCTGAATCTCCTTAGTGTATTGATCTCTTGGTCTCCCTCTACGATTTTTACCCTCCACACTGACATCCAATGCTAAATTTGTGATCCCTTGATGCCTCAAAACATGTCCTACCAACCGATCCCTTCTTCTAGTCAAGTTGTGCCACAAACTTCTCTTCTCCCCAATCCTATTCAATACTTCCTCATTAGTTATGTGATCTACCCATCTAATCTTCAGCATTCTTCTGTAGCACCACATTTCGAAAGCTTCTATTCTCTTCTTGTCCAAACTGGTTATCGTCCATGTTTCACTTCCATACATGGCTACACTCCATACAAATACTTTCAGAAACGACTTCCTGACACTTAAATCTATACTCGATGTTAACAAATTTCTCTTCTTCAGAAACGATTTCCTTGCCATTGCCAGTCTACATTTTATATCCTCTCTACTTCGACAATCATCAGTTATTTTGCTCCCTAAATAGCAAAACTCCTTTACTACTTTAAGTGTCTCATTTCCTAATCTAATCCCCTCAGCATCACCCGATTTAATTTGACTACATTCCATTATCCTCATTTTGCTTTTGTTGATGTTCATCTTATATCCTCCTTTCAAGACACTGTCCATTCCGTTCAACTGCTCTTCCAAGTCCTTTGCTGTCTCTGACAGAATTACAATGTCATCGGCGAACCTCAAAGTTTTTATTTCTTTTCCATGAATTTTAATACCTACTCCGAACTTTTCTTTTGTTTCCTTTACTGCTTGCTCAATATACAGATTGAATAGCATTGGGGAGAGGCTACAACCATGTCTAACTCCCTTCCCAACCACTGCTTCACTTTCATGTCCCTCGACTCTTATAACTGCCATCTGGTTTCTGTACAAATTGTAAATAGCCTTTCGCTCCCTGTATTTTACCCCTGCCACCTTCAGAATTTGAAAGAGGGTATTCCAGTTAACGTTGTCAAAAGCTTTCTTTAAGTCTACAAATGCTAGAAACGTAGGGTTGCCTTTATCAATACAATGTGCCATATTGTGTTGTCTCCTCTAGCAGCAAGCTAACAGACAAATACAAATCATGTAACTTTTTTTTAAAAGGTGACTGTTAAAATCGCAACAACACTTTGAAGAAAAAAAAAAAAAAAAACAAGATTCACTACCAGATACAATGGCTGGACAGAAAAATAAACATATTCCAGACCTCCTGCTACATTTATATCTACTTTTGTACACCACATGCATAGAGTAACTGGCAATATTACATACACACATCAAAAAAAGTTTTGCATCACCCCAGTTCCCAGAACTCCTGAAGATAGACGTTGACTGTGGATATTGTATCACAGACAGTGTCCCTTTGACTGTTCAGAGATGTCACTAAACCTGCCCAAAGATGTAAACAAACATGCATGAGCAGCACCTATTAGACAGAGGGGGTCCGAGAGCCAATCAGTTCCAGTCATTCCACCAGGAAAGAGGTACATGGATTGTGTTGTCTGTAGTTCAAACATGCCTAGAGGGTCAATACTGCAGTTCAATCGCATCCGCATTGTTACTTTGTGACAGGAACGGCTCTCAATAAGGGAAGTGTTCAGGCGTCTCGGAATGAACCAAAGCGATGTTGTTTGGAAATGGAGGAGATACAGACAGACAGGAACTGTCGATGACATGCCTCGCTTAGGCTGCCCAAGGGCTACTACTGCAGTGGATGAATGCTACTGACAGATTATGGCTCAGAGGAACCTCGACAGCAACACCACACCATGCTGAATTACGCTTTTCGTGCAGCCACAGGACGTCGTGTTGTGACTCGAACTGTGTGCAATAGGCTGCATGATGCGCAATTTCACTCCCGACATCCATGGTGAGGTCCATCTTTGCAACCACGACACCATGCAGTGCGGTACAGATGGTCCCAACAACCTGCCGAATGAATCACTCAGGATTGGCATCACATTCTCTTCAATGATGAGTGTCGCATATGCCTTCAACCAGACAATCGTCGGAGATGTGTTTGGAGGCAACCCAGTCAGGCTGAATGCCTCAGACACACTGTCCAGCGAGTGCAGCAAGTGGATGGTGGTGGTTAGTGTTTAACGTCCTGTCGACAACGAGGTCATTAGAGACGGAGCGCAAGCTCGGGTTAGGGAAGGATTGGGAAGGAAATCGGCCGTGCCCTTTCAAAGGAACCATCCCGGCATATGCCTGAAACGATTTAGGGAAATCACGGAAAACCTAAATCAGGATGGCTGGAGATGGGATTGAACCGTTGTCCTCCCGAATGCGAGTCCAGTGTGCTAACCACTGCGCCACCTCGCTCGGTGCAGCAGCAAGTGGAGGTTCCCTGCTGTTTTGGGGTGGCATTATGTGGGGGCCAACATACGTCGCTGGTGGTCATGGAAGGCACCGTAATGGATGTACGATACGTGAATGCCATCCTCTGACCGACAGTAATACCATATCGAAAGCATAATGGCGAGGCATTCGTCTTCATGGGCGACAATTCGCGACCCCATTGTGCACATCTTGTGAATGACTTCCTTCAGGATAACAACATCACTCGAGTAGAGTGGCCAGCATGTTCTCCAGACATGAACCCATCAAACATGTCTGGGATAGATTGAAAAGGACTGTTTATGGCTGACATGACCCACCAACCACTCTGAGGGATCTACATCGAATCGCTGTTGAGTAGTGGGACAATCTGGGCCAAAAGTGTCTTGATGAACTTGTGAATAGTATGCCACGACGAATACAGGCATGCATCAATGCAAAAGGACGTGCTACAGGGCATAAGAGGTACCGGTGTGTACAGCAATCTGGACCACCAGGTCTGAAGGTCTCACTGTAAGGCGGTACAACATGCAATGTATGGCTTTCATGATCAATAAAAAGGGCAGAAATGATGTTTATGTTGATCTCTGTTCCAATTTTCTGTACACGTTCTGGAACTCTTGGAACCGAGGTGATGCAAAACTTTTTCTGATGTGTGTATAATGCTAAACTAATTAGTATCTGGGGTCTATAAATCACATATTGTTGTCCTGAATTGTGTGGTGGATATACAAATCATTATTGCCCTTCCATCATGCTACAGATTTGAAAATAGTACCTTACAATCATGGCAGGTAATTAGACATTTCCCCGTCAGTTACTGCACCTACTGTCTGTCACCTTCATTTATTCATAAACATTCCTTATCAAATCTCTATGGAATGGTAGGAGGCAGTAATAAGCTGTCAATAATTTTGCTATTCATTCTGCTTTCGGAAAAACGATTGTGTACAGCTGCACGTGTCATTAACATTCAGTTTGTCAATGTGGTCCTGGTATAGTGAGTATATGCTCTTTGAATCCTCGGTTATGATGATTTATTTGAGTGTTAAAGATACAGCTACATCTATACTCCAAAATCCACCTTGTGGCGTGTGGTGGGGGGGTATTTTGTGTAACACTGCATTGTATTTTCAAAAGATGTATGCAGGACAAAGCAGTATATTCTGCAGATCAGTCTGATGAAATTTCTTGGTAATACCCATAACTCTCAATATCCTCCAGTCATATGAAATTTGCTGCCACTTGAATAAACCATATTTACACTATATTGCATAAACACTGTAGAGAGGACTCACTAGATGCGTGGAAAGATGGTTTGGAGCACCCAACATTTAGGCTATTAGCACATGTATGGAAGTCAAAGACGTATATTTTATTAAAGTGGGCTACAATGGAATGTCTTAGAATATTAAATACTGTAATATTGTAGGCTGATGTACAACTGCATCATTCTCCAGAAGTCACCATATGGTAAATTATCTATCTGTTTATTTATTTACTGTTCACCTAATGCAACGTTTACGAAGTGTATGCTCTTTAATACTAACCTATCAAATTCAATTTCGATCACTGTTTCCATAGCTCTGTCTCCTGCTCTCCTTTGACAGTTGAAGTCTGTGACTTTCCACAGTTCTTTATCCTAACAGTCAGGTGGTATGCCAAGTGGTCTTCGTCTGTCTCAGGATCTCCACTTCAGTACTGTCATTGTCCATCATCTATCATTTATTAGTGTGATATATGCTGGTGTTTTCATTTTAAAATCTTTACTCTGTCCACTATGTTCTGAATTCCTGTTATTGTTGGTATGTCTTCACTTCTTTTTTATGTTTCTTAGGGAAGCATAGGAGTCACCTTTCCTTACTCTCTGAACTTTTTCTAGTTTTATTTTGAAAAACTTATTTAAAATCCAAGTTTCACTGCTATATATTACACTACTGGCCATTAAAATTGCTACACCAAGAAGAAATGCAGATGATAAACGGGTATTCATTGGACAAATATATTATACTACAACTGACATGTGATTACATTTTCACGCAATTTGGGTGCATAGATCCTGAGAAATCAGTACCCAGAACAACCACCTCTGGCCGTAATAATGGCTTTGATATGCCTGGGCATTCAGTCAAACAGAGCTTGGATGGCATGCACAGGTACAGCTGCCCATGCAGCTTCAACACGATACCACAGTTCATCAAGAGTAGTGACTGGCGTATTGTGACGAGCCAGTTGCTCGGCCACCATGGACCAGACGTTTTCAATTGGTGAGAGATCTGGAGAATGTGCTCGCCAGGGCAGCAGTCGAACATTTTCTGTATCCAGAAAGGCCCGTACAGGACCTGCAACATGCGGTCGTGCATTATCCTGCTGAAATGTAGGGTTTCGCAGGGATCGAATGAAGGGTAGGTCCATGGGTTGTAACACATCTGAAATGTAATGTCCATTGTTCAAAGTGCCATCAATGCGAACAAGAGGTGACAGAGACGTGTAACCAATGGCACCCCATACCATCACGCCGGGCGATACGCCAGTATGGCGATGACGAATACATGCTTCCAATGTGCATTCACCGCGATGTCGTCAAACACGGATGCAACCATCATGATGCTGTAAACAGAACCTGGATTCATCCAAAAAAAAATGACGTTTTGCCATTCATGCTCCCAAGTTTGTCGAATACACCATCACAGGCGCTCCTGTCTGTGATGCAGTGTCAAGGGTAACCGCAGCCATGGTCTCTGAGCTGATAGTCCATGCTGCTGCAAACGCTGTCGAACTGTTCGTGCAGATGGTTGTTGTCTTGCAAACATCCCCATCTATTGACTCAGGGATCAAGACATGGCTGCATGATCCATTACAGCCATGCAGATAAGATGCCTGTCATCTCGACTGCTTGTGATACGAGACCATTGGGATCCAGCATGGTGTTCTGTATTACCCTCCTGAACCCACCAATTCCATATCCTGCTAACAGTCATTGGATCTTGACCAACGCGAGCAGCAATGTCGCGATACGATAAACCGCAATCGCGATAGGCTACAATCCGACCTTTATCAAAGTCGGAAACGTGATGGTACGCATTTCTCCTCCTTACACGAGGCATCGCAACAACGTTTCACCAGACAACGCCGGTCAACTGCTGTTTGTGTATGAGAAATCGGTTGGAAACTTTCCTCATGTCAGCATGTTGTAAGTGTTGCCACGGGCGCCAACCGTGTGTGAATGCTGTGAAAAGCTAATCATTTGCATATCACAGCATCTTCTTCCTGTCGGTTAAATTTTGCGTCTTTAGCACATCATCTTCGTGGTGCAGCAATTTTAATGGCCAGTAGTGTAGTATGTGAAGAACAGACTGTTCAAAATCCACATTTTTTAATGTTTGTTGGCATAATAGATATATTTTTAGACAGTTGTTCAGTATTCTTTTGGTTTGCAATTAATTGCTGAATTAGATTGAAACATGATACATCACATTTAAGAATCTGTGTGAATTTTTTCTTAGCCTACGGGAAGTTATTTAATTTATCGTTTTAACTTCACTATCATAGTAGGTTGTTGAATAGTCATGTACCTGTGTGTCTGCGTGCATATTGTACTAACGTTGAACTTCTGAAGTCTTTATAGGGATTGCGTTGTTTTATAAGGTTCTGTACCATTGTTTGAAAAAAAGATATGTTGATAACAACAGAGAAAATTAATTAATTAATTAAATGCATTGTAAAACAGTTGTCAAAATACAAATTTTATAAAGACAATGGAAATTTCTGGATGGGGCAATATGTAAAATAAGGGAAATTCAGCCACTCACCTATCGTGGATCGATACATGGAGCGCACAAACATGTAACAGGAAACAGCACTCACTCTAACATTCGGGCAATAGCTCTTTTTCTAGCACAGAACACTCATTGCAACTGCACATACACCCAAATGCACACTCCTGTGGTCACAGTCACAGCTGAATGACTATAGGAGTTTGTGTTTGGGTGTCTGTGCAGTTGCAGGTGTGAATGTGAAAATGAGTGTTCTGTGCTAGAAAAAGAGCTATTGCTCAAAAGCTAGTGTGGTTGCTGTTTTCTGTTAAGTGTTTCTGTGCTCCTAGCATCAATCCACTATAAAAAAAAGTCCTCAAAACCTAAACACTATATATTACTTGTATTTTTTTGTTCAATTGAGATAATGATGCCTGTGTGACTTGCTTCTATGTGAAAAATATCAATTATTTTCAGTTTCAGTGAAATATGTGTTACATTTTTGTATTTATTGAACAGAGTAACCGTATGATTGTGATCAGTGAAGGAATTTTAATAAATTCATTTCAGAATTTTGTCTTTACATTTCATATTATATTATGTCTCAATGCTAGTTTAACTGGCAAAAAAATAAACTGATGCTTCTCGAATGACAAACTTTTGGTGGGTTCTTTGATAATTCTGTATATGGCAAAGTCCATATCAATTTGGGCAGGCTAGGAAAATATCTTACCTTCACACTCTCAGATGTTATTGAATGTAGCATATGTTAAAATGAAGACCTAAGTAAGGAACACGTACTTTTTTGTTTTCTCCAAAAAAATTTCTGCTCCGAGATACAGCCATCCAAGGGGGGCACTGTGCATACCATTCTGAAGATGCAAATTTTGGAATTTTTTTTTTAAATGCTATATCTTTGGAACAGTTCTAGATATTTTATTGGTTTTTTTATTTGAAATGATTTATGATTACAAAGAAATCCTCCGTTTGGGCTTATCTGTCAAAGTTGTTTCACTATAGCATTCTGAAATTTTTTTATAATTTATGAATTTTTTTCTTTCAAAAATGCCAATCCATAAAATTTTGATTTTTTTTCTGTTGATTAGTACCAAAAATTCCCTGAAAAGGAGAGCTTCCACTTTTAGGTTGAACAGGTTTTATAACAAAATTGAAATTTTTGCCATACATAAAACCTGTTTCAGTACCACATTATCACATAACAAGCTCATAAAAATCTAAACTGAGCCTTATTCACATAATTTATTTTTGAAAGATGAGTAAGAGGCTCATTTTTCAAGCATTTTAAATGGTTCCAAAATGTATGTGAAAGGTCATAAGACTTAAAGGTTTCAATTTATAGAACTTCTGTGCACTCTGTTTTGTACTGGAATTACCCAGTCAATAAACTAAAAATGTGTGCCACTGCTTCAGTATCTTCCTTTGATATAGAGTAATGTCTTCCTCTTAAACCAATAGGACTTACAATCTTCAAAACATTGTGAACAGGAAGTGAGCAATGATGGTGTCGTTGCTGTCCTTCGGCTGGAAACCTATATCCAAGCAGCTGGTCCATGTGGTAGCATAGAGTTCACTACAATTTTGTTTAACTCATAACTGGTGTCTATAATCTCTGAAATCCACCAGTCACAGTCATACACACACTCCACAAACATCCCCCTGTCAGGTTTTGAATCTGAATATTACCCTGCTGTTTCTGAGGTGTTCACCAAACGAACGAAATTTCTTCTTTCTTGCTCTTTAAAGTGCGTGCAATATTAGTTTGCTCATCACTTTGAGTCCAAAAATGTGTCTCCTGAATTCCTTTCACAAGAGTGGTTTGTTTGGACCATTCTTCTTTTTTCTGCTCATGGAATTTTTTGATTTCCTCTTTGGACAAAAGAATGAGGGGTATGGATGTGTAAGATTTCACGACGTGAAATCCTCAGCATTCTGAATCACAGATGTATTTGGTCTGGAAAGATTATGTTTTGTAGCATGATGCTTCAGCAGGCCTACACCATCACAAGGCCCCTTTCTGTGACCAGAAGCACTGTATACCCAGTCAACTGGCACAAGCAACTTAATTCAAACAGCTGGCAACAGTTTTTAACATGACTAGGAGCACCATCAGAAATAATAATGATCTTATCTGCACCTGTTTGCAGTTGAAGAATTTTGCGCATTGATAGCAAAGCATGTGCTGAGTCATGTCCTGTGTCATTACTTATAACTGGAACACTTGTGGTCTTGTTTTGAAAATATGTCAATCCTGTAAAAATTGAAACCTGGTCATTACTCCAGTGATACCCTTGTACTTTTTGTGGGAGAATTACAGACCAGTTCTCAGCAAACTCGCAGTGAAGCACTAAACATAGTTCTTCAGCCTGTACATGGCCAGTCACTTCTGCAATGTGTTGTTGTTGCAATTTCTTCAGGTGCTAGTGTGTTACTGCTTTCACTGACCACTTACCAAGTTCATCAGTGTAACTGTTAAATGCGACAATTTTCTTTATTAGTTTATTTTCCTCCCATGTCGCTTATGTAATTTCTACACAGTTATCTGCTGCGTCTTCCAGGCCAAGTATCTGTAAAGACAGTACTCCCTTTCCAGGGCAGTCACCACATTCTTGAAACAAACAAGTCTCTCGCTTTATGTCACGGACTACTAATGACTTCACACGCCCAACCAAGGTGTCATATGTCACGTGCTCCAGTAAGTTCTTCAAAGTTACCACACAAAGTTCAAAATTCACGCAGTACACACAAACAGACATCTCTAGGTGGGGTGTGGAACTACCCACATAGGTCATAGTGCATAAAATTTTGATCTTCCAATATGTAAAGTTGTATAGTTGCTCTTATAAATTGCGAAAGTTTCTTTAATACTGTGAGTCATGTACTTTTTCACTTTCACAACCTTTTTTCGATCTTCAACTGTTTCAGTTATAGTGTCTTTTTTGTTGGCACTCTGGCGAGAACAGTCCCACTTATCTTCCAGATAAAATGAATGCATTATTTGAACTTGAGCTGCTTCTGTAGGATGACCATAATAGGGATCTGGTCTTCCTAAGACTCCTTTTACAGGCCTCACATTTCTTGATTCATCAACCACGTACTTTGATACTGATGGAATGTGGTTCAAAATTGTTTTCTTTGAAAATGTCTCTGGAATAATAGTTAAAACTTGCACCTTTTCAATGTAGGATGCACAATAATCAACAGCTGAATTGATATACGTGAAAAATGCCTGGCAAGAGGTGCAACAGTGTTTCGGTTCATTTTCTTCTGAAGATGGTATTTCTACTTTGAAGAGTGTGGTCAGTTTTGCTGTAGTGTATTCATCCATAGCTTTATTAATTTCTCTGCACTTTCTTGATGCATAGAGCTTATGATTCGACTTCACTGACCATGGTTTCTTAACAGGAGTAACACCTACCTCTGTAATTGACTGATTCAGGGTATTTAATTCTTCCTCTATTGATGCAAAATCTGCATCATCTGCACCATGGGAGGCTTCACCTTGTTCAGATACTATCATTGTTGTTATTTTGTCAAAACATTTAGAACACAAAAAGTCGTCACTGAAATATCTTCACTTTGAAACAGAGTCTTCAAATGAGAACACTTATTCCCAACCTGAACAAAGTCTGTTTTTTTATTTGTCTTATATATCACTCTTTTATTGATATGCAAATAGTCAGTACACTTCACTCTCCTGTGACCCCAGTCAGACGACATTTCAAACAGTCCTTTTCACAAAACACATTACTGTGTCAACTGACAAATTCCTCACGAAAATGCAGGACTCACTGGATGGGCTCAGATTTCTTGCAAGCCTCTTCAGTAAACAAATTAGCATTGAACAACTACAATATAGAAACCTGCAATGAACAACCATGACAAAGAAACTACAACAGAGTGTACGAAATAACTGCAACAATGAAAGTGAAAAGAAATAACTGCAACAAAGAAAATGATAAGAAATAACTGCAACAAAGACAATAGAAATAAACATTGTAACAAAGAAATTAGTAAGAAACAACATCAATGAGGAGAGAGATTACCCTTGAAAGCTAAAAAAAATGATTTTTTAAAATCAAACCTGTCCACCTTAAAAGTGGAAGCTCTCCTTTACAGAGAATATATTACTACATGGTACTAATCAACAGGAAAAAACTAACTTTTCTGGATTGGAATTTTTGAAAAAAAAATTTCTGCAAATTATAAAAAAAAATTCAAAAGGCGACAGTAAAAGAACTTTGACAGATATGTCCAAATGGAGGATACCATTGTAATCATAAAGCAATTATCTTTCAATTATAAAAAACTAACAAAATATCTAGATCTGTTACAGCATTTTAAAAAAAATTCCAAAATTTGCATCTTCAAAATGGTGTTCACAGTATCATCTTTGGAGGTCTGTATCTCGAGGCAGGAACTTTTTGGAGAAAACAAAAAAAAAAATACATGTTTCTGACTTACTCCTGAATTTTAACGTATGCTAAATTCAGTAACATCCAGGACTCTGAAGGTAACCCCTCTGCCTGAAGTGATATGGATTATGCCAGATATAATTTTGGTCTCAAATTTTATTAATTTTGTGCTGTTTTTGGAATAGGAGGGAGGTGGTGGAGACTGCTCTACCCCACACTGTGAATACCACGGGAGATGGTGCAGAGTAGAGGGAATGCACTTCAAGTTGGCAATATATTTCTTGCTTGAGCAGTGCATCTGTGAAGACAAAGATTGATGGAAGGGACTGAAAAATGCTTGACTGTTTCAAGTAATTAAAGCTCATCCCCTATGGTAAGTCTCCCCTGAGCCATGGTGAATATTCATAATGTAGCAACATATGACATTTTGTGTGTACGTCAATTTATAAGGCAATTTCAGCCTTAATTAAGAGTATTAGCTTCTGTAACTGCCTTGTGAATGTTCTTCCTCCATCCCATGAACTTGCAAGCACAACCAAAATTGATATTTGAAGCATCACCACTCAGCATCCCACTTCTTAATTCCATTCAGATATTTTGTTTTTCACAGAAATAACACACAGCCTCCATTACCAATGGTTCAGTCACAGGAAACTACTGAAATATATACACAACTTTAAACTACTGAAATGCTGTTTAGTTATACAGTTTATAGTATCACACAATTAAAAGTTAAATGTGTCTGGTAATTGTATTACTAGACAGCACAGGGTGGTGCAGATAAAAGTAGCTTGTGTAACTATAAAGGAAATGCAGTGAAATTACATAAACAAAGAGCTCAAATGGACTTATCGTTTATTTACAATGAAAAATACACTGAAAAATACATTTACAGACAATACTGAAAGTGACCCCCTGTGAAATCAATTCACAGCTGTGCACATCTAAATATATTCAGATACACCAGGAGTAAAGGTTGGATACCGATGGTGGCAACTCCATGGCTTATCAGTTCCTGTATAGTTTGTGGATTTGTTTCATAGACCTTGCCCTTCAAGTGTCTCCACAGAAAAAAAATCACATGTTGTTAGATGTGGTGAACATAGTGGCCATAAATGTTTGCTGACAGTTTGTTCCTCAGTGAAGACACCATGGATTCGTTTCAGGGGTACCTTAGATGTGTGGCATATTGTCCCATCTTGCTGGAAGAAGCTGTACTGTCTTAGATATTCCATGAGTTGTGCACAAAATGTACCACAAATTTTCATATATCTAACTGTGTTGAGATTAGTGCCAAAAATAACAGACCAGCGATGCATGTCCCTGTTACACCACACCAAACACTATTTTTTTTCATCATGGAGTGGTTTGCTGACACAGAATGTTAGGGTTTTCCATTGTCCTGTATCTCGTGTTCTGAATTTACATGACTTGAAATGAAACCGTGCTTCATCACTCATGATGTAATGGAAAGAGTTTAACAAACCGTCGCTGATGTTTTTCAAAAATTATGTGTTGTGATCTACATGTTTCTGACTGCCATTCTCCCATAACTACTGCACAACCGCCACACAATATGTCATGATTTGGGCTCTGAATAATTCTTTAGTTGCAATAACTTCTGGTGTGCAAACTGGAGGACTTCTTTGTTGTTTTACATTTTGCACAGATCAGTAGGTTCACCAATTTTTATACAGACTCTGTAATCTTCTACCTGGATACATGACCCCAAAAATTTTGCAAGTTTCCTTAATCAAACCTGTTTTCACATACGCTTCCACAATTTCAATTATTTTTCTATCGAAAAAGTAACAATCGATTATTGAATAAAAATGTCCATTGTTGTAGTTGTTTACTTTATTTCAGAAGTTGAAATGCTGCATTCGAATTTGAAGGGAAGGTACAAGTATATGATCAAATCATTCTCATTTCAGATACTAAAACTTATTCATATACACAGGTTCTTAGTAACTAGAATGTCTTGTTCTAGTATTGGGGATACATGAAGTGTATGTGGAGCCAAAGTTCACAAGATAAAATTCTAATTAAATGTATGATTAATTAGAATGGATTTCATTGTTTGATTAATTCAACTAGCATCACAATACAATAGTATTTGTGTCAAATGATACATAAATTCTCCCCTCCTTTTTCTTCTCCCAACCTCACTTTGGTCGTTCAATAATGTTGCCCAGTAAACTGACAGATAGTAATTACATGTTTCTATATCTTCACAATCTTGGAATACAGGGAGTAGGTCACAATTAGTTCACCTCTTACTTTAGCAACAGACAGCAAAAGTCATTATTCACAGTGTTGAGAATGGTTGTGATGTGGGGTCTGAGTGGGGTATGGCCAAGTAGGGGGGTGCAAGGGATCAGTGGTTGGGCCAGTTCTGTTCCTTATTTATATAAATGATATGCCCTCTAATACTACAAGTAGATATAAAATATTTCTGTTTGCTGATGACACTAGCTTGGTAGTAAAGGATGTTATGTGCAACACTGGCTCGGTTTCAAATACTGCAGTTCCTGACATAATTTCATGGCTTGTCGAAGATAAACTAATGCTAAATCACAGTAAGACTCAGTTTTTTACAGTTTCTAACACACAATTCAACAAAACCTGATGTTTTAATTTCACAGAATGGGCATATGATTAGTGAAACTGAACAGTTCAAATTTCTAGGTGTTCAGATAGACAGTAAATTGTCATGGAAAGCCCACGTTCAGTATCTTGTTCAAAGACTTAATGCTGCCATTTTTACTATTCGAACGATATCTGAAGTGCGTTATCATTCAGCATGAAAATTAGTCTATTTTACTTATTTTCCATTAGCTTATGTTGTATGGTATTATATTTTGGGGTAACTCATCCCATTCTAAAAGGGTAATTTTGGATCAGAAACGGGTGATTCGGACAATAAGAAGTATAAGTTCACGAACCTCTTGTTGACCTTTGCTCACAAGTCTGGGTATTTTGATATTGGCCTCTCAGTATATATATTTTTTATGATATGGTCCTACTCAAGTCTGGATTTATCGTTAAGTAGGAATGGGAGTGGGAGGGATAGGCCAAGTTCCGGGGGATTGAGCAATACAGGCTCCAACAAAGATAGTGAGTGGTGCACCTCAGAATAGGCAACCCTCAACCCAAATATAAACCCAACGTACAGGGTACAAGATCACGGTTGGGTGCGGAACATCAAAACCAATGTCAGCCCTGCAATGATCATAAATACAGACATTTCTTGTCTTACAAACCTTTATATATACGAGGGTCGGTCAAAAAGTAATGCCTCCCATTTTTTTTCTACTTAAAGAAATTAAGTTAAGTGAAAAATTTGAATTTGGCGCCATTCCTCAAACCTTCTTCTGCAATCCACTACAGTAGTAACTTTCTGTGTCAACAGGTGGCAGCACAGCAGAAGTTTGTAAGATGGCCGACATCGATGTTCGTTTGAGACAGCGTTGTGTGATTGAATTCTTGAATGCAGAAGGTGAAACGCCCATACGCATTCATGAAAGACTGAAGAAGGTGTATGGTGTTGTGACAGTGGATGTCAGCACTGTTAGACGATGGGTTCATCGTTGTAAGGAAGCTGAAGGGCAAACACCGTTGACTGACGAAAAGCGGAGCGGCATGCCGGTGAGTGCAGTGACTCCACACAACATTCAGCAAGTTGATGACATCATTCGTGGTGACCGTCGGGTGACTGCAGATGAAGTGTGTCGCATTATTTCTCTTAGTAAAGGCAGTGTGATCACGATTATTAAACAATTGGGGTACTCAAAAGTTTGTGCACGGTGGGTTCCAAGAATGTTAACCGATCAGAATAAAGAGGCAAGGAAAACAATAGCCTCCCAACACTTGCAGCGCTTCCGTTTGGAGGGAGATGAGTTTCTGAAAAAAATTGTGACCGGGGACGAAACATGGGTGCATTTTTTTGAACCCGAATCAAAGAGGCAGTCAATGGAGTGGCGTCACACAAGCTCGCCGAGGAAGAAAAAATTCAAAACTGTGCGATCGGCAGGGAAAGTTATGGCAACAGTTTTCTGGGATACAGAGGGTGTGATTCTGGTTGATTTTTTGGAGCAGGGATGCACAATAAATTCTGTTCAATACGTCACAACCCTCAAAAAACTTAAAGCACGTCTTCAGCGAGTTCGCCCAACAAAATCAATGGCAGATGTTCTTCTTTTGCATGACAATGCAAGACCACACACCAGTCGTCACACCTCTGACGAGATTGTCAAAATTGGATGGGAAGTTTTGCCTCATCCCCCATACAGCCCTGACCTGGCACCATCAGACTTCCATCTGTTCGGGCCACTAAAAGAAGCTCATCGTGGGATTCATTTTGAAGATGAGGAGGCCGTCAAAACATCCGTGTGTCAATGGCTTAGGAAGCAGAGCTGTGATTTTTACCGTGCTGGGATACATGCCCTTGTTCAAAGATGGACCAAAACTGTAGAGATGGGCGGAGATTACATTGAAAAATGACAAAATGATCCTCAATGTTGTGGTTTTCAACCTATGTAATTGCATTTAAATTTCCTGACAATTAAATGTAGAAAAAAAAATAGGAGGCATTACTTTTTGACTGACCCTCGTATATAAAAATCAACCAAGTCACAAGCACAGAGTACAACTGCTAGTGGCTGTAAAACATTTGGTAATGACAGTATTTTCAACTGTACGCTCATTGAACACTCAACGGTGCTCTGTCGAAAGGCTTTTCTTGTGGCTTGCCGTTAAACAAATTGTGATTCAACGGTGCACATTAATACCAACAGGAAATATCAACAGTGCTCTGTTGACAGGTAGTAATCTTGCCAAGTTATTAATAATCACAGAGCAACGATGAATTTGGTTATAACAGTTTTTTTTTTCAACTATATGTTCATGGAACACTAAATGTCACTCTGTCGAAAGGCTCCTCTTGTTGCTTGCCATTAAACAAATTATCATTCAATGGTGCATATTAACAACAACAGGAAAATTTAGGGAACACTACAAGAAAGCCATAACACAAATCCACCAGACGTGAACTTGCAGATCAAGTTGACAATATACCATTTAACGGTTAAAACACACACACACACACACACACACACACACACACACACACACACACACACACACACACACACACACACACACATAGATATATATATATATGTGACCACAGGCAGATTTAAACTGTCCAACGGTGAGCGTCACTCTGCCAGGAGGCAATCTCGCCAGTGCAACCTAGCGGGCAGTAAAATGGATAGCGAAACGCGACCGTCCACGCAGGCCACCTGCCACCAATTGCTCGTACACTAGTATGTCCTCTCTCTTCGAAAGCCGCCAGCGATCGCACGCTAAGCATAGTGACCCCCTCTAGCGATTCACCAGAGGACAGAGAGCACAGTTCAACCTCCTCCTCCACAGATGAAGTGCAAGGGGGAACATCAAAGGAGGGCAGCATGACAGCTTAGGCTTCAATTTGACTAACATGCACCCGAATGGACCTATCGTTAGCAAGGTTTTTAACCAGGAAGTTGACCAGGCCCAGTCACTTCGGACCTGGCATGGGCCAAAATAACGGGGGGTTAACTTACAACACTAGGTGCTCCCCTGGCCACATGGGTGTTTAAGTTATATACAAAAACTCGATCCCCTTCCTTTATTTGGACTGAGACCCTACCATGGTTATAGTGTTGAGCTTGCCGGAGGTGTGCTCGCTTAATACTGGGCCTAACATTCTCCCAATTGTGGTTAATTTCATCCGGGTCCAAATTTGCTGGTAAGAGGTCTTTGATATTCCACAGATTGGCTAGGGGAGAATTAATTGGATAAGGAAGCATGAGAGGCGCGGGTCACACCAGAAGCCTCATGCTGAGCAGTGTGAAAAGCAATGACAAATCCCACTTGTACTGTGCGTTGGCATAGTAAATAATTAAGGCTGCCTTTAGATTCCAGTTAACATCCTCACCAAACGAAGGCTGGGGATGGTAAGGTGTGGTGGTAACATAATTGATGGCATTATTAAAGCAGAACCTGTGAAACACTTTTGAAATAAAGCCAGGTGCATTGTCGCTAACCAGGGTCTTAGGGGGGACCAAAGAGGGTGAAAACTTCAGTAAGATGGTTAATGGTGGTGCGCGTCGTAATCTCCCTGCTAGGGAGGAGTAATGTGAAGTGGCTAAAGGCACCCACAATGACCAAAATATAGTGGTTCCTTTTCTTGGTCCTGGGTAAGGGTCCCCTTGTGATCAATGAAGACCTTATCCATGAGGGTAAACTCTCGGTCAGATTGCAATAATCCCTGACGAGTGTTATTTCCTGGTTTCCCGATTTTACAGGCCTCACAGTGCCTAACTAATTGACGGACATCCTTATTCATTGCGGGCCAGGTGACATGCTGACACATTTTGGTGACTGTTTTGGCCACCCCTAAATGTCCACCTAGGAGTGTAGTATGAAAATACTTAAAGGTGGGCTGAATGAGGCTCTGGGTCAAGCAAATCCTATCCTGACTGGACCTGCCGAACTGCCGACAGAGGACTCCTCTGTGTAAGGTATAACAGTGGACCTCCTCCCCGTTCAACACGGCCCACTTAATGGGATCCTGCGACTGTACCTCTTTGAGGTTAACAAATAGTTCAGGGATCTTGGACAGGACAGTTCCGACAAGGATAGTGTTAAGGCAGGCATCTTTTTTAAGATCTTCCCCTTTCTCCTCAAACATGTGACTCAGCGCACCGGCGACCTGGTTCTCGGCCCCTTTAACATGGTGAACCTTAAACGGAAAGGTCGATATGCGTACCGCCCACCTGGTTTTTCTCGGCCTGGCTAATATCCAGCTTAATGCTTGGTTATCCGTCTCGAGGTTGAACTCCCTATGCTCGAGATAGAATTTAAACTTCTCGAGAGCAAACAAAACAGCGAGAGCTTCACATTCGTACACGGAGTACTTCAATTTGACCTCGAACTGACACCTAGATATGAAGGCAACAGGGTGTCTATCCCCTTCAATTTGCTGCAGGCGGCTGACAGCAATGACGGTGCTTGATGCGTCAGTGTGGACAATGAATCGGTGATTGAAGTCAGGGATGGCCAAGACTGGAGGGTTGGTGAGTGCAATTTTCAGGGTGTCAAAGGTGGCTTGTTGGCTCTCTCCCCAAATAAAGCTCACCCCTTTCTTGCGCAAGTTGTTAAGTGGTGCAGTCAGCTGAGTGAAATTCGGCTCACACTTCCTGAAGTGATTGGCCATCCCGATGAAACTTGTGATGCCCTTCTTACTGGTGGGTGGGGGAAAATTTCTAAGACTGGTGGTTCACTCCTGATCAATGCGGATTCCGTCATGAGAAACCAAATACCCGAAAAAGGAAGTTTGTTCTTTGGCCAAGGTGATCTTGGATGGTTTAACCATCAGACCAGCACCCCGCAATCTCTCCACAACAGGTTCCAAATGATTTAAATGTTTTTCAAAGGTCTTACTGTAGATGACTATGTCATCCAAATAATTATAAAGGAATTTAAACTTGATATCACCAAATACACTGTCCAACAGGCGAGATAGAACAGCAGTTCCAGTCAACAATCCTAACTGGATTCGGTTAAATTCAAAAAGATTCCAGTTGGTACAAAATGAAGTAGCCCTTTTGGATTCTTCCGCCAACGGAATCTGATGGTATGCCCGGTTCAAGTCAAGGCTAGTAAAATACTTAGTGCTGGCAAACCAGGTGAAGCAGTTATGAAGGTCAGGAAGGAGAACGGACTCCAGAACCACCTTCTGGTTAAGTTGCCAGTAGTCAACAACAGGCCGGTAATCTCATCCCTGAGCCTTCAGGACTAATAACTTTGGGGAAGCATAAGGGGAGGTAGATGGTCTGATAACCCCATCACGCAACATAGCGTCAACCTTCTGATGTAGGATCCGCATTTTAGGAGGGGATAACTGATAGGGGACTTGGCGCACCGGGACATCATCAACCAAGCGAATTCTATTTTCCATCCTATCAGTTACTCCCAATCTGTCGGTAAGAACGTCAGGATAACGGTGGAGCTCCTCAAACAGTTGTTGAGCTTGGGGCCTCTGGAGGTGACCGAGCTGAAACTCAGATGTAACCTCATTGACCAGCAAGGGACGCCACTGACTAACCTCACAGGAACAAAACCCTATTTTCTGGTCACGGCAAAATTTAAAGGAAAAGGTCCTGCAGTTGACGTCAAGGATAATTCCAGTGTGCTGAGTAAAATCGCAGCCAAGCAACAGGGTACGGGAAGTTCTCTCACCAAGAGTAGCTGTACCGGCCAGGAAAAACCTGCCACAGACAACTTGACCCATGCCTCTCCCGCCAGGGGCAGCCTCTGTCCATTAACTGTTCGACACCTCTGAAAACTGGGAGATGGGGGTGGCAACTTACAGATCCTATGATATTCAAGATACCAGTCCAGATCGAGCAGGGACACAGCACTCGTGGAGTCAAGGAGACCACAAACGGGCTCATGATTGAGTAGAGCACAAACAAAGGGAAGTTTTGAGGAATTAGTTGTTCCGACATGAGCACAGCCTTTCGGTAACCTAGAACGATAGCCCCCACCCGGTTTCCTATGTCACCGTTGACCTCTTTTGGCCACACACTGCTCAGGGCAACTCCCGACGAGATGGGTGTCAGATCCTCACCTGAAACATCTCTGGTCAGTTAACGACCGATGAGACAACTGTGCTAGCTCAGATGAAAATTCAGGTGCCCTGGTCACAGCGCTACTAAGACCTCTCGGCTCATCAGCAATCCTAAGGACTTCTATAGAGGTAGCCAACTCAGATAACTGGGAGTATGTAGTAGGCTTCCCAGTGAACTGTGCCCTTGATCAATCCTCAGGTCTCATCCCTGCAGAATAACCTCCACACTAGGCTGTTCGGCAACCTCCATACTTAAGGCGCATTCAGCAGTACGAACTCGGTCAATGTATTGTACAAACAGTTCAGACAGTCCCCGAACACGCCAATAACACCGGCGCTCCAATTCGTTGCGGGTACTAGGTGAAAGCTTAGATGTAATAATAGTCCATTGGAGGTAGGCGAGGGTACGCCGTTCTTGCAGTACTTTCAAGAATATCCCAGACAGGGTCTCCACACTAAGCAGGTACAACAAATGCAAAATGGTAGCTTCCTGCACCCCAAACGCCTCAGCATGCAGCTGGAGATGCACAACCAACCAGAGAAAATGTTGAATTTGGTCAATACTATCAATGGCGAGCTGGGTGACATCTCGGAGCACATGCATGACCAGGTTTGGCAATCTGGCAAGCTGTACCGTCATCTGTCCCTCCGGTATGCCAGCACCTCCCTGTTGGGGACTGCCTGGCTGGAGTGTTTGGTTATGCATAACTTCGAATTCTTCCTCTATCCAAATAGTACTGGCTTTGGTTTGTAACTGAGTAATTCTGCTAGCTAACTTGTCTATCTCTTCCTTGGATCGTTTATCGGTTTGCACAGAGCTAAGATCACCTGATCTGGCCTGCCAGTGACAAAGTTGGGCCTGAATTCTTGCCCTTTGTTTCGGAGTGACTTGAGTACTCTCCAAAAAATTCAAGTTCTGCTCGAGCTGGTCAACAGCCTGCTCAATCAAAGATATAACTTGGTCAACCTTCCCCAGGATGTCAGGAGAAATGACAATTGGTTTGTGCAATGTAGCCTGCAACCTATTTACTAACTCAGTTTCAGTCCCTTGGGTTGACTGTTGATGAATGGAAAGCTTTAACACAGATGATCAATTTTTAAGTATGACAAACCTGGACAGCTCCTGGGCCATGCTTGTATGCAATCCAACACGCTCTGCTCGTAACCCGGAAAAAAACACTCTCTGCTACCATTGATATGGTACTACTCAACTCTGGATTTATTGTTAAGTAGGAATGGTAGTAGGAGGGCTAGGCCAAGTTCCGGGGATTGAGCAATACAGACTCCGACAAAGATAGCGAGTGGCGCACCTCAGAATGGGCAACTCTCAACCCAAATATGTGCCCCATATACAGGGTACAAGATCACGGTTGGGTGCGGAACATCGTAAACCAATGTCGGCCCTGCAATGATCATAAATACAGGCGTTTCTTGTCTTCCAAACCTTATCTCGGAAGAATGTATATATGTATGTAAAACTAGAAAAATGTAATCAACCAACCACCAAGGCCAGAATACTAAAGCTGCTAGCCGTAAGCTACCAGGTAAACCTGCTGCGGGTAAGACTATTAAATGCCCAGAATTATTTTTTTTTAATATTAACAGACATATATATAAAGGACTACAACAAGGTAATCATTGAAGAAACAAGTAGCAGGTGATACTGACAAGAGTAATACTTAGTTGCCAGACCTGCTGCGACCCAGTATAACATATATATATAAACTATGTAATCAACCAAGTCACAAGCACAGAGTACAACTGCTAGTGTCTGTAAAACATTTCGTAATAACAGTATTTTCAACTGTACACTCATTGAACACTCAACGGCACTCTGTCGAAAGGCTCTTTTTGTGGCTTGCCATCAAACAAATTGTCCTTCAATGGTCTACATTAATAACAACAGGAAATATCAACGGCACTCTGTTGAAAGGTAGTAATCTTGCCAAGTTATTAATAATCACAGAGCAGCAACGTTTGATTACAACAGTAATTTCAACTGTATGCTCATTGAACACTCAACGTCATTCGGTTGAAAGGCTCTTCTTGTTGCTTGCCATTAAACAAATTGTCATTCAATGGTGTACGTTAACAACAACAGGAAAATTTGGGGAACACTACAAGTAAGCTATAACACGAATCTGCCAGATGCGAACTTGCAGATCAAGTTGACAATATACCATTTAATGGTGAACCCACACACACATGCGACTACAGGCAGATTCAAACTGTCGAACGGTGAGTGTCACTCTACCAGGAGGCAATCTCACCGGTGCAACCTTGCGGGCACTAAAACGAACAGCGAAACGTGACCGTCCACACGGGCCACCTGCCACCAACTGCCCGTACACTAGTATGTCCTCTCTCTCCAAAAGCTGCCTGCGATCACACACTAAGCACCGTGACCCCCTTGGGTGATGTGCCAGAGGAAGGAGAGCATGGCTCACCTTACTGTCTTTTCTTGTCAACAATATTAGCTTATTCCCAAGAATAAGCAGCTTTCACTCAGTTAACACTCGGCAGAAATCATAACTGCATTTGGATAGGAGTTCCTTAACTCTTGTGCAGAAAGGTGTGCGGTATATTGCTGCATCCATTTTCAATAAGCTCCCACTAGAATTCAAAAATCTTAGCAGTAATCCACGCATTTTCAAATCAGAACTGCAGAGTTTCCTCATGGGTCACTCCTCCTATTCTGTTGAGGAGTTTCTTGAAAAATTAAGATGATTCTTGTTGTATTGTTGACTGTGTTTACTAAAACTTATGGCTTGATTTTTTTTTTTTTTTTTTTGGGTTCATAAACATTTTATTTTTATCTCTTATTACCTTTATGTAATTTCATGTACTGACATGTTCCATGACCTTGGAGATTTGCTCCTCAATTTGGTCCTATGGAACTTGACGTGTAAATAAACAAATAATAATAATAAAAAAAAATAAAGTAGCATGACTCAGTGAAAGTACATAAGTACCAACATGTAGGCAAGGGATTAGGTTGGCATTCATGTCTTTCCAAAATGCATTCAGTAAATTTGGAAAGATGAACTATGGTGACATTATTAACAAATGAATCCAAACAGGAACAGCATGCTCTTATTCTTTTCTTGGCTGTCAACAGAAACACTGGTAGGCCTCCGTCAGAGAATAAAGAAATTGTATGGAGTAGCATGTTGGTTGGAAACCATCATTGTGGAATGGTATGCCAAGTTCCATGCTGGTCGCAATTGGACACAGGATCCCAGTCAGTCTTGGAAGCCTGCCTCATCCTTACACCAACCCAAGAGGGAGATACTCCCCAAGTGAAAAACAGCGGGCTGTAATAGAGTTTTAAATTTGAAGTGTTCATCCACATATGGAGCATCTTCTCCTTCAGCATGACAATGCTAGACCACACATAAGCACTGAAACATCTGCAACAATCCAAGACCTTGGGTTCATTGTCATCGATCAGCCTACAGAAAGTACCATCTTAGCCCCCATCTGATTTTCGTCTGTTCCCAAAACTCAAAGAACACCTTCTAGGACTTCACTTTGATAGTGATGAAGTGTTGCAAACAGAGGTGAGGTTGTGGCTCTGACAACAAAGTCAAACATTCTGCAGTTACAGTATCAAGAAACAGGTCTCTCAGTGGGAGAAATGTGTTCTTCATGAGGGTGACTATTTTGAGAAATAAATATGTAAACATAAATAATAAAGATATAGATTGTTAATACCATTGTTATATTCAAAAAGTTTTAAGAGTTTTTACATAAGAAATTTGGAGCCATTACTTTTCAGCATGACCTCGTATTTCAAATGATCCAGTATTTTTCATTAGTCCTCTGTTACTTTTGAGCTCCTATCATGTCTTTGCTTCCTAATATTACACTGTTCCTCCATATTTTTCCTGGCTGTTTCTTCTCTTTCATCTGCAGTAACATTTTTGCATGCAGGGAATTCTGTCACTTCACTTGTTAAATTAGCAGTTCTCTTGTTATACATGATCTCATAAATGTTGCAAACTATATAAAAACTACTTACATGTTCAATCCAATTTAAAAGCTCTTTGCTGCAATAAATTCTACACAGTCTTCCAATTTCTATAAAATTCTTCTGTGATTTAGATTAGATTAGATTAGTTTCAGTTTTCATTCCATAGAAACAAAAATAAGATGATTCTCGTGGGCGTGGAACAAGTAAAAAAATATAACGTAAAAGACATAAAACATCTTAATATAATACCCACTACCCTGCTCATTTGTCAGAAGATTGTCAAAATAGGTGAATACATTACAGTAAACTGGAACTGTTAATGAAACTTCCTGGCAGATTAAAACTGTGTGCCCAACCGAGACTCGAACTCGGGACCTTTGCCTTTCGCGGGCAAGTGCTCTACCATCTGAGCTACCGAAGCACGACTCACGCCCAGTCCTCACAGCTTTACTTCTGCCAGTATCTTGTCTCCTACCTTCCAAACTTTACAGAAGCTCTCCTGCGAACCCTGCAGAACTAGCACTCCTGAAAGAAAGGATACTGCGGAAACATGGCTTAGCCACAGCCTGGGGGATGTTTCCAGAATGAGATTTTCACTCTGCAGCGGAGTGTGCGCTGATATGAAACTTCCTGGCAGATTAAAACTGTGTGCCCGACCGAGACTCGAACTCGGGACCTTTGCCTTTCGCGGGCTAGTGCTCTACCATCTGAGCTACCGAAGCACGACTCACGCCCGGTCCTCACAGCTTTACTTCTGCCAGTATCTCGTCTCCTACCTTCCAAACTTTACAGAAGCTCTCCTGCAAACCCTGCAGAACTAGCACTCCTGAAAGAAAGGATATTGTGGAGAAGGTAGGAGACGAGATACTGGCAGAAGTAAAGCTGTGAGGACCGGGCATGAGTCGTGCTTCGGTAGCTCAGATGGTAGA
This sequence comes from Schistocerca nitens, assembly GCF_023898315.1. Lineage (NCBI taxonomy): Eukaryota > Metazoa > Arthropoda > Insecta > Orthoptera > Acrididae > Schistocerca > Schistocerca nitens. Next base: position 832,148,839 of record NC_064616.1, on the reverse strand, counting down.
GCACCTGCCCGCGAAAGGCAAAGGTCCCGAGTTCGAGTCTCAGTCGGGCACACAGTTTTAATCTGCCAGGAAGTTTCATATCAGCGCACACTCCGCTGCAGAGTGAAAATCTCATTCTGGAACTGTTAATATTTGAAGAATTAATACTCTGTCAGAATGAAACATAGTTATGCACTTTTAATAAATTTATCATACACAAAATACCTAATCTTGTCTGTTGAGACCAAGTGCTGTTACAACTGAAATCTAACAGACATTTTTACTTAAGCTGGTCTAACAGTCCCTGTTAAGATATTCATCTATGGAGCAGTAGGAGTTACCTATCAAAAAATTCTTTCAAACTCTAAACTGTGCTTTATATTAAACCAAGTTTTTAATGGTTGCTGGCAATTTACTGAAAATGTATGTTCCTGTATACTGGACTCCTTTTTGGACTAAGGTAAGTGATTTTTAGGTCTTTATGTAGATTGTTCTTATTCCTAGTATTGATAGACTGTTCTTATTCCTAGTATTGGTACTATTTATGAAGCTATTGGTTGGAAAGGGTTATATTACTTGAAAAAAAATTCATTAAGGTATAAATATACTGAGAAGCAGTGGTTAGAATACAAAGTTTCTTTAACAAGTTTCTTAATGATGTTCTTGAATTTACACCACAAATGAGTCTTATTACACACTGTTGCACACTAAAAACTTTTGCTCGGTCTGACGAGTTACCCCAGAATATGATCCTGTATGATACAACAGAATGAAAGTATGCAAGTTTTTTTATATATTTCCCTACATCTCACATTGTTCTCACTGCAAATGCAGACTTGTTTAGGTGCTTCTCTTTCATCAACATGTCTTCATATGTTATACACATGCTGGAAGAAAATCTCTTACAGGTTCTGAACTGCATATAGTGAGTCTTTTCAAAGTTTAATGACAGTGAATTAGCTTTAAACCATTTATTAATGACAGTGAAAATTTTATTAGCACCCACTTCTACAGCTTGCTACTTATTGCAATGTTTGTATCATCTGCAAACAAAACAAACTCAGCATCTGACAATGTAACAGATGAGTGGTCATTAATGCACAAAAGTAAAAGCAAAGGACCCAAAATGGAACCTTGAAGAATGCCACATGTAATTAATCCACAATAAGATGAAGACGGATTGCTTACTGCACAGGTATTACATGACAACACCCTTTGTTTCCTGTTAGTTAGATAAAACTTGAATCATTTCACAGCACTGCCGGTGACACCATAATATTCTAATTTTTTTACGAGAATGGTGTGATTCACACAGTCAAATGCTTTTGACAGGTCACAGAAAATGCCAGTCATCTTTAATTTATATCTAATGAATTAAGTACATTCTCACTGTATGTATAAATAGCGTTCTCTGTATCAGAACCCTTAAGAAACCCAAACTGTGACTAGGACAATATATTATTTGCAATCAGATGCATTAGGAGACACTTGAACACACCCTTTTCAAATATTTTTGAAAAAGCCAGCAAAAGTGAAATTGGTTGATAGTTTTATGGTATCTCTTTATCCCCCTTCTTGTAAAGAGGCTTAACTTCAGCATGTTTTACCCAGTTTAGAAATGTTCTACTGGTAAGAGATTGATTACACTAATAACTTATAAGACAGAACTAAACTTGCATGAGTATCCTTTGATTAAATTCATTGATATGTAATATAACCATTACAATACTTAGATTTTAAGGATTTTATGATGGACACTACTACTTTGTGAAATGTGTCATTTCCATTTTACTGAAGTTATCTGTAAAGACTGGTTTTAGATACTCCATTGCACTGTTCACTGAACCTCATAAACCCCAACCTGATAACTTGGTGAAAGCCAATTTACTGACAATAACTCTTTCTCAGTCACACTGTAATTTTTGTCATACTTTTACAATGCTACGCTTGCAAATGCTACAGAATGTTGTTCTATTTTACCATTTACTACTTTATCTTGGAATAAGTGAGCTCCCAGTCCATTATTACTACTGCCTGTCATAAGGCAAAATGGTAATCTCAAATGTGTTGTGTACAAAATTTTGCTATCACATAACAGTCTCTATATTTCATCAAGAGCTTGCTGACACTCATTACTCCATACCAATAACACAGTCTTTTTTGTAAGATTATTCAGACAAGATGTGTTAAAAACCCGAGTCTTTACACATTTTCTGCAAAAACTAGCTAACCCAAAGAATGATATTAACTCCTCTTTTCGACTTATGGGAATAAAATTTTGCTTTGGCTAAAATCTTCACTGTCAAGCAAAATTCCTTCCACAGTAATGCTGTGGCCAAGAAATTTTAACTTCTTCACAGCAAATTTACACTTTTCCAACTTCAATGACATATCCCCCCCCCCCTTCCCACAATTTCCTTCCTACTTTCTTAACAATTCGAAATGCTTTTTCCAACTTTTTCCTGTGATTAAAATATCACCTATATAAATAATAAATCTTGCAAGTAATTCTTTCCCCAGAACAAAATCTAAGCATCGTATAAACTCTGCAATGTAAATACACTCCTGGAAATTGAAATAAGAACACCGTGAATTCATTGTCCCAGGAAGGGGAAACTTTACTGACACATTCCTGGGGTCAGATACATCACATGATCACACCGACAGAACCACAGGCACATAGACACAGACAACAGAGCATGCACAATGTCGGCACTAGTACAGTGTATATCCACCTTTCGCAGCAATGCAGGCTGCTATTCTCCCATGGAGACGATCGTAGAGATGCTGGATGTAGTCCTGTGGAACGGCTTGCCATGCCATTTCCACCTGGCGCCTCAGTTGGACCAGCGTTCGTGCTGGACGTGCAGACCGCGTGAGACGACGCTTCATCCAGTCCCAAACATGCTCAATGGGGGACAGATCCGGAGATCTTGCTGGCCAGGGTAGTTGACTTACACCTTATAGAGCACGTTGGGTGGCACGGGATACATGCGGACGTGCATTGTCCTGTTGGAACAGCAAGTTCCCTTGCCGGTCTAGGAATGGTAGAACGATGGGTTCGATGACGGTTTGGATGTACCGTGCACTATTCAGTGTCCCCTCGACGATCACCAGTGATGTACGGCCAGTGTAGGAGATCGCTCCCCACACCATGATGCCGGGTGTTGGCCCTGTGTGCCTCGGTCGTATGCAGTCCTGATTGTGGCGCTCACCTGCACGGCACCAAACACGCATACGACCATCATTGGCACCAAGGCAGAAGCGACTCTCATTGCGGAAGACGACACGTCTCCATTCGTCCCTCCATTCACGCCTGTCGCGACACCACTGGAGGCGGGCTGCACGATGTTGGGGCGTGAGCGGAAGACGGCCTAACGGTGTGCGGGACCGTAGCCCAGCTTCATGGAGACGGTTGCGAATGGTCCTCGCCGATACCCCAGGAGCAACAGTGTCCCTAATTTGCTGGGAAGTGGCGGTGCGGTCCCCTACGGCACTGCGTAGCATCCTACGGTCTTGGCGTGCATCCGTGCGTCGCTGCGGTCCGGTCCCAGGTCGACGGGCACGTGCACCTTCCGCCGACTACTGGCGACAACATCGATGTACTGTGGAGACCTCACGCCCCACGTGTTGAGCAATTCGGCGGTACGTCCACCCGGCCTCCCGCATGCCCACTATACGCCCTCGCTCAAAGTCCGTCAACTGCACATACGGTTCACGTCCACGCTGTCGCGGCATGCTACCAGTGTTAAAGACTGCGATGGAGCTCCGTATGCCACGGCAAACTGGCTGACACTGACGGCGGTGGTGCACAAATGCTGCGCAGCTAGCGCCATTCGACGGCCAACACCGCGGTTCCTGGTGTGTCCGCTGTGCCGTGCGTGTGATCATTGCTTGTACAGCCCTCTCGCAGTGTCCGGAGCAAGTATGGTGGGTCTGACACACCGGTGTCAATGTGTTCTTTTTTCCATTTCCAGGAGTGTATTTAATCCAAATGATGCAATACAGTATTGATAAAATCTACCGCCATATAGGAAAGCAGTATATTTTCTGAAATTAGGCTTAAATGAGATCAGATGAAAACCTGAGGTAAGGTCACCACTAGTTACGCAAGTTACAGCTTTAAATTTATGCAATAATTCATCTTTACTTTCAGAATGGTCAATTTCTCTCTCTAATATTTCGTTTAAGTGTACTGAATGCAATACAAGGCATATCCCTCCATATGTTTTACATAACACAATGTTTGGGTTACTTATTCACTGCAACTCCTTTCAGTAAGTACCCAACTTACATTTTTTTGTACTTCTCTTCCTACAGCCTCTCTTCTTGAGATAGGTATTCCATAAGGTTTAACAAAAATGGTTCCTGTGGTCTTTATTTAAGTTTACAGTGGTAATTCTTCACTTTTCCTAGTTTCTCATTAAATACATTACAGTATACACAAAAACTTCCTTGAATCCTCTTTCTGACTTTGGTTAAGTTTCTCAGCACCTTCTACTTTGGTTGCAACTAAACTATGATAATATTCTAAATCTTCCCTCTCATTTAAACTAACCTCCTCCTCTATCACCTTTTCTTTCTGTTTTATACGAAAGATGCTTCTCAATTTCGTTGACTCCCGTATCTTTTACCTCATCTTTTTTTGTGTGTATTTCTGTTCTCAGTTGCATGGTACTCACAGATATATCAGTTTTTTCTAAGTTCTCTAAAGTATTTCTTGTCTCTTCCCACCATTCTGGACACAAGCTTTCACGTAGGTTTTGCAGAGTAACTTTTATTCTACTATCACTCCTTTCATTATCATAATGATCCCAAACTATCCTCAAATTTCATTATATATACATTTTTTCAAACTCCCTCCCATCCTTACAACAGTTTACTGTTTTACTGATATCAACTAGTAGAATCTCACTCTCCTGTGTCTTCCTTTCATAGCTCTGGCCTCCCTGCATGAATTCATTGCAGTCCCAATACCTACCATCTATTAACACTTCATCTTAAAATTCCACGTAAATCATGCCATCTAATTCTCCATAAAAGTCAGTCTCACTTCCTATTTTCTCTTCAATACCTTTGACAACGTCTTCACTATCCTAACTACACTCATGTTCATAAATTGAAGATAATGCTGATACATGGTGAAACAACACTCTGGTGGTTGGTTTGCTGTTTTAAATCACCTTGGGGTATGACCATGTGGTGCAATTGACCTGCGGTCGTCGCACAATGCTGCTGGCAGCAGTCCTCATACGTAGAGGTGTGTCGGTGCATGTCAGAGTATGGCACAGCGAGTAAGAGTGCAGACGTTTTCAGATGTGCTAATAGTGACTGTGTGTTGAACATGGCTCAAAGAACACATATTGATGACGTTATGAGGGGTAGAATACTAGGGCTACTGGAGGCTGGTCAAACACAGCAGGCCGTAGCATGGGCCCTCTGTGTGCCACAAAGTGTGATCTCAAGATTATGGCAATGATTCCAGCAGACAGGAAACATGTCCAGACACTACAGTACAAGACGTCCACAGTGTACACCACCACAAGAAGACCGATATCTCACCATCAGTGCCCGCAAACAGCCACAGAGTACTGCAGGTAGCCTTGCTTGGGACCTTACCACAGCCACTGGAACAGTTGTCTCCAGACACACAGTCTACAGCCGACTGAACAGTCATGGTTTATTCGCCCAGAGACCTGCAAGGTGCATTCCACTGACCCCTGGTCACAGGAGAGCCCGTAAAGCCTGGTGTCAAGAACACAGTACATGGTCATTGGAACAATGGTCCCAGGTTATGTTCACTGACAGGTCCAGGTATAGTCTGAACGGTGATTCTCGTTGGGTTTTCATCTGGCGTGAACCAGGAACCAGATACCAACCCTTTAATGTCCTTGAAAGGGACCTGTATGGAGGTCGTGGTTTGATTGTGTGGGGTGGGGTTATGATTGGTGCACGTACACCCCTGTATGTCTTTGACAGAGGAACTGTAAAGGGTCAGGTGTATCGGGACGTCATTTTGCACCAGTATATCTGCATTTTAAGGGGTGCAGTGGATCCCATCTTCCTCCTGATGGATGATAACGCACGGCCCCACTGAGCTGCCATCGTTAAAGAGTACCTTGAAACAGAAGATATCAGGCGAATGGAGTGGCCTGCCTGTTCTCCACACCTAAACCCCATCAAGCACATCTGCGACGCTCTCAGTCGACATATCGCTGCACGTCTTCGAACCCCTACGACACTTCAGGAGCTCCGACAGGCACTGATGCAGCAAGAATGGGAGGCTACACCCAAACAATTGCTTGACCACCTGATCCTGAGTGTGCCAACACGTTGTGCGGCCTGTGTACGTATGCATGATCATATCCCATACTGATGTCGGGGTACGTTTGCAGGAAACAGTGGGGTTTTGTAGCACGTTTCGGGACAGTTTTCTCAACTTATCACCAATACCGTGGACTTACAGATCTGTGTCGTGTGTGTTCCCTATGTGCCTATGCTATTAGAGCCAGTTTTCTGTAATGTCACGTTGTGTGGCACCACATTCTGCAATTATCCTTAATTTATGAGCATGAGTGTACTATGAACAATAGCATCTTCTCTACTAACCTCACTATAACCATCTAAGATACCCTCTTCACCCTTCTTACTTTTACTATCTAACATAACATCTTCCTCCCTAGGTGCATGATTGGCAGGTTCACAAGCTTCAACATTACATACAGTAACTTCCCATGTTGCATCTGCTACAACCTCAATCAGTAAGTAACGTAATCCAAATTCATCAAACTTCTTGTCAGTTCTCTCCTCTCCTACTAAAACTTCATTACACATGCAGTAAAGACTTGTTAGTGACTCTACAACTGATTCTAATTCAACATTGAGTAACCTCCTCCTTATTTTGCCGATACATATCAATGTTCATTGTCCTCCAAAATATCCCATCAAAACATAGTCTATTTATTTCATATTCATCCTTGTTTTTATTTTGTTGCTTGCAGGATTCAAAATTTCTCCTCCTCTCAAAATCTCTTTTGTAAAAATTAACCTGATTTCCTCTATTTTTCCCTCACACGAAAGTGACAGGTTCCCAATTGGATGATCCATAATTTATCTGATCCTTAGCACCTGTTTTCATATCCACTTTGGTTAAATGGTCTGTTATTTCCTTCCTATGATCTATTTCTAATTTCACATTTTCTATTCTTATTCATATTTCTATTATTTCCCCCCTCTTCCCTCCCATAATTACCTGTATTATTGTGGTTTTGATTTCACCCCCCATGGCGAGTCCATCCATACCCATTCTGATTAAAATTGTATCTATCATGCCTCTATAATGGCCCGTCTAGTTTACCTACATATTTCAAAAATTGTTCAATAGAATCATCTGGCCCACAAATGAAACCTCATTGCACTTTCCTACATAATCCCCTCTTTAATGCATCCATTTGTGTAAGCCCTTAAATGGTTTATCTAGGTGGATTAATTGTCTCAGTTGCTTCTCACGAACGTCTTTCATACTACCATTATGTTCTTCATAGTTAGGTGCATTTAAGAATTCACTTTCGATCCTAGCTTGTTCAGTTTCTGATCAGAATTTATTCAAAAACCTTTTTTTCAAAACTAGTGATCTCTGTGGTATTATATTGATTTGCCCAAAATCAGTCATACCACTAACAAAATTGTCACAACAATGTTGCAGAAAATCAACTGGGTGAAATTTATTACCACCAGGAAAATTTTTGAATGGTGCATTGGCACACATCCCACAACAGTTACTACTGAAACTTTTAGCAGCAAAAAGCTTCTTCCAATTCAGCTGCATTTCTAGAAACATTACCTACATTATTATTACTAAACGCTTCCACATTGGTAGTTGTGACTTCCCCCACCTTTATCATTAATTACCAAGATTTGATTTTCCATCTCACTTTCTAAATTATTGATTTTATATTCAAGGTTTTGATTTTTTGACCCAATTCTGATCATAATACATGGCTTTCATGTTTTAACATGTTATGCACTATTTGAAAACTTTTTGCAATTTTCTCTACTGTATCAGTAAAATTTGTCTTAAATTTAATCACTTCACCTTCCAGTGTATTACCCCATGCATCAGTTTGTCTGTGCTCTGACTGTACTAGTTTATATTTGCTGACATCCTCTCTTACTTCAGCAACTAAAATATTAGAATAGGGGCCACCAAAAAGTTTCCATTTGAGGGCATTGCTGCAGCGTACATGCAATGTTGCACGAATCTGATGTGGGTATGTAAGCACCAACATAAAGGCAAGAGATTAATGTGGCATTCATGTCTTTCTGGCAAGTGCATGGTAAACGTGAACTATGGTGAGGTTATTAATTGATTGATTGACTGATTGATATGTTTATTCATCTGTATAACAATACAAATTGTATGGATGTCATCAATTGTGTCTTATGAACTAAAACATACATGGGTTCTTACCATGTTTACAATTCAATTTATTACCAAATGCTCCCAAACAGGACCAATGTGCTGTTATTCTTTTTTTGGCTGTTATATCGGTAGATATCTATCTGAGTACAAAGAAGTGTACGGGGCAGCATGTCTGTCAAAAACCACTGTTTTTGAATGGTGTGCCAGGTTCCCTGCTGGTCGTCATTCGGTACAAGACCCTTGTTGACCAGAGTGGCCAGCCTAATCAATTACATGAACTAAAGTGGGATGCACTCTAGCACCCTCCCTATAGTCCTGATCTCTCCCCATGCAATTATCACACCTTTGGACCCTTAAAAAGGGCCTTGAAAGGTTGACGATTCCTATTGGATGACAATGTGCAGCAGGCAGTTACAAACTTCTTCCTACAGCAAGACACAGTGTTTTACCAAACGGGTATCTTTAATCTGGTGCATTGGTGGGACAATTGTCTCAATGCTCATGGCAATGTTACCTGACTGGCATACCAATGCTGGTCTGTACAGCCTGTGAACAGAAACTATTTGATTGCCCCTTATATTTAAAATTTTGTTCCTCAGCTCTTGGTATTTGTGGCATCGATTTTACTGCCCAGACCACTATTTAAATCACTTTTTGATGTCTCAAAGCAATCATTTCTGCACTCTAAATGGTTGTTTAGTTCAGTTTTTGATGTCTCGTTTCTAACACCACCTCCCCCCCCCCCCACTCCCCCCATCCAGCTCATAATTCTGTTAACTCAAATCGTTACTTACAAGGAGTACAGTGATGTCAGTTAAGGTCCAAGGAATTACAACCTGCAGCCATTTACCCTGGTGGGGCCCTCCTCTGCGAATAATCAATGAAAAAAAAATTTCGGTGTTTCGTATCATATTGTGTAACCTTCAAAATAACATGTATATACCGACTACTTGCATAGCGTAATGGTTAAGGTACTGACCTGACATGCCAAAGGTTGTCAGTTCGATTACTAGAAATCCCAGTGAAATATTTTTGTTATTTAATCTTTATCGAAATGACTCTGATTACTATTTTTATTCAACTGATCTTTTTACAAACAACTTTTTTATTTGTATTCCTTTGTCACGTCTTTCTAATCAACATAAAAACTTTGTCAGTGCTCATATTTTTTTCTTCTCATAATTCTTTTTCCATTTGAAATCTTTTGTGCATGTGAATTTAATTATTTTATATATCTATCATAATGTTTAAACGTTGAAAATGAAGATCAGTCAGCTAAAAAACAAAAGACTAAATGACCCATTTATATTTACTGTGCAGTGGTGTCAAGATTGTATTTTTCGTTACAAGATGTACAATTTTTTGAATGGCAATCATCTAACAAGCATTCTTATTGCACTATAGACAAAATAACATGGATGATGATTTAAATAAAAACAGGTATTATAAGTAAAACTAAATTCAAGCGAAATGAGAAATGGAAATAATGAATGCAATAACATGGGCGAAGACGTAAGACGATAATATGGAAGAAATTAAATTGAAGTTAATAGATAACAATAATCAATATCACATGAACAAGGATTCCAAATGACGAAGACTGATAGGCAGCCAAATTTGAGCAAATGACGTACTTCATATGATGACTAATTTAAGGTACAAACGAACAGAATAAAATTACATTTAAAACAATTAATTGAATAAAAATAATGATCTAAGTAATTTCCATAAAGATTTACAAATAAAAAAATTCAAAGCACCTAACATGTTTTGAAAACATAAGCTTTTGCACGTGAGGTCGGTACCAATACCCTTTTTAACTTGGTATATTCACACCAGTGATATTACAGAGCTTGACCACATTAACACTCAGACGCCCAGACTTTGCCTGCCCCCTCGAATGCCCACAGGGGTCATTTTCACTCCTACCATTTAAAAAAAGTTTTCTGAACTATAATTTCGAAATTTTAAGCATTTATTATATTTTAATGTTTACAAGATTTATAGCCATTTCAGATACAGAGTTGTGAATAAAAAGACATATAAACAAATTTCACTGAACCTGGTAACACCCAAACAAGTGTAAGCAAGTGACAGGCTTTTCCTTCTTCTAAATTCAAAAAAAAAAAAAATCTGAACTTTTCATGTGTACATAAATTTCAGTTACTTTATTGTTTTACACGATTGACACATTTTTATTCATTTTTCTTTGTACATTTTCCACAAACCATCATCTTACACTCACTGCACTTGGAAATAGTTTTATTACATTTGCAGAAGTTTAGAACTTAACATTTACGGTGCTTCTGTGCATTTTGTCTTCACCTCCATTTGATTCTTTTCATACTTGTCTGTTGTCATACGAGGAAAACAACTCTTCACATACTCAGAGCGCACTTCATCTGCAAGTTGCTGAATAAAATGTCTTCTTTTGATCTTCTTCCCAGTAACAGCCCTAAATATTACATATGCATTTATTCCTGCTAGATCAAGGATATTGTAAGAGTGCATTGGCCTTCTTCTTGAGGAAGTATTGACTGAATACCGCCTTGCCATCTTGTCTACTATGTCAACCCTAAATTTTGTTTTGTTGTAATAACATACAGTTTCCGGAGATTTTTCTCATTTGTATTTATGGTAACACTAGGATGAAGGGAAGACATTACGAGCACATTTTTTGCTTTCTTTCCTTGATAGACTGTCAAGGAAATATCATCATGTTTTAAAACATTTGTGGAATACAGAGGACTCTTCAAGGACTTCAGAGCATGTGGTATCTCTCTTCTTGCTCTATTGTGGTATCTCTCTTCTTGCTCTATTTACTATTCCTACAATGGAGGTTGATTTTGCTATCAAATTTTTGGCTAGTTTGAGTGACGTGAAGTAATTGTCTGTAGTGACATTTCTGCCTTTGCCCAGAAATCCTTTCGTCTTGGGAACGTGGAGTATCCTTACCAAGATAAGGGAAGCCATTGAGTCTGTACTTGCTTTCAACATCTACAGCTAACTAGTATTTTTGCCCATACTTGTCAGGCTTTGAAGCCATGAATTGTGTGAACAGGCACCTTGTTTTACTTGGAAAGAGCTGCTCATCTACTGTTATGTCACTTCCAGGTTTGTAACACATCGTACAGTTTTCTATTAATTTGTTCCAGACAGCAGAAAGCAATGCAAACTTATCATTCTGTAATCGTACAGTGTGTGTAGACTTCTCATCAAACCTCAGGAATCTCATAATCTCACAGAATCTATTTCTACTCATGGTTTCCACACAAAATGGTAGACCTGAGGAATCTGACCATAAGCTGTGGAGGTCTGTACTTCGGCAACCACTCGCACCACGAGCATAAATAATTGCAATAAATGCTTCTAGTTATTCTGTGGTCATTGACCAGCTTTCATTTCCTAGTACTCTGTGTGCCTCTGTTATAGTACATTTCAACATATGTTTGATTATATACTTGTCTATGAACATTTCATTTTGCACGTGGAGTAGGTCCAGGAGATTCTCTCAAAATATTGTGATTAGGAAGATGCCCACCTTGTGAATTAGGCACTGCTTCTATCCAGACTGTTCCATCAGGAGCAACTTCTTTATGTCTTTCATCAGTCGATGAAGCAGCAGTCACTTGTTCTACACTCCAAGGAAGAAGGTTATCTCCTCTTCTGTTACATGATTCTTCACGACCTATAGAACAAGAATAATAGAACAAATGTAAGAAAGCCACCATAAAACCTAAATTAAGCACAGTAACATTATATGTAGATAACAATATGATAATTATAAACTAGCAGCAGTAATAATAATATACTTACTAGACTGTAAACTTTCATTATTTCTATCTGAAATATCACAATCATTAGTATGAGATGATTCATCTTCTCTCAGTGTCTGCGGTAAAAATTCTTCCCTGAATCATCAGTAAAAAGTTCGCCACTATCTGAATCACACTCCATAACTCTTTGTAACTATGCAAGAATCTCTTCCTCTCATACATACTCCTTCCGATTCATTTCAATCTGCAGCTCACAATCACCTTTGAAAGTCTGATTCTTACAAGGGAATGACGAACAATGGTGAATCGAGTAAATTGCTGTCATTTGATATGGCAATAATATGAACGAAAGTAAATTATTGCACTACAGAGTAAAGTAACCGAGGCTTGAGAAAGCATGAGATAAATGTATGGCATAACTATAAACAAAATTATAGTTTCTCCTAAGGGGTCAATATGTCCCCTGTGGGCGTTAAAGGTAAAACTGGAAAAAAGTGATCATCAATCAGGCGAAATGCACTGTTTTTGAACATAACAAAAGTACATGCCAAATAAATAAATGTCACGAAAGTAAATGTTGCTTGAATCATTCTTCAAAACATAGCTAGCACTTAAAAACCGAAAAGGGTCATTTTGACCCCTCTGGGCGTTCGAGTGTTAAAAATGTTACAGCTCATACCATTACAGAGAAATTTGTTCAAGAGTGGCCAACAGCACAATAACTACACTTTTAAAAACATACATGACATTCATTATTCATTCCATTGTTTCATTGTAAGATCGTAATCGCAGCATGAGATGTACAGCTTCAGGCTGCTCTTACGAAGGACAGCCATCTATCAAGTGGGTATGGTATCCATGTGAAGTGTAGCCACAACCATCTGCACCTTCGTTGCATGACTGCTTCAAGTTGGTCTTCTCGAAGGGTAGGTTGTTGGTTTCCAAGAGTTGGGGTTTCTCTGTTTATCTTCTCTGAACTCTCGTGTCACGCTCTGAAAGATCCTTTCTCTCAGCTTGGGTGCATCAGAATATGAGGAGGGTATCATATTCAGGTACTGGGTTTCTTCTTTTAATATCCAAATGAATGTTGCGCATGAATGCTATCCACAAGAAATAAACATAAAGAAAAGGAACAAAAGTTGCTTCTTCTGTAGTGGTAGCGTCTTACCACTTGGAAATGAAATCTACTTTGCAAAAATATGTAACCATCAGTTTAAAATATAGAAAATAAAAGCAAAGAAAAGATTTCTCCAACAAATTACATAACATTTCTCCTTTGACTATTTACAGTTTTCTTGACTGGCGTGTATATATGTGGCTCTATCATGCTTGCGCTCCTCAACTATGTGTAAGTCGCTTTTCCGAACACGAAATAATACAGTGTGGAACGACTCTCACTTTTGAGGTAAAGTGCAAATAAGAAATTTTTGGAACCACTGTTTGTACTTGGGATGTTTTTTTTCAAATTATGATGTTTTCCTGAATATACAAAATGAATGCTTTGAGGTCTGCCAGTTGTAGAGCAAAAATGTAGTACACACACTGTCCGAGTAGCCACATGTAACTATTGTTCTTCGCGGCACGGAACAAGTGCCACCCCGAGTGTAACTCATTGTCAATAGTGATCGCATTCTCTGTTGTCCTGTTAATAATCAAAAGCTTTTTCCTCATCCAGTTCCATATCACGATGTTCTCTCTACAAACGAAGGTGTGAGACAGTGTGTCTGTAAGGTGACAATGGTTAATTTTATGCATCTTTTTGCCTGTGGTGATCTTTTCATTTAAAATGTCATACTATACATTAGCTATGTCCAACTTAAGAATGGGGTTGGTGATATTCGCCCATATATGTTTCATGTTTTATCCAGGTGTTTCTTTTCGATCAGATTTCTTTGCTTTCTCTTTGTCAGTTCAGAGTAAAGTATAGAGGTACTAAAATGTTTAGGCGACTGGTGCAGGTGATTTCCGTGAAGTAGACACAGACGTATCCCGGCTGTTGGTTGATGTGCCCAACGTTAATTGGTGCCCTCACATCTTGAAGTGTTAAGTAGCTGAATAGACTCTTGGATGTCCCAGTCTGGTCGCTACTGATTATTTTGGATGTTCTAGTTATGAAGACTGCAAAACACTGAGTGCGTACATCCTTTATACCTAACCCGCCTGCAGGACGAGCCAGTGTTATTGTGTGAACTGAAGTTTTGAAGATACTTCCTCTCCAAACAAACCAATATGTGGCAACAAGAAGCTTGTGTGTAATGTCAGTGGGTATCGGTAACACATCCGCAGCTTGTGGTCTCGCGGTAGCGTTCTCACTTCCCAAGCACGGGGTCCCGGGTTCGATTCCCGGTGGGGTCAGGGATTTTTCCTGCCTCGAGATGACTGGGTGTTGTTGTGTCGTCTTCATCATCATCATTCATCCCCATTACGGTCGGAGGAACGCAATGGCAAACCACCTCCACTAGGACCTTGCCTAGTAAGGCGGCGCGGGTCTCCTGCGTCGCTCCCCTACGCTCTGTAAAGAAGTATGGGACTCATCATCATCATCATCATCATCATCAGTAACACGGCGGCCATATGATAGATTCTACTAAGAATGTACATACTTATTAACTGCACTCTTTGGAAGCGGTTGAGGGATCTAGTCTTGTGTTCTTGGAGTGTTGCTCTGACTGCGTTGAGTATAAGTTACCAATTTGTCTCGGTCATCTCGCACGGGTCCGGTAGCAAAGTCATTCCTAGTTGCAACCAAGATGATACCATGCATTCATTGAGTGGTCCGAGAGGAAGAATTTTAGATTTCTGTTTATTTATCATTGCACCTGAGGACTGTGCATGCATTGTGGTCATGCAGTGTACCTTTTCAATGCCACCTTCATATTTGCAATGACGCTAATGCCATCGGCATATGTATGGCAAACTGTTTTGACATCAAACACCTTTAGGCCTGCTAGTTACGCATGCAGATTAAACAGTAGCAGTTCAAACAATGACATTGATAGAGGGCAGTCTTGGTGAACAGATTGTTTGATGGGCACATGACGGGTGAGCTGACCGTTAACCTTTATTCTAGACATTCTTCCAACAATGCATTTTTGTAAAATGCTGAAGGAACTGACTATTAAATCCCATTCTATGCATAACATTTGTTAAACACTTGTGGCAAATTCTATCAAAGGCCTTGTCAAAATCTAAAAGCATTATCCCAAATTTGTGTGCTGGGTCACTAAACAACTCGCAAAAGCATGGGAAGTAAAACTCTAATGTGCGCATTCCACATCATGACGATTTATCACGCAAAATAATCCATGGGACATGTAAGTAAGTAAGTAACTTAACATTTACAGATCCATGTTAAATGTAAGACGTCCCAGTACGCACATAAAACTTTCGTCATGGATTGACCTGTGCCAATGCTCGTCTGGTATAGGCCAATAACTTTCGTGAGAATGGGTTTCAGCTTATGATTTAATAATCGAACCAATGGTTTAAAATCAGCGTTCAACAATGTAACTAGTGGAAAATCGTGCAAAGAGCTGCTGTGCGCTTTTTTGGGAATCAATACCAGCAAGCCTTCAGTAAATTCTGTAGGAAAGGGGTCATCTTACAGCAATTTATTATACATAGTTGTTAATTCATCAGCAACATGGTCCCGGAAGAGTGTATAAAATTCCACAGAGAGACCGTCTAATCCTGCCGCTTTATTACAAGGTGAACCTGTTATTACAACTTGTAGTTTCTTCATTCGTGATATTGTCTTCAGCATTAACTGTCATTGCAATGGGAGATAGAAAAACTGCTTTCATTGATGAGTATTTCCGGTTTTACATAAAGGTTTTTTGTCTGTCTGTTTATCTGTGTGTGTATATACTCATGACCTCATTCGTCTTGAATATTTTGGAGTAGCTTCTGCTTTCCACATTTAGCTTCTCTGATAATATGGAAGATAGAGAACTTTTCCTGCCCAATATCAGTCCCAGTCTGCGGCCTTACTTTAGGGCCGTCCAACGACCGTCGCACCAAATTTGTAATTTTTGCTTTAATACGTTTGATCCTCAGGTTTTGGCTGTGATCTCTGCGGAGTACTATACAACTCGCGAAAACATAAATAAAACTCCAATATGTGCTTCCTCCAATATGTTTTTCCCGGGCATGTTAGATCTCACATTTCTTTACTCGTGGCTTAGCGAACTCTGTCCACCAAACTATACGTTGTGTGTATCTCGCTTGAGTGCACATACACTTTTCCCAAGTGTATCTGATGGATTGTTGCAGATCGACATCGTCGAGGAGGTTGAGATTTAACTTCACACATCGCATCCCAAAAAGGTTGTTTATTTATTGTAGATGACATATGGTAAGCAGAGAAATCAGAAAAATTTACATCCCATATATGAAATGATGATTAAATAGACACCCTCGCTGCATACAGGCGTTGATGTACTTCATTGGGGACATGTTGAAAATGTGTGCCCCGACTGGGACTCGAACCCGGGATCTCCTGCTTACATGGCAGACGCTCTATCCATCTGAGCCACCGCGGGCACAGAGGATAGTGCGTCTGCAGGGACTTATCCCTTGCACGCTCCCCGTGAGATCCACATTCCCAACATGTCCACACCACTACATTCGTTGTGCGCCTAATAGATGTTTGCCCATCATACTCATTACTCGTGGCAGATTAATCTACCAAGTCCCGTACGAGTTCGGGCATAGCGTGTGCGTTCGCACAAGAAGGTCAATGGCCGGGAAGCCATATTTTAACTATATATGACGGTAGTATCTGTTCCCGAAAGAACAGTTACTGTGGATGACCATGCAGCTTTGCTAGAAATGAAATGATGATTAAATAGACACCCTCGCTGCATACAGGCGTTGATGTACTTCATTGGGGACATGTTGAAAATGTGTGCCCCGACCGGGACTCGAACCCGTTAAATAGACACCCTCGCTGCATACAGGCGTTGATGTACTTCATTGGGGACATGTTGAAAATGTGTGCCCCGACCAGGACTCGAACCCGTTCGAGTCCCGGTCGGGGCACACATTTTCAACATGTCCCCAATGAAGTACATCAACGCCTGTATGCAGCGAGGGTGTCTATTTAATCATCATTTCATTTCTAGCAAAGCTGCATGGTCATCCACAGTAACTGTTCTTTCGGGAACAGATACTACCGTCATATATAGTTAAAATATGGTTTCCCGGCCATTGACCTTCTTGTGCGAACGCACACGCTATGCCCGAACTCGTACGGGACTTGGTAGATTAATCTGCCACGAGTAATGAGTATGATGGGCAAACATCTATTAGGCGCACAACGAATGTAGTGGTGTGGACATGTTGGGAATGTGGATCTCACGGGGAGCGTGCAAGGGATAAGTCCCTGCAGACGCACTATCCTCTGTGCCCGCGGTGGCTCAGATGGATAGAGCGTCTGCCATGTAAGCAGGAGATCCCGGATTCGAGTCCCGGTCGGGGCACACATTTTCAACATGTCCCCAATGAAGTACATCAACGCCTGTATGCAGCGAGGGTGTCTATTTAATCATCATTTCATTTCTAGCAAAGCTGCATGGTCATCCACAGTAACTGTTCTTTCGGGAACAGATACTACCGTCATATACATCCCATATATCATAGTCAATTATATTGTGCAGGAATCCTTTTGTAGCGTATATTCTGTCTAGTCGACAAGCTGAGGTATTGCACACATAAGTGTATGCCTGAGCCCGTGGAAGAAGATGGATCCAGGTGTCTATCACACCTTGACCATCAGTTAAAACTTTTAACTCGTCACAGAAGTTAAAATTCGGGTCTGATCCTCGCGGCGTAACACACAATTAAAACACCAGCGTAAAAGTACAGGGTGATTCAAAAAGAATACCACAACTTTAGGAATTTAAAACTCTGCAACGACAAAAGGCAGAGCTAAGCACTATCTGTCGGCGAATTAAGGGAGCTATAAAGTTTCATTTAGTTGTACAATTGTTCGCTTGAGGCGCTGTTGACTAGGCGTCAGCGTCAGTTGATGCTAAGATGGCGACCGCTCAACAGAAAGCTTTTTGTGTTATTGAGTACGGCAGAAGTGAATCGACGACAGTTGTTCAGCGTGCATTTCGAACGAAGTATGGTGTTAAAGCTCCTGATAGGTGGTGTATTAAACGTTGGTATAAACAGTTTACAGAGAATGGGTGTTTGTGCAAAGGGAAAAGTTCTGGACGGCCGAGAACGAGTGATGAAAATGTAGCACGCATCCCGCAAGCATTTGTTCGCAGCCCAGGAAAATCGACTCGCAGAGCTAGCAGAGAGCTGCAAATTCCACAATCAACTGTATGGAGAGTCCTACGAAAAAGGTTAGTTATGAAACCTTATCGTCAACTACCCGAGGCGATGGATCGGCCGCCAGGCAGCCCGTGACAGAGCACTTCATCACTGGCCTCCAAGAAGCCCTGATCTTACCCCCTGCGATTTTTTCTTATGGGGGTATTTTAAGGATATGGTGTTTCGGCCACCTCTCCCAGCCACCATTGATGATTTGAAACGAGAAATAACAGCAGCTATCCAAACTGTTACGCCTGATATGCTACAGAGAGTGTGGAACGAGTTGGAGCATCGGGTTGATATTGCTCGAGTATCTGGAGGGGGCCATATTGAACATCTCTGAACTTGTTTTTGAGTGCAAAAAACCTTTTTAAATACTCTTTGTAATGATGTATAACAGAAGGTTATATTATGTTTCTTTCATTAAATACACATTTTTAAAGTTGTGGTATTCTTTTTGAATCACCCTGTATATCTTGTCTGACGTTAGTGAATAGCCCTTATAAAATTCGTGTCTGCCTTCGGACCTAGTTGGAGCATATCAACTAAAAGAACTCATTTAGTTTAGTCGTAATTCCGCGTCCAGTTTCAAGCAAGGTGTCTAATTCACACTGTATGCTTGCTTTGTACAGTATCGCTGTCCCACAGTCATCGTCTATGTTCACAATGGCTTCGTAACCAGTAATATTTTCTCCTTATTGGAAACAACTTCCTGTAACATAGTTATGTAGACGTCTGCTGCGTACAAGTAATCACGTAAGCTCTTCCATTTAACGTCTGAGAGAATCCTGTTACACTGATTGTACCATTACGCTATGCAACTGACCCGGAACTTAATAAGACATATACAACATCACGCGAAATTCCGAATTTTTTTCGTCGATTACTTGCAAACGAAGGTCCATCAGGGCGAATGGCGGCAGGGTGTGATATCTGGGATCCTAATCCACATCACCGAATAAATTATATCAAAAAGTCGATTCCAATTTTGGGGGGAGACGGGCGGCTCTCCTTGTTAGTTTTAATTTTTTTCACAAAAAAACTTGAGTAAAAAAAGTCTTTGTTGGGGGTCCCAAAGGTTATCTGTGATCGAAGCCTCAGAATGGACTGCAAACACTACTAACATTCCCACCAATAGAGCTGCTTCATCACGACTCTGGTAAGTTTGACATTATTGTGCAAAATTATTTCGGCCTCGCTATCACCATCAAGTTCCATATTGTCATTTCAAACTGTTTTGTTATTAACTACTTATTCCTAATATTCAATATTTAATATTGTCTAAATACTTCACAACATAAAAAAGATTTTTTCACACGATAAAATCACCTTCTTCCACTACTGTACAGGGGAAAAAATGAAATTTACAGTATTTTTTCGATGTTCACGATAGTGTCCCGCGTAATCAATTTCTATTACGTCAGTCCCTTCTTAATCCGTGTGTTTCATTTTTGAGCAACATTATTTAAGGCCATCTATGTCTATAATTTAGAATTTTGTCTGGTTTGTGTGATGCGCAGAAACCTGAAATTCGAAAAACTGGTTATGTGTATCCTGACTTTTCAGTGTACTCCAGCTCCAAACACAATATTAAAACACAACCACCTTTAGTGGCTACATTTCATTTACTTAACTTGCTGAACATCGAAGAAATAGCGAGGTGAAACTCAGCTTTAATATCTTTCCTACATTTTAAATATCATCTCTGTTCAGTTTTACGCACTGACAGGCACTATGCAACGTGTTCTACAATAAAGAACGTAGCCCAAAGAAAATACTTTAAAATATCAGGGTTGCTCCAAGCAGCATGTCCAACTTGACAGATTTCCCATCCAATTTGACGAAGTTTCACGTTGTGTGACGGGTAAAATTTAGTTTTGACGGTTTTTTTGACGAATATTATTAAAAATGGGCTTTTTTGACATTTTTATGGTTTCATTTAATTCTGAAAACAAGAAAAAGGTTTCTGACAGGCGACCCTCCATACTGTAAATCACGGATTTTGATGCGCTTCAAATATGTTGTAGAGGCACTTACCCTGGTTACCTGGCTATCTGGTTTTTTGGTGACGGGCCTTGGTTTTTGAGAAAATCGATTTTGAAGTTCATTGTCCGCTCTGTATACCTGTAATATTACATATATTTCCAGCAAGTCAGTGTACCGCACCGTTAAAGGTTCACTGCTACAGCTCTGGAGGTACTGTGTTCGAATCCTGCTCATGTACTAATTTTTTTGTTTTCAGAATCGACAAAATTTTTCAATTTTATTTCAAAGGATATCAACAAACAGTGTAAGGTGGGCGAAATTATTCAGATATATTCAGTTATTAATTTTTTCAAATATTCATTCCGTTTGTGGTTCCCAGTTGGAGTTCCAAATGTTCGTACAACAGTCGCTTCTTATATTACCAGAAATCGATCTCCACCCATTATCGTCCCCTCTCCCATGAATACCGTTAGCCGTAACGGGAACCCCAGCTCCTAGGCCAATGAGGATGCGAGCTGCATTCCTTTACGTTCGCATCTAACTACAGCGTCAGTTTCTCGCAAAGCGTCTCTCTAGTGCCGTGTGTTAGAAAAATTCTGTGAAATGGAAGAACCAAGTTTTTCTGCAGTAGTGCAGCCAGAAGAAGATCCACAAGTCGAGGAGCTGAACGAAGAATCAAAAGGCGAAATCACAAATGCCATTAAATACCCCAAAAAGCTACTTCGCGATTTGAATCTCATAACGAATACACCGCTTAGTGTGATCTCTGCCAATTCCGTTGCAATTGGCGATGAGATATGTATCGTAATACAGGATCTCTTGGCCGAAAGACAGATCATTGTTGTTATTGTTGTTGTTGTGGCCTTCAAGTCCTGAGACTGGTTTGATGCAGCTCTCCATGCTACTCTATCCCGTGCAAGCTTCTTCATCTCCCAGTACCTACCGCAACCTACATCCTTCTGAATCTGCTTAGTGTATTCATCACTTGGTCTCCATATACGATTTTTACCCTCCACGCTGCCCTCCAATACTAAATTGGTGATCCCCTGATGCCTCAGAATATGTCCTACCAACCGATCCCTTCTTCTAGTCAAGTTGTGCCACAAACTTCTCTTCTCCCCAATCCTATTCAATATTTCCTCATTAGTTATGTGATCTACCCATCTAATCTTTAGCATTCTTCTGTAGCACCACATTTCAAAAGCTTCTACTCTCTTCTTGTCCAAACTACACTCCTGGAAATTGAAATAAGAACACCGTGAATTCATTGTCCCAGGAAGGGGAAACTTTATTGACACATTCCTGGGGTCAGATACATCACATGATCACACTGACAGAACCACAGGCACATAGACACAGGCAACAGAGCATGCACAATGTCGGCACTAGTACAGTGTATATCCACCTTTCGCAGCAATGCAGGCTGCTATTCTCCCATGGAGACGATCGTAGAGATGCTGGATGTAGTCCTGTGGAACGGCTTGCCATGCCATTTCCACCTGGCGCCTCAGTTGAACCAGCGTTCGTGCCGGACGTGCAGACCGCGTGAGACGACGCTTCATCCAGTCCCAAACATGCTCAATGGGGGACAGATCCGGAGATCTTGCTGGCCAGGGTAGTTGACTTACACCTTCTAGAGCACGTTGGGTGGCACGGGATACATGCGGACGTGCATTGTCCTGTTGGAACAGCAAGTTCCCTTGCCGGTCTAGGAATGGTAGAACGATGGGTTCGATGACGGTTTGGATGTACCGTGCACTATTCAGTGTCCCCTCGACGATCACCAGTGGTGTACGGCCATTGTAGCAGATCGCTCCCCACACCATGATGCCGGGTGTTGGCCCTGTGTGCCTCGGTCGTATGCAGTCCTGATTGTGGCGCTCACCTGCACGGCGCCAAACACGCATACGACCATCATTGGCACCAAGGCAGAAGCGACTCTCATCGCTGAAGACGACACGTCTCCATTCGTCCCTCCAGTCACGCCTGTCGCGACACCACTGGAGGCGGGCTGCACGATGTTGGGGCGTGAGCGGAAGACGGCCTAACGGTGTGCGGGACCGTAGCCCAGCTTCATGGAGACGGTTGCGAATGGTCCTCGCCGACACCCCAGGAGCAACAGTGTCCCTAATTTGCTGGGAAGTGGCGGTGCGGTCCCCTACGGCACTGCGTCGGATCCTACGGTCTTGGCGTGCATCCGTGCGTCGCTGCGGTCCGGTCCCAGGTCGACGGGCACGTGCACCTTCCGCCGACCACTGGCGACAACATCGATGTACTGTGGAGACCTCACGCCCCACGTGCTGAGCAATTCGGCGGTACGTCCACCCGGCCTCCCGCATGCCCACTATACGCCCTCGCTCAAAGTCCGTCAACTGCACATACGGTTCACGTCCACGCTGTCGCGGCATGCTACCAGTGTTAAAGACTGCGATGGAGCTCCGTATGCCACGGCAAACTGGCTGACACTGACGGCGGCGGTGCACAAATGCTGCGCAGCTAGCGCCATTCGACGGCCAACACCGCGGTTCCTGGTGTGTCCGCTGTGCCGTGCGTGTGATCATTGCTTGTACAGCCCTCTCGCAGTGTCCGGAGCAAGTATGGTGGGTCTGACACACCGGTGTCAATGTGTTCTTTTTTCCATTTCCAGGAGTGTATTTATCGTCCATGTTTCACTTCCATACGTGGCTACACTCCATACAAATACTTTCAAAAATGACTTCCTGACACTTAAATCTATACTCGATGTTAACAAATTTCTCTTCTTCAGAAACGCTTTCCTTGCCATTGACAGTCTACATTTTATATCCTCTCTACTTCGACCATCATCAGTTATTTTGCTCCCCAAATAGCAAAACTCCTTGACTACTTTAAGCGTCTCATTTCCTAATCTAATACCCTCAGCATCACCCGACTTAATTCGACTACATTCCATTATCCTCGTTTTGCTTTTGTTGATGTTCATCTTATATCCTCCTTTCAAGACACTATCCATTCCGTTCAACTGCTCTTCCAAGTCCTTTGCTGTCTCTGACAGAATTACAATGTCATCGGCGAACCTCAAAGTTTTTATTTCTTCTCCATGGATTTTAATACCTACTCCGATTTTTCTTTTGTTTCCTTCACTGCTTGCTCAATATACAGATTGAATAACATCGGGGAGAGACTACAACCTTGTCTCACTCCCTTCAAAACCACTGCTTCCCTTTCATGTCCCTCGACTCCTATAACTGCCATCTGGTTTCTGTACAAATTGTAAATAGCCTTCGGCTCTCTGTATTTTACCCCTGCCACCTTCAGAATTTGAAAGAGAGTATTCCAGTCAACATTGTCAAAAGCTTTCTCTAAGTCTACAAATGCTAGAAACGTAGGTTTGCCCTTCCTTAATCTAGCTTCTAAGATAAGTCGTAGGGTCAGTATTGCCTCACGCGTTCCAACATTTCTACGGAATCCAAATTGATCTCCCACGAGGTCGGCTTCTACTAGTTTTTCCATTCGTCTGTAAAGAATTCGCGTTAGTATTTTGCAGCTGTGACTTATTAAACTGATAGTTCGGTAATTTTCACATCTGTCAACACCTGCTTTCTTTGGGATTGGAATTATTATATTCTTCTTGAAGTCTGAGGGAATTTCGCCTGTCTCATACATCTTGCTCACCAGATGGTAGAGTTTTGTCAGGACTGGCTCTCCCAAGGCTGTCAGTAGTTCTAATGGAATTTTGTCTACTCCGGGGGCCTTGTTTCGACTCAAGTCTTTCAGTGCTCTGTCAAACTCTTCACGCAGTATCGTATCTCCCATTTCATCTTCATCTACATCCTCCTCCATTTCCATAATATTGTCCTCAAGTACATCGCCCTTGTATAGACCCTCTATATACTCCTTCCACCTTTCTGCTTTCCCTTCTTTGCTTAGAACTGGCTTTCCATCTGAGCTCTTGATATTCATGTAAGTGGTTCTCTTTTCTCCAAAGGTCTCTTTAATTTTCCTGTAGGCAGTATCTATCTTACCCCTAGTGATACTCGCTTCTACATCCTTACATTTGTCCTCTAGCCATCCCTGCTTAGCAATTTTGCACTTCCTGTCGATCTCATTTTTGAGGCGTTTGTATTCCTTTTTGCCTGCTTCATTTACTGCATTTTTATATTTTTTATTTACACTTAAAACCAATACGGTAAACGTAGTTCTCACTGTGCGTGCCGGACTTTGGCGTGTGAACAAGTTCAAATAGCTCTGAGCACTATGGGAATTAACATCTATGGTCATCAGTCCCCTAGAACTTAGAACTACTCAAACCTAACTAACCTAAGGACATCACACAACACGCAGTCATCACGAGGCAGAGAAAACCCCTGACCCCGCCGGGAATCGAACCCGGGAACCCGGACGTGGGAAGCGAGAACGCTACCGCACGACCACGAGCTGCGTACTGTGAACAAGTGCTGCCATAATTACGTCTTACCAGAGCATGCCTTGAAGCAAATAGGCACATTGAAGAAGAGACAGAAGACGATGTGGATGAGCTGTTGTTATTTTAATCAACATAAGTGAGTAAATATCTTTAAATTTGTGCATCTTCACGTTTTCGTGGCGCAATGGACTGCTCCATTAAATTTTGGGCGCGTTGCGCATAATTTCGGTTTCGTCTGTATACTGTCCAGCCATTTGTCTATCGGCTCATTCTGAAGATGACTGAACGTTACACGGCCAAAATATTCGAAGCAGAAGCTGAATGCGTGCGACTGCACGCCCGAAATTTAATGGAGCGCATTTAAATTTGCTTCTTATTGTTCCACTGGCCGAGTTCAGCGGATTTTTAAATATTTGTCGGAATTGTAAACTAGTAAAATAAATTTTAATTTCTTCTTTTTATTTGCAAGAAAATACTGAGGTATCTGATTTTGACGGATTTTGGCTGATTTTTAAATATTTGCTCGATGCGTAAACAAAGTAATGAGTGTAATGTTTTAAAATAAGTTTTATTTTTCTTAATTTTTGCAAAAAAAATGGAGATATTTCATTTTGACGGATTTTTGGGTGTTGGTTTGACGGAAAAAATAACGACGTGTTTGCATCACTGTCCCCAAATTTCCCACAGTGGAACTGCCTGACAATTTCCTGATTTCCAGATACCGTTTTAGCATTTTTTTTTCCAGACAAATTTTGAGAGCTGTACAGAAACAGGCAAAAAAGTGCGGATTTCTGTATTTATGAGCATGTTATTAACTCTAATTGGGAATTAACAGCGAGTTATTGTCTCCTTTACAGGATTTATGATTTGAAGGTTAAGTAAACAGGTAAGTTGTGTAATTAAAAGCCATTTTAGTTAAATGATTTCTATGTTTATTAACGAGTTAATTCGAACTTTGAATTAACCGCAAGCTTTTACACCTTCTCCCATACAGGATTTATGAACTTTTCAGGCGAGATAATGGGTCAGATCGGACACGAAAAGTAAAAGGAATATGTTGAACAACAAAACATTAAAGTTTGAAAAATAAGAACGACAGCACTGGGGTACTTCTAGTGCCATTTCTCTGCCAAATAATACTCATTGTTCTGTCGAATAATGAAAAAAAAATTACAGATGAATCAATGAAACGCAGTAAAAATTCCTTTGTGAGAAAAGTGATCTCTTCATTAATTCTACTCAACTCAGTGGACCTATCGGCCAGTATCAGTGACATTTTGCCCTTCAGTTCATCAACCTGGGCGATGGACAGATTCCGCCCAGCTCTGTCGACTTCGTCATCTTCACATTGCTTCTGCTTTAAAACCTCGCTATACCGATATCGTGCATTGCGATAGTCCAGTATCATTCTCTTGCCAGCGTCAATCTTGAAGACATCGCCAGCCGATTTCAGGCCGTCATATACATGACGTGTGACTACCAATGACTTGGTTGGTTGGTTGACTATCATACACTCTTTCTTAATAATATAAATAAATAAAAAATAAAAAACCATTGCTCTACAAGGGCTTGACCATGGCTCAAAATGAGAACTTTTGTACAATGCGAATGCTGGTAAGTCTCTCGAAAAGTGATCCAATTCCAGTCTCACTTCTCTTGGACAGGGTGACAATTATTGAACTATACGAAATAAAATCGTCATAACTTCTGAACGGTTTGCATTAGGAAGTTCAAATTGGCCGCGAGGCATGATGGGAAAGGGAGATTGTACATTATGGTCTAGTTCAGCGATTAAGCCCACTGTCATTTGGATGAGTTCGTCAATAAGCAAAATTGGCGCATTTGGGGGACTGAGAATCCGCTTTTCGCGATCGAGAAGTCTCTTCACCCCTCCGCGGGTGACTGTGGTGCGCAGTATCCAAATGTGTTCAAATGTGTGTGAGTTCTTAAGGGACCAAACTGCAGAGGTCATCGGTCCCTAGACTTACACACTACTTAAACTAACCTATGCTAAGAACAAAACACACACACACACACACACACACACACACACACGGGAGGACTCGAACCTCCGGCGAGAGGGGCCGTGCCGTCAGAGACACGGCGCCTCTAACCGCGCGGCTGCAATATCCAGTTATGGAATAATCGGTGCTATATTCCTTGATGGCATGATGACTACCGAATAGTGCACGAAGGTTTTGGAAGATGACTTCATTCTCATAATCCAATGTGACCCTGATTTCGACAAGATATCGTTCATGCAAGACGGAGCTCGACCACATCGAAGCAGGAGAGTGTTTGACGTGCTTGAGAAGCACTTTGAGGACCGCATTCTGACTGGCCGCCACACTCTCCAGATCTGAACACATGCGACTCATTTTTACGGGGCTATATTAAAAACAATGTGTACAGCAATAACCCTAAAACCACTGCTGAGCTGGAAACAGCCATTCAGATCATCGACAGCATCGATGTTTCGACACTTTAGCAGGTCATGCAGAATTTCGCTATTCATCTGCGCCATATCGTTGCCAATGATGGCAGGCATATTGAACATGTCATAACCTAAATCCGAATATCTGTAGGGACGTTTACATGTTGAATAAAGTGCGTGCACGCCGTAATTTGTAATTAATTTACGTTTATTTTTCATATAGCTCAAGAATTGTCACCCTGTAGGTTGCACAGGGGTCCGTAAACTCATGCTTACCATGAAGTTGTGAGAAATCTTTCCCAACTCCATCACAGTCCTTAGCAGTCATATAATTCCACGATGAGAATTTCTGTAAGAGATTTGAGATTCTACTCTTGCTAGTTCTTGGGTTGCTATTTACCACAGCTGGATCACAAAAACTTATGTATCAACAAATGCTATACTTCAAAAGTGACTTTAGGAAGAAGTTAGAGCACATTTTAATCACAAAGTTCCTGAAAGTTAAAATACCTTTGGCTGCCACTTTTACCTTTCTCAGCTCAGTCAGTAAAGCATAACCCAAGTTAATTTCTTCGGCTGGAATAAGATTAGCTTCATCATCAAGTTTTACATCACATATCGGTTTCGTGGCAGATAACACATCAATGTAAACTACTATGGACATTACGTCAGCAAGAATAGGAGACAAAACGAGAGAGAGAGAGAGAGAGAGAGAGAGATTTTAGCCGGCAGCAGAGGGCTTTCGAGGTACTTCGACATCATTCGCCAGGTGTTAGTATCTATTTTAACTTTGTGCTACTTTGTCCACATAAGTCTTTAGAACGCGGGCACATAATTTTTACATCCCAATCGTCCACATCTTCGTTTTCCAGCCAGCGCACGGGGCAAGCGAAGTGACAATGTGCAAACTCCGCCTTCTTTTGTCAAAAGACGCAAATTTTAACATGCTAACAAGAGAAATGAAGTTGTTACTCGAAATTCGCCACTGATGAATGAGTGGTTTTCAGGTGACAGCAAGTTTTAGTTTCTGTATGTATAATGAAGGGGCTGGGTCAATGACCACATCGATAAACTTGGGTATTGTACCATGAAATAGCTTGTTTGTGAACACTGACAGATGAACATTACACAAACAACAACATAAAAATATAGCTCATACAGAGTGAGAGTGGTAACGTTTCTAGATGTTATTCTGACTGTGGATTGGAGTGTTATAAAAATCATGCTACAAAATCTGAAATGAAGTATCAGAAAAAAATTCTTCGTTTGTGTGACCATACTGTCTATAGGCCTAACTGATTTATACACTGAGGTAACAAAACTCATGGGATAGCAATCAATACACTTATATAAGTAGTAAGTCAATGCAAGTATTACAACACTTTGTTTGTGAGGGTTACGTGCCTTCAGGAGCAAACTTCATTGATTTATGACTCCCTGAGGTTGATTTATACACCACTGGGGATAATCTGTCCTTCTGAGAAACCCCCCAACCCTCTGTGAAATCCTCAATCCCTACCCCTCCCTCTCGCCACTACAAGCACACTTTTGATATCAAATTCATTGACCTATTAATTAAATCGATAAATTAATTAACTCTTCCCATTCTAGGAAATCCCACAGCCCCCCTCCCCCACCTGGAACTTAGCAAGAGACAGACTCTGTGCTGAAGAGGAAAGATCTCACGAACAAAATTCAAGTCAATGTCAATTACATAGCAAAGGATATAATGTTTATAAATAAAATTCAATTCATAGAAGTTGGATCTTTCTTTTATTTCGTGGGAAAACCATCATTCTCTGCTGTTTATTTAATTTTGGAAGCTGCAGGACTTGTAAAATACATCAAAAAGAAGTAATCAAATACATGAAGAGTTTTTTTTTTTTTTTTTTAAATCACGCAAAGAAAACTGTCACAAAATCAACATTAATATAACTCACCACATGTAATTACACTGTTAATCTGATCATGTCTTCGCACCGACCGCAAGGCGGACATGCTAGGGGCAGCAGCCACACCGACTGCCTCGCAAATCCCCACGCGCATAAGTTGGGAGAGAGGCTTACAATGTAGGAAACAACTTCGTCCTATTCTGCTACTTCAGACAGAGTGAACCACAGGTGTTCAAATTGATGTATGGCCCTCAGTGAGCTAGTTCACGAAACTGCCACAGAGGACACTTAAAATGCTTCCCCCCCCCCCCCCTTCCTGCACTAATTCCCTTGGGAACTAATAAGAACACAGCATTCACCTCTGCCCCCACCTGAAAACTGGTGGGAGCCAATAGGAATGTGGGAACACCAAATCCCGTCACGAGATAATGATGATGAGTGATATAAGACAAATGTGCTCTCAGTCGCAAATGGTTCAAATGGCTCTGAGCACTATGCGACTTAACTTCTGAGGTCATCAGTTGCCTAGAACTTAGAACTAATTAAACCTAACTAACCTAAGGACATCACACACATCCATGCCCGAGGCAGGATTCGAACCTGCGACCGGAGTGGTCGCTTGGCTCCAGACTGTAGCGCCTAGAACCGCACGGCCACTCTGGCCGGCGCTCTGAGTCGCAGTCAGTCAGTGGAAGAACCATGAAGTGTCAACAGCAGCCAAGATCCCCATTTGCCTCTGCATCAGAGAAGAGGCATAAAAGTAAGTACTCATTACATGTCTCTGGTACTATTACTGCTGGTAGCAGTTCTGCCTTTTCTTTGTCAAGACCTCTTTCTTTCTTCAATTCTTTGTCATTGTCTGTGGATGCATTTGTTTTCTTTCATCTTTGTTCAGGAGCAGTCTCCAGTGTGTCCGGACCAGCAGTGACTTCCAGCGTGTCTCGTTGGGACCTGCAGCAAACTCCGTGTCGGGGCTGGCAGCCTCATGGGATCCTATAGCACCTGACCAGCAAGTTGGAGCAGGATAATGACCTGCTATATTCCATCCCACTCATCAATTTGTGCAATGAAGAAACCCACCAAGTCCCCGACTCTCAGACGAACTGTGCTCGTAGCCCTACACCACATGTTGCAAGTCAGTACTATTCACCGACATACGCACCATCCCACAACATTCCAGTGTTACTGCAAGGACAGTGTGTTGATGTGGTGGATGAGAAGCTGCCGATTCCTTCCAGTGCACTAGTGCTTTTCACTTCAACTTATAATTTAACAGTTAGTAGTTCAAAGTGCCAAAATAATGGTATAGAAGCATCAGTGGACAGTGACTTGTGTGTTGCGTTAGAAATCGAAAATGCACCAAAAAGTGTTAAAAGTGCAGTTTACGGAGTTGCAATGGGATGAACTGTGTCATGCAGAAACCTACATCAACCAACAGATGACCCTTGAGTATTCTCCTCCTCCGGACATTTACTGTGCTAGCCTGACGTTATGTATAACATCAACACATGATGGCGTAACACTCATGGTGAGATCTGGAGGTTGATCCATTTATCTGTAACACTCCTCCATTACAAACTTGTTTGCCCTACAGATGGTGCTATCCTTCATATTGGAAAGACTGAACCATTGGCTACCAAGTGTTCAAACTGTGTATAAAGATACTGCGAACTCACTCTGTGTGTATGGTATGCATAGAGATGATTTAGAACTGTGCATCTATACAGTGTCAAAAGGAGGAGCTACAGGAACAGTCATCAGTTTGAGAGAAATACGTGCAGAATGTAGTGCATACAATTAACAATTATTAAGAAAACACTGTAAAAAATCGATCAGTGGTTTTTGTAGTTGATGTAATTAAGCCCATGTATCATTGCTGAACTATATACACAATCGCAAATTCTGAGTGTTATTTCTTACTTCATAACCCTCTCATTATAATGTAGCTGCAGTATGCAGTAGCTCAGTCGGTAAGATGAAATGCAGTCGGTATCATGGCAAGGTGGGTGAAGCATCAGGAAGAAAAAGAAGAAGAATGGGATACAACTACCTGTAGAGGAAAATTCAAGGACTTATACCTGAGAGTACAAACCACTTTTGCGAAGAAAGCCAAGGACAGATGTAACCATATGAGGGTTGTCCACTAACACCAGAGACAAGGAATGTGGGAGGGCATATTTAGCATGAAGGGCGAAACGGCAGGGCAGTCCAGCAAAATATGGATCAGTAGAGCCCTGCAACTACAAACGGGGGAGGGTGTCAGCTCGCTGCGGAGTAAAAACCCATGGGTCAACTTAGTATGGCCATACAAAGACGGCAGAGGATGGTAGAGTCCCATCAGGAGAGAAATAGGGAAGAACACCACGTGGTGGGAGTCTCCTTGATGGTGCAAAGTTTATTAGACAGGGGGGATAGCCTACCAAGAATTAGCACACACTTCAGCAAAATGGGATTTGATGTAAAGCTGCAAATCCACCCATGGAGGAGTTATGGAAAACGGCAGGGAAGGTGCCTCCCACCACCCCCCACCCCCCTTCCCACAGCCAGATGATCAGGGAGTTCATTACCCAGGATACCTACATGCCCAGAAACCCAAAGCAAGTCAACATGAACAAGCAGCATCACCAAGATCAGTGAGAAGGTCGTGGATAGCAGAGACCGAGGTGTGGCGGGAAAACCGAACAATAGCCTGAAGGCCACTCATTAAGTCCATACATAACAAAACCCAGACGAGGAAGGACTGTTTACTAAAACAGACGGCCCAATAGATAGCCATCAGTTCCACACACATGGCAAGCAAGAGATGATGGTCCATGCCAACAGAAGATGTGAAGGCATATACCGAATGATCAGTGAATTTAGAGATATACGTGTAAAAAACAATGGCATGCTGAAACTCCTGCAAGTGTATTAGGAGCAAACAATGAAACACCATTGGAACAATGGAGGTTTTCAGACGCCATGAGAGATCCATCCATATCCGTAGCTGAGGAAGTAACCAAGGGTGGTTGGTCTGGAGAGAACATGGGGAAAAGGACAAGGAGTGGTGATGAAAGTCACAGCAGAGAGAAGTGAGCTGGGGCCCAACAAGTAAGCCCACCCGAAGGCAGGCAGTGGGCACACAATGGCCTGAAGCCATCGAAAGAATAGAATACAATAGGAGGGGTGAGCAGGGGAAGAGTGGATAGTGATGGCATAGGACACCATGAGCTTGGACTGCTGAATTAAAAGGGGTGGGATCCCAGTGTCAACCAAAATATCATTGACAGGGCTAGTGTGAAAGGCACCATTGGCTAAACAGATACCACAATGATGAACTGGGTAGAAGAGTGGCAGCATGGAAAGGGGCAGCTGATCCATGAACTTGATAACCACAGTCCAGACAAGATAGAACTAATGCCCCATAAAGGCAGAGAAGGGCCAAACGATTAGGCACCCAAGCGGTGTGGGCAAGGAAGCAAAGCACATTGAGTTTATGAAAACAGCCACCTTCAGATGAAGGATATGGGGCAAACAAATAAGCTTGTCAAGAAGACGACCCAAAAAACAGAACCGGCTGTATATACAGAGGAGGATGGTCCAATCTGCTCCCCATGAGGTAGCATATAAAACACATAGAACAAAAAGGAAGTGAATACTACAAGCTGCCATGTAAGAGGTGTGGGAAGACCAATAGAGTTTCCTATAAAACATGAGTTGGTTGGTTGGTTGGTTTAAAAGAGGGGGCAAAGGGACCAAACTGCGAGGTCATTGGTGCCTTGTTCCCGGTAAAATAATTACACAAGGGAAAGAAGAAAAGAAAGGAGATGTGCAACACAATAAAGGAGAAAGGAAGGACCAGAAGAACAACAGGACAACCAACATCACTATGGACAAAACAGGAGAACAAAACCACAGAGAGAAGCAAGAAACAAGTAGAAGGGGTAAAAACATGAGAGCAGATGACCGTGGCCCACCAACAACGAGGATAAAAAGAAAACGCCAGCCACTCTGCAACACATTAAAACATCCACCTTTAAAAGCATTAGAGTGGAGAACACAAAGCGACAAAGGACATGAGCGAAAACTTATATAGAATTATAAAACGCACCATCACGTATAAAACGTAAAACTAAATTAGCCGATGAGGTGTTGTCAGCTAAAATTAATGGCAATGAGTCCAGTAACTGAAGAGTCCATCGCAGGGCAGCCCAAGAAGGGCAGCTCACCAAGATATGGGCTACTGTCAGCCGACACTGAGGTGGGTCATCACAGCGCAGGAGGTAGCCATGTGTCACCGAAGCGTGGCCAATGCAGAGCTGGCAGAGAACCACAGAGTCCCTGCGAGAGGCCCACATGGTGGACTGCCACACATTCATAGTCTCCTTAATGGCACACAGTTTCCTGTGAGTGCTGAGGTTATGCCATTTCGTCTCCCAAAGCCACTGAACCTTGCAGCGTAGTACTGCACACAGGTCAGTTGCAGAGAAGTCAATCTCCATAAGCAGTTTCAGTGTAGCCTGTTTGGCCAGCCTGTCGGCAAGTTCATTGCCTGGGATTCCGACATGACCTGGGGTCCACACAAACACCACTGAACGACCGGACTGTTCCAGGGCATAGATGGACTCCTGGATGGTCACTACCAAAGGATGACAAGGGTAGCACTGGTCGACAGCTTGTAAACTGCTCAAGGAGTCAGTACACAGAAGAAACGACTCCCCAGGGCATGAATGGATGTGCTCAAGAGCTTGAGATATAGCCACCAGCTTGGCAGTGTAAACACTGCAGCCATTCGGCAAGGAATGCTGTTCAGTATGTCCTCCATGGACATCGTGAAACCGACATAACCAGTCATCAAGCCATCGGTACATGTCAAGAATCAAGAGGAAGTGGTAGCAGAGAGCTGCGGGGTTAACTGAGTCCTTAGGGCCATGTGAAAGGTCCATGCAAAGCTGCAAGCTAGGTGTACACCACGGAGGTGTACGTGAATGGACCTCAAGTGTAGGTGGTAAAGGCAAGGACTCCAGTGCAGAACGAAGGGATTGGACACTAACTGCAATTGGAAGCCCTAACATGGGCCACCGATGCGGGATATGAACTGCCGTGGGTGGGAAAAGGAGACTGTGATCCAGATGCACAGGAGAACTACAAACATGTGCAACGTAACTGACCAGCAGTTGTGCACACCTAATCTCCACAAGGACGCTGGTCACTGGACTTGTCCTAAGAGCTCCTGTCGCTAGGCGAACACCACAGTGGTGCACTGGCTTGAGTAAAAGCAACGCTGAGGGTGCCGCCAAACCATAAACCAGACTCCCATAGTCAAGGCGGGATTGAACAAGGGCTCTGTAGAGCTGTAGCAGCATAGAGCGATCTGCACCCCAGCTGGTGTTGCTCAGGCAGTGGAGGGCACTGATGTGCTGCCAGCACTTAAGCTGATGAAGGTGAGGTAGCCAAGTCAATCGGGCATCGAAAACCAGTCCTAAGAATCTAAATGTCTCCACTACAGTGAGTGGATCATCATTATCTAGTTCTGGTTCCGGACAAAAGGTACGATGTTGATGGAACTGCATAACACATGACTTTGTGGCCGGAAACTGGAAACCGGTGGCTGGAGCCCATGACTGCGCCTTGTGAATGGCTCCCTCAGCAACACCAGTACTAGTGGGGCAGTACTAAATGCAGAAGTCGTCTGCATACAAAGAAGGTGAGACGGACAGCCCTACAGCTGCTGCTAGACCACTAAAAAAAGAAAAACACTCAATACAGAGCCCTGGGGACCCCATTCTCCTGGATATGGGGGGGGGGGGGGGGGGGAACTAAGGGAGACACCAACTTGGATGTGGGAAGTACAAAGTAACAGGAAATTTTGGATAAAAAATGGGAGTGGGCCTCGGAGATGCCACTCATATAATGTGGCAAGGATATGATGTCACCAGGTGGTGTCATACACTTTTTGTAGATCAAAAAAGACGGCAACCAGGTATTGGCATCTGGGAAAGACTGTTCAGATGGCAGACTCGACAGACACAAGATTATCAGTGGTAGACCGACCCTGGTGGAAGCCACCCTGACATGGAGCCAGTAGGCCACGTGACTCCGGGACCCAACCCCACCCCCGACACACCATACATTCCAGCAGCTTACAAAGAATGTTGGTGAGGCTGATGGGCCGATAGCTACACACATCAAGTGGGTTTTTAGCGGG
Source organism: Schistocerca nitens (assembly GCF_023898315.1). Taxonomy (NCBI): domain Eukaryota; kingdom Metazoa; phylum Arthropoda; class Insecta; order Orthoptera; family Acrididae; genus Schistocerca; species Schistocerca nitens. Next base: position 832,113,437 of record NC_064616.1, on the reverse strand, counting down.
TTTGAGCACCGGAATGATGGTGCTCTCCTGCCATTGCGATGGAAAGATGGCATCACACTAGATCTGGTTGAAGATGACGAGAAGATGACGCTAGTAGTCAGATGAGAGAAGTGTAATCATCTGACTGTGGATCCGATCTGGCCCATGAGCTGTGTCGGGGCAATGTGCAAGGGCACTGAGGAGCTCCACTCTGTAAGGGCATTATAGGATTCATTGTAGCATGTAGTGAACGAGAGGACTTTCCCTTCCAGCCGCCATTTGAGAGTGCGAAAGGCTGGGGGTAATTCTCCAACGCACAGGCTCAAGCATAGTGCCCAGCAAAGTGCTCAGCAATCGTGTTTGTGTCAGCTGATAACACGCCGTTTATGTGAACACCAGGAACACCTGGTACCCGAAAACACGTTTGAGCTTGGTCCAGACTTGGGAAGGTGACGTATGGCTCCCAATAGTTTAGCCATGTTTCTCCCAACACTCTTGCTTCCGTCGTTTGATAAGTCGACGGGCGTGGAACCATTTAAAGGCTATGAGGTGTTCCAGGGATGGGTGTCACTTATGCTCCTGTAGAGCTCAACGACGCTCCTTAATTGCTTCAGCAACTACCGGTGACCACCAAAAATCACTGGGTGGGCACCCTAAAGAGCGAGGGATCGTGTTTTCTGCCACAGAAACGACTGTAGTAGTCACCTGCTGAACCATCACATCAATGTTCCCATGTGGGGGAGAGTCAGCATTGACAGCAGAGGTGAAAGTTTCCCAGTCTGCCTTGTTTAAAGGGCAGGCGTCCCTGGGCCTGACACCGGGGCAGTGACAGGAAGATGGGGAAGTGGTCACCACCACATACATCGTAATGTGCTCTCCAGTGGATAGATGGGAGAAGTCCTGGGCTGCAAATTGATAAAACAATGTCAGAGCAACTACCATGAGCCACGCTGAAATGTGTGGCAGCCCCAGTATTTAAGAGGTAGAGGTCGAACTGAGACAGTAAAGTTTCGACATCTCTGCCTCGGCCAGTAAGCATGGTACCAACCCACAAGGGGTTATGGGTGTTAAAATCTCCCAAAAGTAGGAGAGGTTTAGGGAGTTGATCAATCAGGGCACCTAATACATTCAGGGGTACAGCACCAGCCGGATGACAGCATACTGAGTTTAGGACATAAACACAAACTCCACCTGACACTCTATTACAGTCACTACGGTTCCTGTAGTATCCCTTATAGTTGCGGAGAGCAGGGGTCCGCATTGCCGGGAACCAGGTTTCCTAGAGGGCAATGCAGAAAGCAGGTGTAAAGCTTAACAATTGCCATAGCTCAAACAGGAGGTGGAAAAAACTGCCGCAATTCTACTGGAAGGGATGTCATCGTGAGACTGGGAAGACATGGAACATTCAATGAGGCAGCTTACGCATCAGGGTCACCTGCCGACACCGACTTTTGCCTGAGCAGTCTATATCCATTGTCTCTGGCAGTCCGGCGAGATCTAGGTCCTCAGCGGTTGCCAGAATCTCCAACTCATCCGCAGATGCAGAGCTTGTAGGTAGCGGTGATATGTGTACCACCGCAATTTCCTTGGTCTTGGGGAACTTCTCTTTGGATTTCTCTCACTGCTCCTCGAGTTCCCTGGCTGAGAGGACTTCACTGATTCATTCTCTGGGACTGAGGATGAGCGTGAAGTCCTATGACATGCTGCTTTTGGGCTCTTCAGCCACTGGCGGATGTCATCTTTCCCACTACCAGAAACGTGGGAAGGGAGTGACCCAAGGGACCCCTTCCTAGCGAGAGGAGCCACAGAAGACTTACACTTCTCTGGCTCAGGAGTGAGGACTGATATCCTTGGTGGTAGGGAGGTGGAGGGGGTGGGAGGTGTTGCTCCCGAAGTAGGTGGTGCAGGAGCAATAGGGAGGGAAGTGCCCCCCACAGTCAAGGGGGCAGGTGTAGTCTTCTGGTTCTGAGAGGCAACAACGAATGCATGGAACTGATGGGGCGACAACTGCTCTCATAGCGATGGTGTAAGAAGATGTCATAGCCACGGGATGTAGGTGCTCAAATTTCCTCTTAGCCTCAGTGTAGTTCAGTTGGTCCAGCATCTTTTATTCCATGATTTTCCTCTCTTTCTGTAAAATCCTGCAGTCTGGCAAGCAAGATGAATCGTGCTCTCTGCAGTTGACACAGATGGGAGGCAAGTAACATGGAGTATTGGGATGTGATTTACATCCACAATCTCGACATGTAACGCTGGAAGTACAGTGGGAAGACATATGGCCGAACTTCCAGCACTAAAGCACTGCATCGGGGAAAGGGATATATGGCTTGACGTCACAGCGGTAGACCATCACCTTGACCTTTTCGGGCAATGTGTCACCCTCGAAGTCCAAGATGAAGGCAATGGTGGCAACCTGATTATCCCTCAGACCCCGATGGATGCGTCAGATGAAATGAACACCTTGCCGCTCTAAATTGGCGTGCAGCTCATCATCAGACTGCAAACGAAGGTCCCTGTGGAATATAATACCCTGGACCATATTTAAGCTCTTATGGGGCATGATGATAACAGAAACAACCCCCAACCTGTCCCAAGCGAGTAATGCCCTTGACTGGGTAGAGGATGCTGTTTTTATCAAGACTGACCCAGAGCGCATTTTGGACAAGCCCTCCACCCCCCAAACTTGTCCTCCAAATGCCCCACAAAAAAACTGAGGCTTCATGGACATGATCGATTCCCCATCAACTCTTGTACGTACGTGGTACCAGGGTGAATAAGCTTCACTGCCATCCTTAGCCTGGCGTTCCTCCCATGGTGTGGCCAGGGAGGGGAACGATTTGGGGTAATATTTCTTAGCACTGAAGTTAGACTTTGCCCGCTTAGAGACTGCAGGTGTTTGACAACCAGCAAGAGATGATTTACTACGCTTCAGGGTGTGTCATCTGTCCTGATGCCACCCACTCCAACAAGGGGCTTGGCCCCATGGGTACCACCCACTCCAACAAGGGGCCTGGCCCTACGGGTGCCACCCAGCCGCAGCAAAGGCCACTTGGTAGGATTGTCATTGCCGGGAGTCGCAATGCCTCAGGGTGAAGGGCATCTACTCCTTGGCATATGTGGGGAGTTAAGGGCGCAGGCATCAGCAGAGAAATCCCTGTGTTTTCAGGAGGCTACAACCAATAGGGTACATGGCGGCCCCACCACAATGGACTGGCTACCATGCAGCAGGATACGAGGTGCTAAGAAGTCTATGGTCATTGTCGGTGCAGAAAGCAATGCTGCATAGTGCGTTGTGGAAAACGCACCCAGGAATGTGTCCTTGCCCAAGAGATGGAGAATGAGCGGGACTGCAATGTGACGATGAGAAAGTGGGCTAAAGATCTCAATGCATGATGGACATGACGCACCATGTAAGGCGCCCTTCCCCAATTGGCTTGCTCATTGGGAAAATTTAAAAATGATGGAGGTCAAACCCGACAGGGGACCACCACATAAAGACCAAAACGTGTGAGACTCCTTTTAGTCGCCTGTTATGACAGGTAAGAGTACCTCGGGCCTATTCTAACCCACACACCCACAGGGGGGGGGGGGGGGGAGGGGGGCATGATTCCCAAGAATTTTGTTGTGTCAACAAATGGAAGAAGAAATGGGTCGAGACATAGGGACATGGAAAGAAATTCCTGGCACCACCAAAAGTTCATACAGAAAGTTATGTTAGCAGAAAAGTAGAAGCCATTGTCGATGCTTCATAAGTAAAGATGCTCAAGACACTGCTGAATATGCTGCTCAACTAGACAGATTCACAAAGAGCTGCAATAGATCGCAAAGTCTTCAACGAAAAGAGAGCCTGGGATATCTGGCAGGAGACAATCCATAATAGGGTTAGTGTCTATGGCAAATAAGGCAACACTGAGCACAGAACCCTGAGGCACCCCATTCTCTTGAATAACAGTGTCTGACACAGCTGAGCCTACAAGTGCCTAAAAAAAAGAAAGCTTTTAAAAACTCCCAGATAAAAAGGGGCAGGCGACCCAGGAAGCCCCCACTTGTACATAATACAGAGTATATCCATCCTCCAACAGGTGTCATACACTTCTCTCCAAATCAGAAAACATGGCCACAGTTTGGCACATCCGCAAAAAATTGACAAGATGATCAACAGCAGAGTGGTGCCTATAGAATCCTCATTAGGCATTACTGAGCAGAATCTGACACTCGAGCCACCACACCAGCTGACCATTAATCATACATTCCATTACCTTGCAGATGCCACTGGTGAAGAAAATTGGGTGGTAGCTAGAAGGAAGGTGTCTGTCCTTATCAGGCTTAGGTATGGGAATGACAACACGCCAACGACTGGGAAATGTGCCATCTGTCCAACTGTGGTTATATGTATGGAGGAGAAAGCATAGGCCCTCAGGTGATAGGTGTTGCAACGTCAGAATGTGAACACCATCCTCAAGTGGATGACTGGGACATAGAGACTGCATCTTTAAGTTCCCCCACAGTAAAAGCAGTACTTTAACATTCACGATTCTAGGTGGAGAAAGGCATTGTCCTTGCCTCTGCCACACATTTCAGAGGGAGGAAGGCAGGATGGTGTGACATTTGCCTGCTTTATTTCTTCGTTGATGGTCCTCGGTGTTGATGTAATGTGTTGCTGTTGTAATGTGTTGCTATACTGGCTGAAAAAAGGCGGGGCGGCGGCAGGGGGGGGGGGGGGGGGACTACTTTAAATGATGTAGCCGACAGGTGCACATTATTTGCGTTTCACAGTTCTTTACTTTCACTATTCACAACCCCTCAATAATACACAGTTGTATGGCCAGTGCATTGTTGTTTAACTTTCAATAAGCCTCATTCATAGTTTGCAGGCAAACATCAACATACTACTACAATAGTTTACTGTTGAACGTCTACGAGCAGTAAAAACCTAACCACACAGTTCTTGCCACATAATATGGTACATATTGAATAGACACTGTCAATGTTTTAGCACATGGCCTATTACACTTATTTCACAGTGGATGCATTGTTGTTGATCTAACCAATACAGGTTCCTCGTCTGAAACTCAGCCATGGACTGACTGTCTCGTGACCAAAAACCAGGCCTTTCTATATCATCACAATAATAGGCACTGAATCTACACATTGTTTGATGTTTAATTTACTAACATTACAATTAAACCTTAACTCATTAAATTAACTGAATACATCAAAAAATTCTGCCTTTTTAACAGTCTCTTCTACTACAATAACTAGGCCGAATTATTTGTTTAAATGATGAAGTTAACAGATATAGTTACACAAACAATACTTTTGACAAATCTGTCAAGTACTTTGGAATTAATCAAGGACTGGCTTTGCTAACATGTTTTTGAATAGAGCCAAATAAATACTTAAAGAATGCTAGTGGTTAGTCTTCCAAATGTTTATAATTATTATGGTATTTATATTTGTTTATAAGTCAACAACAGAATTTGAGTTATGAAATAATTACTGATTTCACCTTATAATGAAAGATATTAACTAGGAATAGCCAAAATAAATTAGAAATAAATTACATACATAAAATTAAGCACAAAATTAGATCTGGTGTTACATTCTTTAAAACTGAGGGCCAATCTTTCTCTTTTATGAAAATGCAGATTATACTCATGTATGTCAATGGTAATTAGTTAAAAGTGAAAAAATGAATTTTAAGAAGGAATATGGCAAAACAAGAGGGGATGTAAAAATATCCCAGCTTGCTTCATCACAATGGTAGTGGGTGGAACTCTAATGTCTGCAAAATATTGGCCCAAGGTGGTGGAGATATCAATAGGGTCTACAATGGCATTGTTTGCTATGATCAGACCAGGAACCAGGGAATGAACTACAGTTCATGAAAGCCAATGGTGATTGCCCCAAACAACACAAGAGGGGCTTAAATTGTTAAAAGAGCTTCGAAAAGAAAGCCAACTAGCTTTTTTGCTACCCCTGAAAATGTAGCAACACTGCACTCGTAGCTGTTTATAGCGAATGCAGGTCGCCGCCATGGGATGGTGTTTGAAAGTGCTGAGAGCTCGTCTCCGTGCGTGGACTGAGTCATGGATTGCCTCAGTCCACCAGGGGATGCCGGCATGTCGCAGTGAGGAAGAGGTGTGAGGTATGGAGCATTCCACAGCAGTAAGGATAGTGTTTGTAAGGTATTCTACTTGGTCATCAATGCAGGGGAAATGGTGTTCATTGAAAGTGGCCAGTGAGGAGCAGAGCTGCAAGTCAGCTATGGAAAGCTGCCAGTTGGTTGGACACACAGTTGGGATAGGTGTTAACAAACGAATGACACACTGGAAATGGTCACTCGAGTGTGTGTCATAGAGAACAGACCACTCGAGTAGACGAGCAAGCTGAGCAGTACAGATCAAAAGGTCCACATGGGAAAAGACGTGCATGGAAACAGAAAGAAATGTGGTGTACCAGTGTTCAAACAGATTAGATTGAGCTGCTTTAAGATATCTACTAGGAGAAAGCCACACAGGCAGTCACGTGGAGAGCCCCAAAGGGGATGGATGGTTGGTCGGTTGGTTTAAAGGAGGGGGGGGCACCAAACTGCGAGGTCATGGGTTCCTTTTTCCCGATAAAATAATTACACAAGGGAAAGAAGAAAAGAAAAGAGACATACAGCACAATAACAAGAGAATTGAAGAACCAGAAGAATGAAACAAGTGTAATCAACACTACTGTGGACAATACAGGAAAAGAAAGCCACAGAGAGAAGCAAGAAATAGGTGGAAAGGATAAAAACAAGAGAGCAGATGACCGTGGCTGGTCGGCCATGAGAATAGAAAGGAATCCAGCCACTCTGCTCTGTGACACATTAAAACATCCAGCCTAAAAGCATTAGAGTGGAGAACACAAAGAGAAAAAAGGACATGCACTAAAACTGATATAGAATGAAAAAACCCTCTGTCACGTATAAAGCATAAAACTAAATTAGCCGATGAGGTGTTGTCAGCTAAAATTAATGGTGACAAGTCTGGGAACTGAAGGGTCTGTCACAGGGCAGTCAAAGAAGGACAGCTCACCAAGATATGGGCCACTGTCAGCTGGGTGCCGCAACGACGCTGAGGTGGGTCATCGCAGCACAGGAGGTAGCCGTGTGTTACCCAAGCGAGGCCAATGTGGGGCCGACAGAGAACCACAGAGTCCCTGCAAGAGGCCCGCGTGGAGGTCTTCCACACATTCGTAGTCTCCTTAATGGCACGCAGTTTACTGTGCGTACTGAGATTATGCCATTCCCTCTCCCAAAGCCGCAAAACCTTGCGGCGTAGTACTGAAAGCAGGTCAGTTGCAGAGAAGCCGATCTCCATAAGCGATTTCCAATAGTCTGTTTGGCCAGCCTGTCTGCAAGTTCATCGCCTGGGTTTCCGACGTGACCTGGTGTCCAGAAAAACACCATTGAACGACTGAACCGTTCTAGGGCACAGATGGACTCCTAGATGGTTGCTACCTAAAGATGATGAGGGTAGGCTTCTCGATAGCTTGTAGGCTGCTCAAGGAGTCAGTACACAGTACCATGGACCATATTTAAGCTCTTATGGGGTGTGATGGTTACAGAAACATCCCCCAGCTTGTCACAAGGAATTAACGCCCGTGACTGGGCAGAGAATGCTGTTTTGATTAATACTGACCCAGATCTCATTTTGGACAAACCCTCCACCTCCCCAAACGTGTAAATGATCAATAGAAAACTGAGGCTTCACCATCATGAAAGATTCCCATCAGCTCTCGAACATACAAGGTACCGGGGAGAATAAACTTCACTGCCATCCTTAGCCTGACGTTCCTCCCATGATGTGCCCAGGGAGGGGAATGATTTGGGGTTGTACTTCTGTGCGTTGGATCGAGCCCATGAATGCATAGAGACTGCTGGTGTTTGACCACCAGCAAGAGATGACATGCTACACTTCATGACGTGTCATCTGCCCTGATGCCACTCAATCCAACCAGGGACCCTCCCCATGGGCACCACGCAGCCACAGCAAAGGCCACCTAACAGGATGGCCATTGCTGTGAGTCCTGATGCTCCAGGGTGACGGGTGTCTACTCCTCAGCATATGTGGGGAGTTACCTTGTATGTTCGAGAGCTGATGGGAATCTTTCATGATGGTGAAGCCTCAGTTTTTCTAGTGATCATTTAGAGGACAAGTTTGGGGCATGCCGAGGAGTAGACACCCGTCACCCTGGGGCATCAGGACTCACAGCAATGGCCATCCTGTTAGGTGGCCTTTTCTGTGGCTGGGTGGCGCCCATGGGGAGGGCCCCTGGTTGGAGTGAGTGGCATCCTCCGCCCAGTCACGGGCGTTAATTCCTTGTGACAAGCTGGGGGATGTTTCTGTAACCATCACACCCCATAAGAGCTTAAATATGGTCCATGGTACTGTGTACTGACTCCTTGAGCAGCCTACAAGCTATCGACAAGCCTACCCTCATCATCTTTTGGTAGCAAGGGAGTGTCGGAAGTTCCATGTGGCTTTTCGCGGATGATGCTATAGTATACAGAGAAGTTGCAGCGTTAGAAAATTGTAGCGAAATGCAGGAATGGGTGTCTACTCCTCGGCATATGTGGGGAGTTACCTTGTATGTTCGAGAGCTGATGGGAATCTTTCATGATGGTGAAGCCTCAGTTTTCTAGTGATCATTTAGAGGACAAGTTTGGGGCATGCCGAGGAGTAGACACCCGTCACCCTGGGGCATCAGGACTCACAGCAATGCCACAGGGAAGTGTTATGGGACCATTGCTTTTCACAATATATATAAATGACCTAGTAGATAGTGTCGGAAGTTCCATGCGGCTTTTCGCGGATGATGCTGTAGTATACAGAGAAGTTGCAGCATTAGAAAATTGTAGCGAAATGCAGGAAGATCTGCAGCGGATAGGCGCTCGGTGCAGGGAGTGGCAACTGACCCTTAACATAGACAAATGTAATGTATTGCGAATACATAGAAAGAAGGATCCTTTATTGTATGATTATATGATAGCGGAACAAACACTGGTAGCAGTTACTTCTGTAAAATATCTGGGAGTATGCGTGCGGGACGATTTGAAGTGGAATGATCATATAAAATTAATTGATGATAAGGTGGGTACCAGGTTGAGATTCATTGGGAGAGTCCTTAGAAAATGTAGTCCATCAACAAAGGAGGTGGCTTACAAAACACTCGTTCGACCCATACTTGAGTATTGCTCAACAGTGTGGGATCCGTACCAGATCGGGTTGATGGAGGAGATAGAGAAGATCCAAAGAAGAGCGGCGCGTTTCGTCACAGGGTTATTTGGTAACCGTGATAGCGTTACGGAGATGTTTAGCAAACTCAAGTGGCAGACTCTGCAAGAGAGGCGCTCTGCATTGCGGTGTAGCTTGCTCGCCAGGTTTCGTGAGGGTGCGTTTCTGGATGAGGTATCGAATATATTGCTTCCCCCTACTTATACCTCCCGAGGAGATAACGAATGTAAAATTAGAGAGATTCGAGCGCGCACGGAGGCTTTCAGACAGTCGTTCTTCCCGCAAACCATACGCGACTGGAACAGAAAAGGGAGGTAATGACAGTGGCACGTAAAGTGCCCTCCGCCACACACCGTTGGGTGGCTTGCGGAGTATAAATGTAGATGTAGATGTTAACAGCACAGGCATCAGCAGAGTGATCCTTGTGTGGTCAGGGGGCTACAACCAACAGGGTACATTGCGGCCCCACCACAAAGAACTGGCTACCGTGCTGGATATCAGGCACAACCAAGCAAACAAATCCATTATCATTGTCAGTGTAGAAAACGATACTGCACAGTTGATGGAAAAATACGCACCTAGGAGGATGACCTCACCCAACAGTTAGAGAGCAAGCAGAAGTGCAGATCTACGTCGACGAAGGATGTGATAAGTCTCAGCACATGGACACCATGCACCATGTAAGGCGCCCTTCCCCAATTGGCTCACTCTTGAGGAAAATTTTGAAAAATGGAGGTCAAACCCTACAGGGACCATCAACTAAAGGCCAAAACGTGCGAGACTCCTTTTAGTCACCTCTTACAACAGGCAGGAATACCTTGGAACTATTCAAAGCCCTGGACCCGCAGGGGGACCAAAGGGGATGATGGGTATTGAAGTTGTAGAGCAGCAGAAAGGGAGGAGGAGGTTGAGCAGTAAGTTGCAAAACGTCTGCCCTTGCGACAGCAGAAGATGAGGGTGAGTAGACATTGCAAAGAGAGAAGGTGAAACCGCAAAGGGAAAGACAGACAGCAACAGCTTGAAGCTGGGTGTGCAAGGAAATTGTGTGACTATAGATGCTGTCTGGAAACAGCAACATGACGTCCCCATGAGCTGGACACCAACCTCAGGGGGAAGGTCAAAACAGACTGAAGTGTGGGAGGTGAAGATGATCATGAGGGTGTAATTTTGTTTCCTGGAGGCAGAAAATAAAGTGCCAGAATTCGAATGTGCACAACGACCAAGTTTGGAGGCTAGAGGATCCTGATCCATTACTTTGTCAGAGGTGTCAGTATTTGCCTTCGGTTGGCCAGTTGACTGGTTGTTGGCGATGTGTCCTGGTGAAACAGAGACTGGCTGGGTGAGGGTATCGTATGGTGACACCGCCTAAGAAGAACTAGGCAGAAATGTTGACCATTACACCACTGCAGAATGTCCAGGTGGAGAAAGGAAAGATCTTTTGCCTTTGTTTTACTGCTTAGAACCCTGGCATTTTTCAGGTGCAGACACAGATGTAGGCTGGCTAGATGTGTGCAGAAATTCATCGCAAAGGTACTCCTTTTTGGATTTCCATGCTTCTGTTTGCAAGGCATGTGATTTTGCTTGTGCATGTGAAGGTCTGTTGGTATTATGTGCACCCGCAGCAGTTGAAAATGAGAATGGGACCTTGGAACCGCACGATTTCACAATCTTGGCACTAAACTGGAAGTTACAAATCTGTGCAGAAATATTCTTTGGAGGTTGCTGTGTAGCAAGAACTGTACTATAATTGCCAGAGGGTGATGTACAATATTTGCTGCTAGCCAACATTTTCTGAGCAATGTAAGTAAGACATTTTCTTTCACCAAGGTCTCCTGAACAGCTCTCTAACTTACGTAGATTGGACAGTCATGGGAGGAAGCAGCATGATCACCCTTGTCGTTGACACAGTGGGGGGGAAGTAGGTGGATTCTCACACTCATGAATGTCCCTACTGTGGGCTACGCATTTGGCCGCATTTTCACAAGATTTATGGGTGTGATTGTAGTGCTGACATTTATAGCAATGCATGAGATTCGGGATATATAGTCTGACAGTACTAGCTTTGTAGTAAGACTTAATTTTTGCTGGAAGTACCACATGGTCAAATGTGACGAATAGTGTGTGAGTTGGCACTAATTCTTTATCAGCCCTTCTCATGATGTGGTGAACTGCAATCATGCCCTGGTCAGTGAGACAGGCTATTATTTAGGCCTCAGTCAGGTCATCAAGCAACCGAGCGTATACGACACCACGGGAGGCATTCAGAGTGTGGTTGGCCTCTACTTTAACATGACAGCTGTGGAGAAGAGTTGCACTGAGCAGTTTCTGTACTTGAAAAGCACTATCTGTCTCCAAAAGCAAAGACCCATTATGCAAATGAGAGCCGAACTTCACAGGACTGGCAACAGCATCTACACCCTTCTGAATAACAAATAGATTAACTGTCATGAAACTGTGATCATCTTCCATGCAGCCGGGAAAGGCTAATCTTTATGAAAAAATAGCTCAATGGCTACCTACATCTCACTCACAATTCTTTCATCTAAACCCATTTATGTTATCAAGATGTCAAACTCACTGCAGAGAAATCCTCCATGTTTGCAAGAGTATCTGATAGTGCACTCCTCCCTGCCGGGGGGCCCTCTTTGGGGAGCTCATCCACCTTAGATGACTGTCCAAACCTCAGGTCACACCTCCATGACTCCAGACAGAGGGACCAATCAGCATAGAGAAGCTCAGACAATCCCTCTCCTTGGGCCTGGCCTTTACCGGGTGGTAAGTATGAGCCCTACTTGTCAACGTGGGGCTGGGAATTATGCATTACACAGTCACCTTTTGCGCGTCAACGCATGGACAGGAAGAAAAAGAAAAGGAAAAAAAAGGAGACCTCAAACACCAAAGTGAGTGGGCCAGATGAATCCATACACAGTTTTACCAAGAACTTCGGTTTCCTGAAGAAGGCATAGGACTCAGTCCCGAAGAGAGGGGAAAAGAACAGTAGGAGGATAGACATGCAGCACAGAAAGGGAAATAGTGCTGCATAGGCTGGAGGCCCGTGGTAGCCTAACACGTACTCACCAAAGAATTGTTAGCCCCCTGGGGGGCTTGGGAGCAGGGATAGAATAGGAATGGCCTAGGATATTATGTGGTGAGTGGGTGAGTTCATCTCTGGAATTATTTCATGCATGTTGTTGATGCCATGTTAAACTTCAAGTCTCTCTGTTACTGGATAGGTAAATGTGTTCAAAGGTCAGAGAAGAGCATGTGCCTACCACTACCAATAGTACAAGACCCAGTAAAGCATTGTCTTGCTCAAATTAAGCTTCTGGTTGAAGAGTACTTTGGCTAATACCATCCTTATGGCCCAGGCAGTTAAGCAAAGACTGCCACCTCACTTATAACAAAATGTTCCACTGCTGGATTAAAGCAAACTTATGGTGTTGACAGCTCTTGCATTTTGTGTGGATGCTGGGAATTCGTTGACATTGGTCGTAGCCAATTGGATAGTAGTATACAGCAGCCAACAAGAATAGCTAAATATAATGTTTTCATTTGGCAGAGCATATGAACTGATTACATTTGTTTTCAATATGGAGTGTGCCAGAAGAACTTTTAATGATCTGATTATTACAATTTTAAGATTGCTGACCGGTTTTCGTATTTCTTTGGCGACTAGAAAAACCAAGATGTGCTGTAGCAAAGCCTGAGGCCTAGATTAGGTTGGAAAGTAACAATTTAGTTGAGAGCTCGCAAAGGTAGCGAATGTGAAAACAAAAAAAATTGGTTGTGGTGATAGACTGATCTGTAACTTAGCCCAGGTCTAGGTTGCATTGGAATCTAATAATCTGCTTTTGAATCTCAACATACAAATACAAGTACATAATGGAATTATCTGTAGCACTGGCTGAAATATACATTCATCACTGCAATAACCTACCTGCATATCTTATTTCCAATTTTGCTAAAAATTCTGATGATGTGGTTGAATTCTAAACACCATATGAGCTAACTTCGCTTATGAAACACAGAAAAATTATGAAAAAAGAGCTCAATTGCTACCTACATCTCACTCACGATTCGCCATGTTGACTTCCCATGATTCATCACACACACTGTTACCACAGAGCATACAATGAAAAAGCCGCAAACATTGTAAGTGTACTTTCACATCACCACTGCACTGTACTTTGGTTTCTGATGGACATACAGAGTTTACAGCTAAAGAAAGCTGGTGGAACTTAACAGCCCCCTACTTCAAAGCCTCGAATTCAGGAAATCCTAACTCAGTCACAGCAAACTGGCTGAAGTGATTGTCACCTAGGTCCTATGTACACATAACTCATGAAGGACTCTTATACTATTACCTCCTAACTATTGGCCATCTACAATGTCTTGATCTTTACAAGCAGTATATAAATAAACCACTGACAATTGCACACAATTTGGCATTCACATGAATACACGGATCTTCAATGGCAATGACAATGCTGGCCTACTTAAAGCCAAATATGATGGGTGGCCTGTAAAAAAAAAACCTGCAAACAAATTTATGGTGAGCATTACTCTTCTACTAGGAACAATGTTCCATCATGAGTGTCAAATAGGACTATCAGAATCATATATTGGAAGTGGAGCTACAGGCACAAGTGTTAATTCCCCAGGTTGCTCCTCAAATCTCGTCACCTTGCACCTTGCACCCCACCTCTGCTGGTGTACCAAATACTGGAACTGGTGGAATGAACGATACAAAACTGTTTCATGACAAGAGTTATTCTGCCTTGTTTTCTGTAGTAGCCATTTAAGAGTGCAGCACAGATCAAGGCAGAAGTAACTACCACGAGTTCATCAGGCAGCAACCTACACTCTTCCAAAGCTGATGCCTAAACTGGACAGACTGGATTTCATGTAACCATGTGCTAATGTTCATTTTAAAACAACCAGTCAATGTTGAGGGAAATCTTCAAACTCTGGTACACAAAGTCTTTCGGGGAACTGACAATAATGAAAACTGCAGAACAGTTTTAGGCCTCTTCTTGAAAACAAGCGTGTCCTGCTCTCAATTTGAACCATGTGGAATTCATTACCATTTAAGCAATTGAGAAATAAACAAAAATTTGTGTATCTCTGATATACTGAAAGACAGAGAGAGAGAGAGAGAGAAAACAACTGCAACACCTTCAAGTGGCACCAGGGTATGGTACATGCATACTGAGAGGTTGCAGTGCTAGTGATTCATTTGACAGAGTCAGCAGCAATCACATGGCACTCAGGAGACCTGACCGTGCATCAATTCTTTTCAAACTGTGTAGACCACAGAAGTGCCCACAACACACATCCCATCTTAGGCTTTGATTGATTGATTGACGGAGGTTATGGGACTCCACAGCAAGGTCATCCGTCCATCCTAGGCTTAGTGGTGTGGGGTGGGGGAGACCACCAGTTACAACTTGCGGTCACACGTGGTGTTTCCGCTGGGTAAAGTAACCAATGCCCACTACACACCACAGACTGTTATGCCAATGATGCTATTGCCATTTCTTCAATATGAAGGTGATGCTATTTTTCAGCAGGACAATGCACGTCCACATACGGCTGATCTGATGCAACATGGTCTTTATGGTGTACAACAACTGTCGTGGCCCGAAAGAGCACCAGATCTCCAGTCAATTGAATACATATCGGGCATGATAAAGCTGGAAGTTAACTCATTCTCCAGTGCATGCAAAAACCATTTCTGAATTGCAACAAAAGACACAAGGTGCTCGGGACACCATATTTCAGGATGCCATGTGGCCATCTTTATGATCCTCTGCATGTGAAAATACTTGCCTGTGTTGCCACCAGAGGGGTGTACACTGTCTATTGATGTGACTGGGCAATCTTTACTGTGACAAGTGTGTTTCATTTGGTCTTTTGTTATCATCTATTCCTGCAATGATGAACTACCTGTCACCTAATTTGTCAATTAAACAACCTTGTCTTCATGGTTGTTACTGTTTTTCTGGCAGTGTATTTAATACCAAATTTTTATTTTCTTACAGGCATAGTTTCCTTTTATCTATGTGATGAATGGATAGATAAATTTAATTATGTTCTCTTACAGGAAGTGAAAGCTAAGAAACAAAATTCTTATAAAGGTATCCCCGAATCAACTAACCAACACTTACCTTAAGAGCTATGAGCACTTGTATCTCGCAGTATCAAAGATTACCATTTTTTTTACTTGAAGCTCTTTACTATCCATATTTTGGGAGGAGGTAGTATGGACCAAAACAACAAAAAACTGTCCAATAAACATGGGTTCTAAAATGCATATGTTAAGAGCTAAGATCTTCCCAACAGTGAAACACCTCCTCTATTGAAGAAGTGCTCATAGCTCTTTAGATAGGCACTTTAGAGCACATATTTACTAAGAATATTTTTCTTGTTTTGCTCCGTACTACCGCCTCCCAAAATATGGAAAACAAAGACCTTGCAGTAGTAGAGCTGTTTGTCACAGTATCAAAGGCAAACCAGTACTCATAGCTCATAAGGTATGCATTTTAGAGCCCATGTTTTCTGGGCTTTTTTTGTATTATGGTTTAATGAACCTGTCTTCAAAGTGTGTAAAGGGAATTTAATTACACCCTGTATACCATGCCTTGATAGCAGTGAAGCATCCACATTCCACAGTACATTTAGTAATAGTTTCAGTAAGGACATCTGTTCAGCTTATGAGCAGGCTGTCTGTAATCTGTAAATGGCAGTTGTTTAAGAAATTCCAATGGAGAAATTAGAGCATCAGTTTGAAGGCTTTACAGCATACAAGTTCCACTGAGATTAATATCCTTCATGTGAAGCAAAAAATATTATTGTACATGTAAAACTATCTTATTAATACAAAAATCTGTATCTTCTGCCTAAAACAGTATTAAGTGCCATATTACATTGGGATATTCCTTAAAATCAATGGTGTCTTTATTACAGTGTCCAGAAAACAATTCTGAACAATACCACCTGAAGAAATTTTGAAAGATAAATAATACTAAGCTGAACCATGATATGGACATCACATTCAAATGTAGGTCCCCCTATAATTAAACAAGTCACTTCAAAGGTCAGGGGAAGACAATGCCACACCACCCCCAATAGGACTATTTTTATCAAAGCATTGTGGCGTTCAAAACAAACTTCAGACTGATAACAGTCTTAATACTAGAGTAACATAGTGCTACAGAAAGTGCTAAACCAAAGTTTCTAACTTCTAGTTACAAAATTCTCCCTTTACCTACTAATGATCAAGCTATTCTACTTCCAACCACTGCACACACTATTAAAAGAATATATTAACTAAAATGAAAGGATGTAGGATAGGGTTTAACATCCCACTGATGACACTGCACACCCTATTAAGAAATATTCTAACTAAAATGAGAGAATGTAGGCTATGGTTTAAGGTCCCATCAATGAGAATATCAGGCTTGGAATTGACAAGGATGACGAAGGAAATATGGTATGCCCCTTTTGGCAAAGCTATCAGGGATTAATTAACAATGCAGTACCTCACTGACAGATCAATGGTGTCATTAAAATGGTACAGGTACAAGTGTTAAGAAATGAGCAACAGCTGACATCTTTAATAACACAAAAACATTGGTAAAGTAAAGTTTGACAAACTCACACGACCTCCAAGGGAGTAGAAGACTTTGGGCTCAGAACTTTCTCCTTAAATTAACACCTACATTAAAAACTTGACAACTAATCACATTAGGGAAATAGAAAGTTTTGATATTGGATGTAAATATTACTATGAAAAGTGCGATGTATATAATTAAAACTAATTATTGTCATGACAAATTTGTTGGCTTTAGCAACACACAAGCAAATTATCACCTTCTAACTAAACTAAGCCTTTGGGCTACACTATAGTTCAGTCTGTCATCACAACTACATATTAAAAAGAAATATGTATGCCTACCATACAACACAATACAAAAAACTGTTTCCCTCAGTGGACTGCCACCTATATTAGGCTCATACAGGTCTAGTAAACAACATGACCTAAGCCATTGATTTTGCAAAAACAGACATAATGTCTTCGGGATAACCGCAATCAGTGATTTTTTAATGTTACTTAAAATCCGTCTTGATTGCATTTTTTTTTTTTTTTTTTTTTTTTTTTTTTTTATTATTCATATGACCGGTTTCGGTTCATTCAGAACCATCTTCAGATCTGATATTTCAGTTACAGGAGTAACCCGTCCAAATCCAGCAACTTTCACATGCTACGTCACATGTAGCATGTGAAAGTTGCTGGATTTGGACGGGTTACTCCTGTAACTGAAATATCAGATCTGAAGATGGTTCTGAATGAACCGAAACCGGTCATATGAATAATAAAAAAAAAAAAAAAAAAAAAAAAATTTGCAATCAAGACGGATTTTAAGTAACATTAAAAAAACTAAGCCATTGAACCAAAAATAAAAGGCACATGAAAAACAAAATATCTGACTGAAAGCTACAATTGAAACATAGCTATAAACTTAAATGTGTCAGACGCCATCTATGTAGTAAGGAATAGGCCTATACTCGTGGATCATGTTGTTCATTAGACCAAAACCTCATGGTATTTGCCCTGAAGTGATGTAGGGCTTCAGCAGGAAATATAAATTTAGATGGTCAGACAGAGTTCAGCCCTATACTTCCAACTGAGTTCAGTTTCTTAATACTGCTAGTATTAAGTAACAAGTAGTGAGATCGATTTGTGCAATTGACAATTGACAGTAAAGAGAGAGAGAGAGAGAGAGAGAGAGAGAGAGAGAGAGAGAGGGAGAGTGTGTGTGTGTGTGTGTGTGTGTGTGTGTGTGTGTGTGTGTGTGTGTGTCTTGTAACATATACAAAAGAAACTGAAAATATCCCTTGAGGACAATAGATTAAAAAGGCAATCTTTAACATTATACGTAGCTGTCTCAAACCATTTAAAAAAAATATGGTAAATGCAATAATTAACTGTTGTTAGTAAAAATTAAATATTATTTCCGTTACTTTACTATAAGGTTTTGAGGCACTATTGCACCTAGAGGTTTCTTGTAATTATGCACACAGCTCCTGTACTACTAAAGCAATAAATTGTAAAGAAGTATTGTGTAGCTAAAAATTTATTCTTGACTTGTCCAATATTACATGAACATAATAGTACTGAATGTAATCTCTAGGATCAAAATGAGTATCAAATGAAATTTGTCAATGTGCCACCCATTTGACTGAACTCTCATGAGCTTTCGTAATTGCTATTACGTGGATTTCGGCACACAATCAAAAATACACGAAGTCTTACAATAGCGTCATATAATGTTTTTGCCAGTGCAGGGCAATCATGACATGTTTTAAATGACAGCTACAAGTTGTGAAGATGTTAACGTTGAGGGATGCAGTAACAGAAGAACTATTAAAAGTGTCTACAAGCACCCACAATCTTCTTAGTCGCTACGGCTAAATTTCACACCCTATCGACGGAATCATATCTAGAAAATATGTCTATTAGAAACAGAATCAGCTAAGTACGGTACACTTATTAAACATATTTCCATAACGAAACCACTGCAAACAAAACTCAATTATATTTATTACGAATAATACTGCAGAAAAATAAGAGTAATGTTTTAGCTGTCAATTTTCACTCACAGTTAACTTGTTGGCAGCAGTCAATAAATTTTACACCTTCCCTGCGTATTCATCTTCAATAAAAAATCGTAATGACACAATTAATTCAACTCCACAATTCTCTCCACTATACACTCCAAAAGATAAATATTACATTTAATTTCCAACAACGCAAACAAACATACTCATTGCTTACCCTCCCCTTAACATATGACTCTCGAACTCACCACTATTATGAGGTACCAACTGAACTCATCAAAATTCCATTTACACAAAATTCTACATTGAGCAGATTGTTTTACAAAACAAGTCTAGAAAACGATGTGAAAGATTGATAGGGAAATAATGAAATGGAGGAAAAAACTGGAATTATAAACAGAATGAAAGTGCAAGGTTAATAAAAGCTACGATTTCTCTGCTCAAAGTGTGGTGGCTAAACTGGTTGTCCGTGCAGATGAACAACTGCGCACTAACTTTACACGAAAATATTTTCTATATCAATGGAAAATGTGTTGAGCAAGATCTAATCTGTCAATGCAAATCACAATTCCGCAGACAAAACGAAGAGTGTGAACAAAAAACTGACGCACATGTGACTGAACACTGACACTGCAGGGCGCAGGCACATTCTGTAAAGTATACTTACAACAATATTTTACTATAGTCAACCCACTCACAGTTACAATTATGAGAATTACGTCTATATTCGACACGAAATGTCATCATTAACATGGCGTCGCGTATGCTAGTAGTTCAGTGTTCTGTAGAAAACCATATTATATACAATTTACAGTGCATAAACTGTCAAAATAGTGTTTACAGCGGTATTCGTTTGTGCTCTTTCACACATTTATGGATCCATCCATCGTGCATGAAGAACATAAAAGTGATAAACCCACATTGTGAATGTGGCTTTGTTCAGTGCAGAGGACGAGATAGCGCAATCAAGACGATTCGTCTCAGATGCGCTGAAAGAAGAACCATTACTAGCTACAAACTATATTAAAGATACCGAATCATTAATGAATACATTGCGTGTCAACATAAACTCTTCGTGTATGGAAAATAAATGAAGTGATGTTTTCGACATTTCTAAGGAAACTGTTCACGCGAGACAAAGTGCTCCAATATCTGCTACGAAAGCAAGAAACAAATTTGAACTCCTTGTGCACGAGAAACATACACAAAAGAAGACTGAAATCGCGGAAAGATCGAGTACCGGTATTTTAAGCGATGTAGAAGTGACTTCGAGAGTTTCAGAACAGAAGCAAAAATAATGCGTTTTAAGGGTATTAGCAGTGTAGTCAATGGCTTAAAAATCAATTTACTGCCAGAAAGACAAAATAAGTTATTGATAGAAGAGGCAAAAACAAAACAATATACAGTGCAATTCTAACGTCACCAGAACTGTAGTGAATGACCTAAAAATCAATTTACCGTCAGGAAGACAAAACAATATACTGAGTAAAGAGGCAACAAAACCAAAAATTTGGATCTTCTCAGGTAGCCATAGACGAGATTTGGTCACTATTCTTATAGTGAAGTCGGAATATTCAGTTACAGGGGCAGTAAACCCAGGAACTCCCCTCCAGGAAATAGTCTGAACATTGCGCCCAAAACTGTAAAGAATTTCTCAACAAAAAAGATCGTCGTTAGCATTCCATACAGACTCGATTTAATAAAAAGTTCACATCTAAAAACTGAAGTTAGCTCCACAAAGAGAAAGTTTCGAAAAATCTGGAAAGCATTCAAGCACGTTTTTAGTTCTTGGACAGTTCCGAAGAAAGAAGATACTTTACTCGTCACGGAAATCATAGAAATCGCCTAGGAAAATATGAACTTGCAAATGCATTATTAACCGGAACGGCCATACTATATGAAATCACCACGTCACCAATCGCACTAAAAGCACCTTTGCCCAGTGAAACTGTACTACCGGTATTGAGTAGAAACAAATAGCGGCGTCAAAATATTCACTTTGAATTAATGAAGAAGCAGAAAGGAAAACTTCACCTATGAAAGCACAAGAAACTGGTGGTGAATTATTACAATGTCAGCATCAAGACATACTCCCACTGCATCAAATTCAACATCAGAGGGTCACATTTCTTCTGGGAGTACAGCTTCAGGCTAGCAAGATCTCAACATATTTGCGAAGATTGACAATAAAGAAAAATGTCATATAATAATGAAAATTTTTTATGGTCAAGTCACTTCTTTTGCAAGAGGCGATAGGAGAATGTGACAATGTTAACATATTTTGTCACAATGTACACGGATTGCGAAATAAAGTAAATGAACTTGAAATTCTTATGAGTGATACTAACGTATTGTCAGACAAACATTTACTATGTGGCAGTGAACACTGGCGAAAAGCGTCGGGATTACCTTATCAGTATATTCAAAACTTCCGATTAGTTCACCACTATTCCAGGAAAAATTACAAGGTGGTGGAACTTCTATCTGTATAAGAAACAGCACCAGCTGTGAGTCTATCCATTTTTGTGAAGTATATTCCTTAGGCAAAAACACTGAATTAGCTGACCTAAATACGTGTACAATATGTATCTATAGATACCTGGTGCATTCTTACTAGAAAAAGCATGTTACAATAACTCGAAAAAATGTAATAATATGTGGTGATCTCAACACTGATTTTTTGAAGAATTTGCTAGAGTCGCAACTAAAAATTTTAATGATGTCATTTAGCTTAAATATAAAAGTCATACCTCAAACTCGCTCTGTTCCTCCATGAGATCCACAGCGCAGTGGACAACAGCGCTCAGGTTGATGCCATATTCCTTGAATTCGGTAAGTCATTTGACACTGTGCCACACTGCCATTTAATGAAAAAATACGAGCTTATGGAGTTTGGAGCAGACCTGCATTGGATTGAAGACTTTCTTGCAGATAGAACTCAACATGTCGCTCTTAACGGAACTTAATCGATTGATGTAAAGGTAATATCCGCAGTGCCACAGGAAGTGTGATAGGACCATTGCTGTTAACAATATGAACTTCCTAAGTATCAGATGCTCCTTAAGGCTATTCGCAGATACGCAGTTGTCTATACCAAAGTAGCAACACCAGAAGATAGTAAGAACATGCAGAACGACCTGCAGAGAATTGATGAATGGTGCAGGCTCTGGCCATTGATCCTGAA
Source organism: Schistocerca nitens (assembly GCF_023898315.1). NCBI lineage: Eukaryota > Metazoa > Arthropoda > Insecta > Orthoptera > Acrididae > Schistocerca > Schistocerca nitens. The sequence continues at coordinate 832,091,384 of NC_064616.1, read as the reverse complement.
CATATACAGGAAAAGAAATCCACAACTGTACAGCTACACTATTGATGACGAACAGCTAGAGACAGTGTCTGATATAAAATATCTAGGCGTAATTATCCAGAGCGACCTTAAATGGAATGACCATATAAAACAGATAGTGGGAAAAGCAGAAATCAGACTCAGATTCATAAGAAGACTCTTAAGGAAATGTAACTCATTCATGAAACAAGTGGCTTAGAAGACACTTGTTTGCCCGATTCTTGAGTATTGTTCATCTGCCTGGGATCTTTGCCAGGTAGGACTGATAGAATGGATAGAGAAGATCCATTGAAGAGCGGCGCATTCATGGGATCGTTTAGCTGGTGAGAGAGCGTTACGGAGATGCTAAACAAACACCACTGGCAGACGTTACAAGAGAGACGTTGTATATCATGGAGATTTTTACTATTGAAATTTCGGGACAGCACTTTTCACGGGGAGTGGGACAATGTATTACTTCCCCCCACATACATCACACGTAATGACCACAAGGAGAAATTCGAAAAATTAGAGCCAATACAGAGGCTTACTGACAATCATCCTTCCCACAAACACGGTGAAACAAGGTTGAAGGGATCAGATAGTGGTACTTAGAGTGCCCTCCGCCACACACCATTAGGTGGCTTGCGGAGTATGGTGTAGATGTAGAGATTGTCTGGATCAGGTAGCCACTAACATTGACTGCATTGTACAGAATGAAAATTTTGGTTTTTCAGATCACAGTGCACTTACAATACATTTTAAACCATGACTCAATGTACTCCCAACAGGAAAACGGCTATTAAGTGTAGAAATTACAGTGACAGTAACATAAATAACGTTTTACTTAGATTAAAGAAAGAAGTGTATTTACTTCTTGAACTTCAGATGACAAGTTGGACATTTTGTTGCATATATTTGAGTGTTACTTTAACTGCTATTTCCCAGCAAAAATAAAAAATACCACTATAAGAGAAAAGAATGCTTACGTGAAAAAAAGGTATTAAAACTTCTTCATAAAAGGCAAGGCTGCTGTACAGACTTAGCAAATTGGACAGTGGCAAACCCAAAGAGTGCAAGGTATACTATAAAAATTACAAAACCACATACAGGAGGATTATCAGATGTGTTAAAAAGGGTCACAGTGATAAAACAATTAGTGGCTTTTCCAAAAAATGCAAGACAAGCTGGAGTATAGTAAATGAACAGACTCTTAGAAAGATAAGGACAAAGTATAAAATCCCATTGAGTATAGAAGGATAGAAGACTGAAAATGTACAGAAAATTGCTAATAAATTTAATAGGTATTTTTCATAAATTCCCACAAATCTCCTGACTAACTCTCCAAACACTGTACAATCTCTTTCCAAAAACAATACTCCTCTTACCTCCTTTTTCCTATCTCCTACAACATCATGTGAAATTGAAGGTATCGTAAAGAAAAAAATTAAAAAGATTTATTCGCAGGGCTTGATATGATACGCCGATTCTTATTTCGTAAGTGTTCAAACTACATCAGTGGGCCCTTGTCATGTATCATAAGCGCATTTCCAGAGGGAACGTTACCAGCCCAGCGAAAATTTTCTAAAATTGTACCCCTCTACAAGAAGGGAGAGAAAACTGACATAGAAGACTATAAGGCAATTACTATACTATCTGCTTTCCCACAAAGCTTTTAATCCTCTATGTCAATAAGGTAAGAAATATTTTTTATTTGTGATATCAGAATTTTAAATTTCGAATATGGATTTCAAAAAAACAGGTCCACCACACATGCTTCGTACGCGTTTTTGGAAAAGTACTCAAGCTTTGTCGACCATGAAAACCTGCTGTAGGTGTATTTCTAATCAGTCCAAGGCATGGTCGACCACAAGCTGCTCCATATGAAACTCCAGAAGTATGGGATTGGGGATGTAGCCCATAAGTGGAGCTGTAGCGAAAGAAAACAATACATAAAAATAAGAAATTCTAAGACATCCAGCTACTGCAAGTCAGATACACTGCATACAAAAAATGGTGTCTGTTCGTAGTCCTCTCCTTTTCATATTGTTCAGCAATGACCTTGCAGAAGACATACCAAATGCCAGCTCCGTTCTGTATGCCAAAGACACGAATATTTTGATAACCAGTAGAGGTGACGTCTTGCAAGATGTAGTCAATGAAACTACTTGTCAATTACAACCTTGGTTTGAAGCAAATAGAATACTCATAAATGCAAAGAAAACTGTAAGTGTGAACTTCTGCACAAGACAAAATCTTACCCCTTCAATACACTTATAGTTATTTGCAGAGATAATATTACAAACAGACAGGACACCAAATTTCTTGGACTTGCCATTAGTAACACTCTACATTGGAAACCACATATTGAGGCAGTGTCACAAAAGCTTAATAAAATCTGTTCTTTATTAAGATCATTATAAAACATAACCAGTGTAGACACTTTGAAGCTGGTGTACCATGCACTGTTTGAGTCTCTCTTGAGCTATGACCTGACCTTCTCGGGAAATAGCTTTGAATCTTTCATAATTCTCAAACTACAAACACAAGTTGTATGCATAATGACATTTAAAAGAAGAACTGAGCACTGCAAACCACTGTTTAAACAGTTAAAAATCCTGCCACTGTGACGTCTCTATATAATGGAATTTGTTTGTTTTACAGTACAGCACTTGGAATTCTTTCACAGAAGTGTAGACTGCCACATGCATGACGCCAGAAAGAAAACTCAATTACAAATCGGACATTAAAATATACAATCGCCTCCCATCAGATATCAAAAAAAGCAAAAATCTAAAACAAATGAGAATTAAATTAAAGGAATTATTACTATGTCAGTGTTTCTATTCCGTACATGAATTTCTTCAAACAAAATTTCGGTTACTCATAATAAGCTGGATTGTATTTTAACTACAATGTACGGTTGTAATTTTTTATCTGTGTGTGCACTATGTGAATAAAATTTGGTAATACAAATATAATCTCCAGTAGCGACCCATCTGTAAGCAATACTCTTGGTAATGATAACTATGCAAAACATGTGGATTATTTCTTAGAAATGTAAATTTTCATTTGTTGTTCACTTGTACGTATTCCTACTTTGTACAATAATTTAAACTATTGTATCTTATAGATTTATGTTTTTGTCTATATCTCTTATATGTATTTTGCTATGTGAAGTATGTACCACCACCACCATCTCTCATCATACAACATCGTACCATAATTTTTAATTCTCCAATATCAGGATGTGATTTACTGTACAAAATGTATGACTACAGGACTAATAATAAATAAAAAAAATATCAAAACTAAGAGAGGTAAAAGTAAGGTCATATGACAACAGAAGCAAAATTGTTCCATTAAACATGGCTCTGCCAAATAATTGAGAACGTATGGTTACGAGCAAATATTTATGTATGGTTATGTGTGGTTACATATGGTTATGAGCAAATATTTGGTGCATAAACTTTTAAAGTGGCATCTTGAATTGAATAAATGTTAATTTCCCACCTTACAGGAGTTTATATATGTCATAACGAGTAGATTGACATGTCACATGACATACTTTGGTGAGCGTGTGGACATTTACCTATCAAAATGTACTGTATGTAATGCAAAAAGTATGACACTCGATTCGACGGTATTAACACACCAAACCCAAATCCTGCATGTAATGAGAAAAAGGTGAAAAAAGCTGCTGGAAGAGACGCTTGAGTTGGAGATGCACTAGGCTCACATACAGTGAAAGACTTTTAGCAGGGTGTGACCAGTGGCGAGGGAAATGGCGAATGCACCAGGCGGTACCTCAAAGGAAGCAGGTGATGGCCAAGTGCTGCCTGAGATGGTGAAATTCTTTAGAAAATTGCGTTGGAGAATTTCCAGATGGATACAAACAAGTCTGATACACAGTTAAAAAAGTCGCATTTCTGATCACATAAAAGGTCCGTGGTGTTCTTGTGATGTACACATGTAATTCTTAGGCCCCAGGATCGGGCACAAAATATCCGAGTGGCTGAAATAAATTTGGAAGGAGTAGAAGTGGTGAGATTATGGTACAGTTTGAAGGTATGCCCTTTGCGACTGGCAGAATAATTTTCAAGAGATGAAAGGAACACTCTTATTGGTCTAAAAAAGCCGTGAGGCGAAGTACGGAAGGCCACAGCTGGGGGACATTTTGCTACAAAAGACAGAATACCGAAAACTTCGTGGACTCTCCTCTCAACTAGCGTCTAGTGTATAACAGGGCGCATCATGCTCTTCACGATGCAAAAAAGATTCGTTGAGCTCCGATAGCAGAGAAACGAAACAGCCACATAGTTAATTGTTCTTGCAAGAACTGAGAGGGCATTGAAGTATACACGCTGCTCCATCTCTGTTGTCATCCTAAGTAGTACCAAACTTAGAACCTGGAATCGGATGATTTGACGTAATATTGACCAACTCAGACAGTGCTTCACTGTCTAGATGTAAGAAAAAATACGTAGAGAACCTTCTATTTAAATTTAATATTGTTGTGTTCAGTGTTATTTCTGTCAATCAGGATGTAATATGTTACCTTGACAAACATCCAGAAGTTGTCATTTCACACTCTATGTAAACCAGTGTGCTTTATTGACAATAATACAGTAAATAAACCACTTTTGTACAGCTAAACACCCATGTGCTCTGTCGTAGAATAAGGGTGCAATCCTACCCCATCAATTTATTCTAGTGATGCTAACGCACTCACAGGATGTTTTTGCTTATGTTTGACAAACGTGAAAGTGAGTGGAGTGACAGAAATTGGCGACCCTGCCCGGATGGCAATTTTTCTACCAGGATGGCAATTAGTCAAATTAGAAGGGGTAATAAAAATTGTTATGAAGAAATCAGAAAAAATGTTTGGAAAAAAGTGACAAGGCTACTCAGTGTATATGTCTTCATAGCGGCCAGATTACTGTAAAAGTGTGATCCACAGCGTAGAAAAGGTTGGATTAACGAGTAAAGAAAATTTTTTGTGGTTTTGAGTAAAAGTAGCTTGTACATGACTTTTCTGGCGGGCGAAGTTATTCACGGCGTTGCTGAGTTGGTCTGAGTACCCAGAGACTGTGAACGGCGTTGGTAACGATGTGTTAACGTGACAAGAAACTTTCTATGATATTTTGGAGATGTGTCAGGTCGTATAACTTCATGTTGACTAGAGCTAATTGTAATTACAAAATTTGTGGCATACTTAAAATTCATATTGTTAATTGCACAATCTAATGCTAATTATTAAATTTATTTGTAGATTGTTTTACAAAATAATGATATATTTTAGCGAAGATTCTTGTTTGGTAAAGAAAGTTTGAAAATTTTTGTTTTGTAAACTCTTTGGAATAATGTGAGTACCTCAGAATGTAGTGCGATGGTGATGCCTCTGATGGTAGTAGACGTTTTCTAACATTGTCACCAACAATGTAATTATTCTTTTTTAATGTGGAAAATGTAAAAATGGAATGATGTTGAAAGATGTGACAAAGAATTAAATTCAAGAATAATACAGACACATCTTCATTAGTTATTTAGTCATCAAGAACCTACAAAATCGAAATTTCAGCTGCAAGGATGTACCCCTATACAAGACTTTCAGCCATCAACAAAAACAACGAGATTTGAAGATAAGGAAAAAGTTATTCTTTTGTATATCTTATGACTTTCAAAGCTTTAAAAATTTATGCAAAGACAGAGAATTTTAATAGTGATGTGTGGGATGGTAAGATTACAAAGTGCAGTTGAGACAGGTGAGCGAAGCAGATAATGTGAGTTTACAGCCAACAGTGGTGCAAAAAGCGGTAACTGCGCTCATACCAATGGAGCGGCAGCCGACCCACCGAAAGTACGCGAATGACACGACAATGCAGCAGTTTACTGCGCCACACGTACCATATTCTCAATTTTAGAGTTACAGTACAACAGGTCAGATACCACAGGTCAATATGAAGCAAGTACAAAGATAAAACACTGATCCGGTAATGGGAAATTGGAACGTCTCTTTCAGTCTGATACACGAGGAACGGTACGGTGTAGATAATTGCACATCAATGCGTAGATGCGATGCTAGATGGGATTCAAGTATGTCGTCTCAGGATCCAAATATGGCAGTACAAATAAAAGAAAATATGACGCCAATGGAGGGAACAGAAAATGTTGTGAAAACACAAACGCCATATGGTGTAATTACAAAGAAAACGGGAATAGCATGCACCCCTGCACATTTATCCATCAATTCCAAATCTGTTTACCAGAACATTGGCCACTTAGACATGAACTTAATTTCATTTGTGGTCATATGGAAGCTGCAATAGAGGAAATGATGCAATGAGTTGCTGCAAATTGTCAGTCATATGAACAATTCAAGTCTGCATTCTTGGAGTGATACTGGTCCACAGAAACCGAAAATAGGATGAAATATGAATTGTTGCAGAAGATGTCATTTTAAAATTCAGAAGAAAAGATGCCAGATAGACTTTTTGAACAAATGACAAAAAAGAATCAATGTTTAGACAATCCATACAGTGATGGGGAACTGATAGCTATGTGCACAATGAAGTTACGCTTGTGTAATCAGCAAAAGAATCAATGTTTAGACAATCCTTACAGTGATTGGGAACTGATACGTATGTGCAATCGTTAGTTGGCAGAGCTGGAGATAATATACAGGCATTTAAATGGATGTTAAGAGAACTCGAATTCATCTTCAGTGAAGATGACGTGAAAATAACGTTTAGTGAGAGAAACTAATGGTAGGGGGAATAATTGCAACTGATTGGCCTTTAATAATGCTTACAATGGCAATAGTAATGTTGGGAAAGGTAATCGTTTTGGAAACAATAGTAATCGGCCATAGAATAATAATGGCTATGGTTTTGGCAACTCACAGAGGTCAAACAATAACGATGATTATGATAAGCCACAGAATTACAATAATGTCTTTCGTTCCAGAAATTATGGTGGTAACTATAATTCGCAATATGATCACCATGCAAACGAAACACGAAGGTTTCGGTGTTCTCCGCCACAAAACCCAAATTATTCAGGTTGAGCTGGAATGCCTTGAAAGCAGAAAGGTTGGGAGAACCAGGCTTCAGTAGGCCAACGCACTCCAGATGAACCGGTACAGAAGTCGAGTTGAGGCCACTAAACCCTGGTAAGAAACAGAATTGACGAGATGAACAGTATGAAGACTAGTCACAAGAGATTCAATCGCCAAATGAAGTTGATTTTTTAATTAAATGTGTAAAGAGACTTAACTTTGATCAACAATATTCGGAAGTAGGTTTCGGGGTTGATCAGATACAAATGCGTGCACGTCGGGAAACAGAAAGAACTGGGCGGACAAAATGGCAACCTCACAAGTATTAGCACTAGGACAAAAAGTACTTGTGAAAACCCACCATCTCTCTAGCAAAAAAAAAAAGCATATGTTCTTTTCGGTATATAAAGGCCCTATGGAAGTAAGTAAGGTGGTTCATGATAATGCAGTCGAATTGATTAACCCAAAAACAGGAAAATCATTGGGCTTGCACCGTGTGAGTCACTTGAAAGTGTATAAAGAGTAAAACAGTAAATATTAACTCCCCAAGAAAAATTAGATACATCAGATATCCAAATTCCAATGAGAGTAAAACACAGAATTCAAAGACTAGGGAAGCTAAGAAAATGCATACAAATAAAAATTTTTAATTTGTGCTTATCGCATTAAAATAAATTGGTTAACTTTCTCAGTGTATCAAAAAGATAGTTGTGGAGGAAGAACAGTAAAGTAAGAACTAAAGTAATCATTTTGAAGAGGAAATGTGTTATTGGAAATGAGTAAAAAGATAGGAAAGAAATAGAGATTAGTATGTGGATAGTTTGACGATATAGTAGTAGATTCTTTCTTAAAATGTAGCATAAAGTAGAAAGAAGTTGATTTTGTGGACAAAAGGAAGCCACGAAATTATGTGTATGAAGTATTGTGTAAGAAGGAAGTATTTATCTGTGGTTTTTTCCATCGTGGATGGTGAACATTTTGTTGAGGTGATATTTTTGGGAGTATGAGAAGTATTTATGATTTGTGTAAGTTACCACAAGTTGATGTTAAAAGGAGGTGTTAGAGAAATGGATGTAAGAGGTTGTTAGGAGATAAGAATTAAGAGAGAGAATTGAATTATTAAGGTTTGCAAAAAACATTATATTTCTTTGAAGTATGTAGATAGAGGGATGCAAGTTTAACACAGGGATGATTTCAATAAGGAAGAGTAAGATAGAGGGAGAAAATAATATAAAAGTTACTATTTATAAGAAGGAGATAGGGATAGCTACAAGTGATAAAAGTACAATCTCTAGAACAACGGAATTGGACAGTGGAGAAAGTTTTTAAAAGGGGGACAATAAGTAGAAATATATTTTGCATTTTGTAGTTCTGTTACAGCTTATGCCAAACAGACGAGCTTGCAGAGAAAAAGACGCCAGAGTCGGAGTCAAGGTGTGGAGTTTTTATAGTATGATGCACCTGTATTTAGAAAGAAAAAAAGGGACACCCTAATACACTAACCTTCATCGCCATCAAATTTCCTCTTACTATTCATCATGATGAAGATGATGAAACCATTACCTTTATACTAATAGTGGAAATAAAGAAAGTGTACATATAGAATGGGATAAAAGATGTTTATCTGTTAAAATAGATGTAATGTTATGAAGAGATTTAATGAGAAGAACCTTACGTATAGTTTTTAATGCAGAATTTTTGTTAAGTCTCTAAGTAGTTTAGTATTTGTAAAGTTTGTAATGTATCTTAGGGTTGATGGGGTTTTTGACAATCATGTTTGCTTTGATAAAGATTGGTAGAGCAACCCAAAAACTATGATAGGTGACAATAATATGTAAATTGGATAATTTATGGATGTAAGACGGACAAAGGTGTTCACAATGCTGTATTATACACGAAGTCATTAAGAACAATGCATCGTAATCATAGTCAGATCGATGGAAGAACTGAATAGAGTGGTTACATGTGACAGGAAGGAACACTGAGTGTGGGTGCCTGGTAAGTCAGCTTTCGAGATGACTAAAGGAAATGTCTTTGTGGGAGCAACAGTCCAAAAGGATAGTACCTCTGTAGACAAGTGTGGGAATCAATGACGAAACTCGGATAGAGTGGACATGTGACATGGCATGATCTTTATTCGTGCGGAAGTCACACGCAATCTTCATAACAACAGTTTTGCTAAAGTGATAAATACTGTCGCAAACTGTTTAGAGCAGCATAAGGAGATATGATGGATGTCCACCAAACTGGAATGAAGGCGGACATGTTACATCAATAACAAACAAATGTTTGACTTCATCGGAAGAAGAAGAGGGGCGTTTCTGTAACCCAACATATAGAATGGCTGAAATTATCGTCATACCATACCGAGTCCAGCGATTGCGGAACATTCTCTGATCACTCACAGGAGTAAGCAAGAGAATGACGGAACGATGCCCAATCTATCCTGAAGAACAACCTGATATGGTAAAGGATACACAACGGATTCAAAGTAAATGCTATAGGAATGGATTATACAATAATGGGATTAAGAAGGTATTTAATCCCAATTCCCTGTCCAGAGAAGAAAGAAGACACAAGTGAAAAGATAGCAAGATGCAACAAGAAAAGAAGATTCAATGCAGGAAATTAGGAAAAAAGAAGATCTGGAAGAGAATAAGTCAAGAAATCTTTCTAAATCCCTTCCTATACAAGACCATCATTGAATCTACTTACCAACAAAAACTCCATTTTTAACTGTTCTAGCAATGCAAATGTCCAATATATTCCTTATGGCAAACTGTAACACTTTCAAATTTAACACCGAGAGATGAGAGACGACTATTCGTACAGGATACGGGAGATGAATTAACCAATGATGGATTCGTAAAAAGATTCGAGGATTGACGAAGAACATAAGTTTTTATGCTGCTAATTTTAGATCTCCAATATAATTTCGCCGTGGGTACATGCGGAATGGAATGAAGGCAACCAAGCATTCACAATACACTAACCTTCTGCAATCTTTCTTTCTGCAAACCTTCATTCCATGCTCAGAGGAGACATATCGAGGCACATGGAGATGAGGATGACGACTTCAACGAACCACATTGAAGATGTATGAGAAAAGACGGTCTGTGACAGAATAATATGTATCTGGTAAAATTGAAAAAATTGCGGACACAAAGAGTTTGTTATTGTTTAAAATTATTTAATTTTTGAAGATTTTTGTGCAAGAAACAGAGTTTTTGTTAACAATAATTTTGAATATTGTTTGTTAATTTTGACAGATAATTGAGATTTTTGTATTTCACATTCTGACAACATAACTAGGTTAACGAAACCAAGTGTTATGTGATCGGAGGCTTTCCCGGCGTATGTGTTGTTTCTGGGGCACTCGGGTGTCCAGCCGGATGCGATCGTTGAAATCCCACGATATTTCGGCGAATAACCTTTCCGCCATCGTCAGGTGGTTCTGATGGAATGCTCTGTCTGCTCATTGTCGGTGTTATTTATGTCCGTCAGTCGGGTTTCGATTCCCTGCGCCAACGATCCGATTGCGGCCGCCGACGATCTGTTTACTGGGGACGGTGCAAGACGGATTTGGCCTCAAGAAAGTGGGCGTATATAATATTCCATGTGGTTGCGGCAAATCCTACATCGGTCAAACGATCCGAACAGTTGAAGACCGCTGCAAAGAACACCAACGCCACACACGCCTAGGCCAGCCCAACAAATCGGCACTGGCAGAACACTGCTTGGAAACTGGACACAACGCGAAATACGAAGAGACCAAGATTCTGGCCCTTACCAGCTTCTACTGGAACAGCATCTTCAAGGAGGCCATTGAAATTCGCGTAATGGACAATCTCACAAACCGAGACACAGGTTTTCAACCGAGCAAGGCAATGAAACCCTTACTTAACTCCATCAAGGAGTCACGCCTCAAGCGAACACAAGATCTTTCCACGATGGCCGTCGGGGACACTCCACAGGATTTTGCATCTTCAACCACTCGGCGCGACGCCGGGGACGGCGCGGACCTGGGTCGGCGCCTGCAAACGGATTATCGGCGGCCACAATCGGAGCGTCGGCGTTCGCAATCGGAATGCCGGCGGCCGCAATTGGACCGTCGGCGCAGGGACTCGAAGCCCGACTGAGGGACATAAATAGCACGGACAATGAGCAGAGAGACCATGCCATCAGAACCACCTGATGATGGCGGAAACGTTATTCGCCGAAATATCGTCGGACTTCAACGATCGTATCCGGCTGGACACCTGAGAACTCTGGAAACTAACCAAGTGTTGATATTTTCTTTTGATGCTAAGATACTTGTATGCAAAGTGTTTATTGATATATGAGTTATGTACAAAAAAGGGTTTTGCAATTTGATGGTATTGATTTGATGTGAACAGGGTAATTAGTAGGATTAGGAATTTAATATTTTTGCAAAAGTCAATGAATAATTTATTTTTTCTTTAAAGTTATAGTGCATAAGTTTAAGATTTTGGGGGATATAAATATGTTGGTGATGTTGAATGTAAAAATTAATGGGATTGTTCTTGTAAAGTTATGGGAATGGTGCTTATAAGTGTAAGATAATTTGAGATATTATTGTAAGGGATGAAACTTTCTTGAATTCTAATTGCCATAGAAGTTACTAATAAACATAGAAATTGAGGTTGAGAATAAGACATAAGTATTGGAAAAGGGGAAGGTAATCTTAAATGAAGGTTTCCTCAACTTCAGTACATCTCTATCATCAGTTAACATAAATCTTGATGTCAAATAAAAATCAGCCTCAAATTTAAAAATTATGAGTGATACAAAATTGCATTAAAGTTAAATGTAAATAGTGAGTACATAAATTGAAAGAGAATCTCTATTTTGTTTAAATTTAGAATTAAAGTATAGACAACCATAGAACAGAAATTAAAGTCTTCATATTATTTAAAACAAATTTATTAAGTCAGAAAATTAGTAAAACATGTTGAATTCTGGAGAAACATTAGTTTTTGTGCTCAAATCTGTAATATACAGGGTGTCCCAGCTATCTTGTCCACCCAAAATATCTCTGGAACAATAACAGCTATTGGAAAACGACTTTCACCGGTATCAATGTAGGGCAGGGGCCCATGAATGTACATATTAGGAAACATTCTAAAACGAAAGCATATGTGTTTTTAACAAAAACTTATGTTTTTTTAAATGGACCTCCTATATTTTTTCTTTAGCAATCCATAGCATGACAAAGCACATACACAATGGCGTTGATTGCACCGCAATATTCCCATTACATCCCAAGATATTGAGACGCGAAGTTGACGCCTGAAACACCCGACATGCGCTGCTAGCGCACGTCCTGAGGCTCAGGCGTGAACCCCATGCTGCCCGTAATCGCGATGTGATTGACATGTGTAATCACATCTCCATACTTATCAAGAGGTCCGAAACGAATAATACGGTCTGCTGCCATCAACTTTCATAAGCACATAATGGTTTCCCTCTTGCACGTTTTACGTATCTACGTATACAATATGAACCAGTACCGATCGATGTACACCCGTCAGGTTGTCTTATTTATCCTGCACACCAAAAATAAGGTTTATCTAATGCGTTATATGACCCATTGTGCCTGTCGCACAGGGCCTGGCTCTACCTAGTGAAGTGTCCAACGTAGTTCCCATTACTGCCACAGTTACCACTTCGCCTTGTTTATGATTTGCGACCCATGCAAACTCCTGTATTCCACCACCCTCCGAGCATCCCCTTTGTTGTTGCTTTGGCGTGCAGTACACCGCTTGCCAGTGTAGTCGTGCATCAGAGTAATCTAGTGACGGCACGGAGGTGGTACACATTGTGAATAAACGTTGTGTTGTGGAACTTATACTGTACAGTATAATGTACACACATGAAGATATGGTAGAAATGCTGCTGATCTATGGAGAATGTATGTTGACGGGAAATACGTTATGAGATTGCTTGTTTGTTGATAGTACTGTTAGCGAACATTATGATTATTAAGTTAATATGTCTGTTTTCTACCCTACTCTACATACCTGTACTGTACCCTGTTGTAGGTGGACGAAATGCTGTTCAGGCAGAACAACTGTACAGAAGACGATTCCCTGACAAGCCATCGCCTTCGCGCCGGATGTTTGGTCGTCTCACATCTCGTCTACGTGAACGGGAAGCTTAAATCCAAGACCTCGACATAGTCCTAGAACACGCACAGATGAACGTACTGAAGTTGCTGTGCTCGCTACCATAGCTGTGAATCTTCAAATCAGCACACGTCAAATTAAACGTGAAGTTGGTGTGTCGAAATCAAGTGCACAGCGTATTCTTAAACGTCATAAATTTCATCCTTACCATGTTCATTTACACCATGATCTTCATGGAAATGACTTCCGCAATAGGGTAACATTTTGTCGGTGGGCTCAGCAAAAACTTCTGACTAATCCAAATTTTTTTGCAGATGTTCTCTTTACCGACGAGGCATCATTCTCCAACAAAGGAATTGTCAATATGAGGAATATTCATTATTGGTCCGCAGACAATCCAAAATGGCTCCGTCAGGTAGAGCATCAACGTCCGTGGAAAGTTAGTGTTTGGTGTGGGATTATTGGAGATACCCTTATCGGACCTTTCTTTATAAATGGCATCCAAAATCGCAGACAATACTCCAGATTTATACGACACAATCTTCCTGTTCTCTTGGACACCGTACCTCTGAACCGGAGTATGGTCATGTGGTATCAGCATGACGGATGCCCTGCACATAACGCCTTACGAGCACGACGACTTCTGAACCGTAAGTTCCCTGGTAGGTGGATTGGACGAGGTGGCCCAGTTAGGTGGCCTGCCCGATCTCCGGACCTTACACCGCTGGATTATTTTCTTTGAGGAGCAGTGAAGGATGCTGTTTACCAACATGAACCAACAACACCAGAGGACATGAAGCAACGCATTATTGATGCTTGTACAGCCATCAAAGAGGAAACAGTAGCACGAAGTAGGGCAGCCTTCATCCGCAGAGTGACCCTATATATGCAAGCCAATGGGCATCACTTTGAGCATGAGATGTGAACGCTATGTTTAGTATGTAGTGCTGGTATCACAGTGGAAGTTTCTACAAAGGGCCATTTTACCCAGTGATGTTAAGCAACATTTGTTTGCAACAATTTGTCATTTAACGCATTAGATAAACATAACATTGATAATTATGTGATAATAAAACTAATTGGTTAAACATGTTTACATTCATCTTCTATGTCCTACCTGAACTTCCCAAATCAAAACATTTTTACCTAAAACTTTTAGTCCACTTGCTCGTTTCACTAAAACCATCAACATGAATTTTACTATTACGAGTGAATGACTGTCACTTGCGCTAGATCTACAGTAAAGTAAAGTTTTAACGTTGAACGGCATTACCTTTTTAGTAACGGATTAACGATAAGCGAAGTTAACTTTGTGACTAACGTTGCGGTACACAGATATGTTACAGAACCGCATCACCCCTAGCCTATGGGATAAATACCTGCTGGAATGTACGACGTTAATGCAGGATGGCAGCAGACCGTATTATTCGTTTCGGAGCTCTTGATAAGTATGGAAGTGTGATTACGCATGTCAATCACATCGCGATTACGGGCAGCATGGGGTTCACGCCTGAGCCTCAGGACGTGCGCTAGCAGCGCATGTCGGGTGTTTCAAGCGTCAACTTCGCGTCTTAATATCTCGGGATGTAATGGGAATATTGCGATGCAATCAACGCCATTGTGCATGTGTTTTGTCATGCTATGGATTGCTGAAGAAAAAATATAGGAGGTCCATTTAAAAAAACATAAGTTTGTGTTAAAAACACATATGCTTTCGTTTTAGAATGTTTCCAAATATGTACATTCATGGGCCCCAGCCCTACATTGATACCGGTGAAAGTCGTTTTCCAATAGCTGTTATTGTTCCAGAGATATTTTGGGTGGACAAGATAGCTGGGACACCCTGTATAGTAAACCAATTGTGGTGGAAAAAGAGAGATGAAAGAATATCTGTTTTGAGTATGCCGAATTAAAATAGAGAGTTGGTCAATATAAATATACAACAATTGCTACATTCAGCAGTTGAGAACAATTTTACATTGACTTCAATCAATTTCTCAACCATTGATTGATGCAGCACAAAATTGAACATGGAAGGAGGCAGATATGCAAGGTGACAGCTTGAATAAATGTTAATTTCACACCTTACATGAGATTGTTTACGTCATAACGAGTAGATTGATATGTCACATGACATACTTCATTGAGAGTGAGCATATTTGCCTATCAAAATGTACTGTATGTAATGCAAAAAGGTATGACACTCGATTCAATGGTATTAACACACCAAACCCAAATCCTGCATGTAATGAGCAAAAGGTGGAAAAAGCTGCTGGAAGAGACACTTGAGTCTGGGAGCGAAGTGGGATGCCCAGCCATGGCCCACATACAGTGAAAGGCTTTTAGCAGGGTGTGACCCATGGTGAGGGAGACGGCCAATACACCAGGCAGTACCTCGAAGGAAGCAGGTGACAGCCAAGCGCTGCTTGCGACGGTAAAATTCTTTAGAAAATTGCATTGGGGTATTTCCAGGTGGATAGAAACACGCCTGAGACACAGTTAAAGGGTGTCGCATTTCTGACCACATGAAAGGTTCGTGGTGCTCTCGTGATGTTCGCATGTAACTTTCAGGCGTCAGGAGCAGGCACAAACTGTCAGATTGGCTGAAATAAACTTGGAAAGAGTAGCAGTGGTGAGATTATGGGACAGTTTGCGATTGGCGAAGTAGTTTCCACGAGATTAAAGGAACGCCCCCATTGGTCTAAAAAAGCCTTGAGGCGAAGAAGGAATGGACACAGCTCGGGGACAGTTTGCTACGAAAGAGAGAATACTGATAACTTCGGGGACTCTCAATCAGCGTCAAGTGTAGAACAGGGCGCATCACGTTCTGGACAATGAAAAAAGAGGAATTTTGTGTGAACACTGCGTTCACTTTGGCCGACATTCAGCTAGAATTTAGGCGATGAGTCATTGAGCTCCGATAGAGGAGAAACAAAACAGCCACATTGTTAATTGTTCTTGCAAGAACTGAGAGGTCGATGAAGTATATACGCTGCTCCATCTATGAGCTTGTATATCGCCATATTTTCCAGACTAGGGATGAGCGCATGTTTTCTCGCCCAACGAGAAACATAGGGCAGTTTCTGCTGATAAAATCAGTAAGAATTTTGATTAGCTTTTTATGGGATTTTCAGAGGGCGAGGGCAGCCACACAGCTGACAACACGTCGTAGCTAAAGGTAAATGGCGCTGTCAGAGGCGTAAAAATATTGGATCACCAGCTTGCGTCCACTGTGAATACGAGCAACCTTGAGTAACCTTTTACATATCTTGTCACAAAAACTAACCATCCTCCATAGACTTGACTGTCATTGTAAATAGTACCTAAATTAGAACCTGGAATCGGGTGATTTGACATAATATTGGCCAACTCAGACAGGGCTACACTGTCTAAATATAAGAAATTCCTGTAAAGAACTTTCTATTTAAACTTAATATTGTTGTGTTCAGTGTTATTTCTGCTAAGCAAGACGTAATACGTTAGCTTCACAATTGTCCTGATATTGCCATGTCACACTCGATGTAAACCACTGTGCTTGATTGACAATAAAACAGTAAGTAAACCAATGTTGTACAGCTAAACACCGATGTCCTCTGTCGTAGAATGAGGGTCCACTCCTGCAATATTAATTTATTCTAGTGATGCTAACGCACTCACAAGGTGTTTTTGCTGATGTCTGACGAATGTGAAACGGAATGGAGTGTCAGAAACTTTTCGAGCAAGTCCCCGTCTAATTGGTTCCAAATTACATCCATGGTCTACCTTGAAACAAAATACAGTAATACTTCAGCACATTACATATTACAATTTACTGGACCCTCGTCTGGTGGGGATTCAAGAGGGAGGAGAAGATCACGAGCCTCTGCCCGAAAGAAAATTTTACTGTAAGCGTTCTCATTTTTTTCATATATCAATATCCAAATTTCTGTGCTAACTTTCGGAAAATGAAGTGACATGTAAGCTAAGGGTCTCTAAAATGCTTTTCAAGTAGCGTACAATGCTTGTTTGAATTTCATGTTCTTGGAAGTTATCCTAAAGCAATGAACTAAACACTGACGTTATAAAATTAGTATTGTTACATTATGACAATTGATATGTGGCGTTTTACTGATATTATTATTAAAATCCTAGGCCTCTAGGACGCACTAAAATGGGATGACAGGAAGTTATATTTGGATAGCGGAGGAAGGGGAACCGAGTAACAAGAAGTATTAGATGGGGACCCTTCCCAGAACTAAATCCTGAATCCTTGTCTCACACTCACAGCTGTTTAACGAAGTGTTCTACATGTTTTCTCCGCACTTGGATGCAACACTGTACTCATCACTTTAGAGAGTTACATATTCTTCTAAACAGCATCAGATCATCTCGTAAATTTTGGTACGTCAGTAAAACTTGCTATTCCAGTTCTTCAACTGTAGTAGCAGGAACACCGTACTCTTCACTTTTGAGGTTACTTCCAACAGGAACATCCAGAGGACTGACGCCATGTGATCTTGTAGGTCAAAATATATGGTCTGCTTCACTTATACATCTCAGATCATGTAGTTTGCTGTTGTTTTAGTCTTCAGTCCAAAGCCAGTCTGACGCAGCTCTCAATTTTGGTCTGTCTCGTGCAGGCCTCTTCATTTCTGCGTAGCTACCACAACCTATGTGCATTTGAACCTACTTACTGAAGTCAAGCCTTGGTCCCCCTCTACAACATTTACCATCCCCCCCCCATCCCCCTCCCCCACACACTTTCTTCCATTCCCAAATTGACGATTCCTTGATTTCTCAAGATGTATCCTATCAACCAAACCCTTCTATTAGTCAAATTGTGCCACAAATTTCTTTTTTCCCCAATTAGATTCAGTTAATCGATCTACCCACCTAATCAGTACACTTCTCCCATAACACCTCATTTCAATAGTATCTGTTCTCTTCTTTGCTAAACCGCTTATCATCTGTGTTTCACTTCCATACAGGGCTACACTCCACACAAACATATTTAGAAAATGCTTCCTAAAACTTAAATTTATATTTGATATCAACATATTTTTCCTTTTCAGAAAGGCTTTTCCTGCTTTGCCAGTATGCATTTTATATTCGCTCTATTTCAGCCATTATCAGTTATTATGCTTCCCAAACAGCGAAACTAATAGACTACTTGTAGCTCGTAATTTAATTCCCTCAGTGCCATCTAGCTTAATCCAACTACATACAATTACCCCTGTTTTACTTGTTTTGGTATCCAGACTACATGGATGTATTCAGGATATTTAATATAGGGGAAAATATTCTATCTAAATTTTATAGGGGCACAATTTTCACCATTCTATTTCAGCCTTAAAAATGGAGAAAACAGTCAAACAGAATTTGTGCTAGCTTTCACTTTTAGCTAGTATTTATCAAATGTGCTAGTTTGCAAAGGTGAGTCAACTGGAATGCTGCAGTGCACAGAGAGGAGAAGAAGGACATTCACAAGGGGGCCATATGAACTCCTCTCAATGATTTGATTCATACCGAGTGTGTGTGTAATGCATGACTAGCGACTCAAAATATGTAAAAAAGGAAGACGCACCTCTCAACCACTTTTAAGGTCGAGTTTGAAAATTCTAGGCTTGCTGATGTACTTTGTATAGTCACAAATCTTAGAACAATCCCCCACAGCCAGGCGAGTAAGTTCGTAGGTTCATAAGTGCTAGGACTGTGGATCGAATCGTTTTCGTGTGGTTCTGACGACAGATTTATTATCTACATCAACATCGATACTCCAAAATCCACCTTACAGCGCGTGGTAGAGGGTACCCTGTACCACTACTAGTCAGTTCCTTTCCCGTTCCTCTCACAAACAGAACAAGGGAAAAACGACTGTCTGTATACCCCTATATCAGCCCTAATTTCTCGTATCTTATCTTCATGGTCCGTACACACAGTGTATGTTTGAGACAACACAATCGTTCTGCAGTCAGCTTCAAATGCCGGCTCCATTAATTTTCTCAACAGTGTTTCTCGATAGGAACATTGCCTTCCCTCCAGAGATTTCCATTTGGGATCTTGAAGCCTATCCGTAACACATGCATGTTTGAAGCTACCATTAACAATCCAGCAGCCCGGGTCTGAATTGTTTCAATGACCTGGTACAGATGACAAACACTCGATCAGAACTCAAGAATAGCTTCTCTAGCATCCTATATGTTGTCTCCATTATAGATGAACCACACTTTCCTACGATTCTCCCAATAAACCGAAGTCGACCATTCGCGTTTCCTACCACAGTCCCCATATGCACATTCCATTCCATATCACTTTGAAACGTTACGCCCAGATATTTAAACGACAAGACGGCGTTAAGCAGGACGCTAATAATGCTGTATCCGAACATTACAAGTTTGGTTTTCCTACTCATCTACATTAGCTTAATTTTTTTTCCATTCAGAGCTAGCTGCCATTCATCACACCAACTACAAATTTTGCTTAGTCATTTGTATCCTCTCGTACTCACTCAACTTAGGCATCTTAATGTAAATCACAGCATCATCAGCAAACAACTGCAGATTTCTGCCAACCCTGTCTGCCAAATCATTTATATGTCGAGAGAATAACAGCAGTCCTATCACACTTCCCTGGGCCGCTACTGACGTTTCCTTGTCTCTGATGAACACTCGCTGTCGAGGACAGCATACTGGGTTCTATAGCTTCCTGGTCATCAGTCCAGCCGGTGGCGCTACCGACCATTTCAGCTGCCACCGAAAAGGGTATTGCAACGAGTTGTCAGCGGCGAGATCACTGTCGATGGCATTCTATCTCCCTACTACAGACTAATAGAGGGCGAATGAGTCACCCTTTTCGAAGCTCTCTGCTACAGTAAAAATCCAATGTGGATTTTTAGGCATCCGCTATGCATCTTGCACCTGTTCATCAGATTCAACCCCACCATCTCTGCAGCTTTGTGCATGTAATCTTTCCTATTTAAATCGGAACCGAGCAGAAGTTGGAGAGCATTAAATCTACCACCTTCCGCAACCTGGGCAGAAGCAGGGTAAGCTGAGTTAATGTGACAGGCCGGTGTTTAGACCATTTGGTGGAAATGGGAACATGTTATCATAGCTCTGCCAGCCGTGTACAATGTATAAGGCCAGCGACAAACGAAGCTTTCTCTTGCAACACGAGGTCGTAGTATGAAGAGACAGTATGGGTACTGGGAGAAGGACGAGGATTTTGCTACTGCATTGCGGTGTGTCTCCAGACTACATATAGGTACTGCAGTCCAAAGGAGATCTGCATCTCTCAGGATGAATCCATATCTGTCACCTAAACATTCTCTCTCTATCACGTACCACCCAACAACAGAGAATAAAAACGTCCGCTAACTTTATCTGACAGAAAACCTGATATATATATATATATATATATATATATATATATATATATATATATATATATATATATATATATATATAACAAATAGCGTCTATGTGCCAGCATCAAGCATATGCGCGGACCCCATTAAATGTACAGGTATTGATCCACTCAGTCGCCCACACAGACCAGTGTAAAGTGTTATCCCCTGTATTATAGGGGGAGGACCAAATCCCATAGACTATCAGTTACCAGAGAGGCTCCCTGTGTCCATGTGTCATTGTTTGAAACATGTCCTTTTTTCTGCTATAGCACGTCCAAGCAGCATCTGGCACAGATTTGTACACCGCCATATACACTCCTGGAAATTGAAATAAGAACACCGTGAATTCATTGTCCCAGGAAGGGGAAACTTTATTGACACATTCCTGGGGTCAGATACATCACATGATCACACTGACAGAACCACAGGCACATAGACACAGGCAACAGAGCATGCACAATGTCGGCACTAGTACAGTGTATATCCACCTTTCGCAGCAATGCAGGCTGCTATTCTCCCATGGAGACGATCGTAGAGATGCTGGATGTAGTCCTGTGGAACGGCTTGCCATGCCATTTCCACCTGGCGCCTCAGTTGGACCAGCGTTCGTGCTGGACGTGCAGACCGCGTGAGACGACGCTTCATCCAGTCCCAAACATGCTCAATGGGGGACAGATCCGGAGATCTTGCTGGCCAGCGTAGTTGACTTACACCTTCTAGAGCACGTTGGGTGGCACGGGATACATGCGGACGTGCATTGTCCTGTTGGAACAGCAAGTTCCCTTGCCGGTCTAGGAATGGTAGAACGATGGGTTCGATGACGGTTTGGATGTACCGTGCACTATTCAGTGTCCCCTCGACGATCACCAGTGGTGTACGGCCAGTGTAGGAGATCGCTCCCCACACCATGATGCCGGGTGTTGGCCCTGTGTGCCTCGGTCGTATGCAGTCCTGATTGTGGCGCTCACCTGCACGGCGCCAAACACGCATACGACCATCATTGGCACCAAGGCAGAAGCGACTCTCATCGCTGAAGACGACACGTCTCCATTCGTCCCTCCATTCACGCCTGTCGCGACACCACTGGAGGCGGGCTGCACGATGTTGGGGCGTGAGCGGAAGACGGCCTAACGGTGTGCGGGACCATAGCCCAGCTTCATGGAGACGGTTGCGAATGGTCCTCGCCGATACCCCAGGAGCAACAGTGTCCCTAATTTGCTGGGAAGTGGCGGTGCGGTCCCGTACGGTTACTGCGTAGGATCCTACAGTCTTGGCGTGCATCCGTGCGTCGCTGCGGTCCGGTCCCAGGTCGACGGGCACGTGCACCTTCCGCCGACCACTGGCGACAACATCGATGTACTGTGGAGACCTCACGCCCCACGTTTTGAGCAATTCGGCGGTACGTCCACCCGGCCTCCCGCATGCCCACCATACGCCCTCGCTCAAAGTCCGTCAACTGCACATACAGTTCATGTCCACGCTGTCGCGGCATGCTACCAGTGTTAAAGACTGCGATGGAGCTCCGTATGCCACGGCAAACTGGCTGACACTGACGGCGGCGGTGCACAAATGCTGCGCAGCTAGCGCCATTCGACGGCCAACAGCGCGGTTCCTGGTGTGTCCGCTGTGCCGTGCGTGTGATCGTTGCTTGTACAGCCCTCTCGCAGTGTCCGGAGCAAGTATGGTGGGTCTGACACAACGGTGTCAATGTGTTCTTTTTTCCATTTCCAGGAGTGTATTTTGTTTCTTCCACCATGACTTCGAGATCTGTATTAGGTTCTAAACTGACATGAGCACATTTTGATTCACTGGCTTTCACAGAGAACTAGACATAACACAGTGTAAATCATGTTGTTGGTACTGCTCCCACAACACACACACTGTGTGACTGAAATAAAAGACAGTCACAACATGAGGGAACTGGAAGGGTTTTGCAGTGTTGTGGAGCATTTCCAAACTGCTGTCCGAAGGTGATTGACGACCTCTACATTTAAACTCATCATTCACAGTGATGGGATAGCTGATGGCTTTGTGTTCTGTTTCGATTGATTCCTCATATTGCAGTCATGTACGCGATCACTGTTTTGGTGATAGCCATCCCCAGAAGGCGTTGCCTCTCCACCAAGACTCTTTCTCCATCTCAAACAAACGATGTCAGTGAATTGTTAACCCCTTACTGCATGATTTTTTTATTTTTCTGAAAAAAAATGTTACATGTTATATTCGATATTCTGATTTCATAAAAAATGCTTAAAAAATTCTAAATCTTATGTAGGGGCGGTTATTTGAGAATTAAGGGTTTGTGCCATATATGTGACAGTATGCAGTAATGATTAATACCATGTGATACCAGTTTTGGGATTGATGATGCACAATGTGGAAAATATACAATAAGATACGTACATGAACTAGCAGAACTGTATTTATATAAAACAATTACACTTTCTATTCGTTACAATAGACATATTTTGAGAAAATAACACAAATTCTGTTTCCATTTTTCTCTATTCATTATGAAACTTGGTGAAGCAATTTCTCTCCTTATTCAAGCACAATGTCGTGCTGCACTTCATACACACTATATAGGATTTTCCCTTGCATTCTGGATACTTGCAACGACCACAGTTTTCCAGCCAGATAGGCATGTGATCTATCCCATCCAGTCGCACCTGATGCTGTGGAAGATCTGCTGTAGGGCCTCTCTTCTTCTTGCAGTCAAGCTGTTTCTGTAGTTCATTGCTTGGCCTACCACGTTTCTTGGATAAGGATTTCCCAGTTTTACAGAGGGCCTCTGCAACTGCGACCTTGAAATCAACAAGGGGCATGTAGTCTGTATTTCTTCTTCTCCATAACAGCCAGCTGTTCACACAAGCCAAGTCAACTAGATGAAAGAATATCTTCAAGTACCATTTCTTTGATCTGATTTGAATTCTGTAATATCCTAGCATGGAATCTAATAGATCGACACCCCCAATGTAGTCATTGTAGATCATCACAGAGCGCGGACAAGGTACCATTTTGTATTCTTTTTCCTTCCTGAAAAGCCTCTTGATCTCGCCTTCTGGTTTGCATCCAACGTAAGTTGACAAAGTGTTGACTACTTTATTATCAAACCAGGAGACTACTGACAGTTGCACACCGTCTACTGTTGCTATCTTTTCCTCCGTGCTGCCTCGACCATTCTTCTTCATTGCTGCCTCCCGAGGTAAAATGCAACCACGTACTCGATTGGACCGGACTGTCCCTAGTGATTGTATACCTTCCTTGTGCAAATACACTTCCAGGGGTACACTAGTGAACCAGTTATCAAAAAATAACTTGTGATTCACATGTCATGGGACTGTTTGTGTAAGACGCACAACAACATTGCTGCTAGCTCCTAGATCCATAGCGCCAGGTATTATGATATTACTCTGAGCTCCAGCAAAAATTTCATAATCATAGCTGAAGCCTGACACTCCACTGAGGACAAAAACTTTGAAGCCCCATTAATGTGGTTTACTGGGGTTGTATGGCTTTAGTGAAGATCTGCATTTTGTTGGAATAATCTGTTCATCCACAGCTAAGAATTCCTCTTTTGGTACTCGCAACAGTCTTTCACACAGTTGGTCTAGCAGTGGGCGAATTTTGAAAAGTTTGTCAAGGTTGGGTTCACCAGCGGGAACTAGATTACTGTTATCACAGAAGTGTATGAAACGCTTTATTTCTTCCCATTGATTACAACTAATTATGTCACCCACAGCAGGGTGGCAAAGATATTTGCACCAATAATGTCTTGTTGCTGGGAGTTGAATGACTGACATAAACAAGGCAGTACCAATAAATTGTTCAATTTCTCCAGCACTAACATTTACACATTTATTGGGTCGGCACTGTATCGAATACAGATTGGATTGTTCAACTATGTACTGCACTATGTCTTTAGTGAAGAAATACTGGAAATATTCCACTGGAGTCTCAAGTTCCAATACTTCCTGAGGAAGAGCAGTATTTCCAGAGAATTTCGTCTCATCATCCCCTCTAATCAAATGTCCTGGTTTCCAGTGTATGGTAGGTTTCCCCACCTTCATTGAAGGCTTTGAATCTCGTTGCATTGCTGTCATCCTGTCTGCAAGAGGAATGCTTTAAAGGTCACAATCATCAGTAGACCAAATCTCACTGTTTTCTTCTGTTTCTGACTCTGTTTCTGATATCACAGTACTTTTATTTTTTGTATTGTAACTCTTAGGCGTAATATCATCATCACTGTCTGATTCTGAACAGAAAACGAGATGTCCATTTTGCAAGTTTTTTTCCACGGACAATGTTTCGTCATCTGACATATCGGGATCCTCACTAGCATTTCCGTCGTCTATAACTCTTATTGCGGCCAAAGAGCCATAAAACTTTCTTACGTTCATTGCAGTAACAAAGCTGAAAAGAAAGAAAACGACGTGCTATATGTTAGTAGGAAAGGTTAGGTTACGTTCAATTTTTACTCTTCGCTATCAAGGCTGCATGTTGTGCCATATCCGTTGCAGACCTATTTTTCAATATTATATGTATTCTAATGAACAAATATATAAACTTACCTCTTTATAACTGCCCACAGAAGTCCTTTTCCCTCTGCAAATTATATAAACACTGAATTCAATCGTTTACTGCACCTGATGAAACTGTTTGTGTGACCAAACTTGGATGTAAACAGCTAGCAACACAAAGCAAAGATTCATAACACGTAATTCCTTACTCTTCCAACAGATGGCATACACTACTTGCACAGCTGCTCTTGACTGTGTGATATATCTGTCCCAACATGCAGTTTGGAAATATATTCTCAGATATGAGATTGACAAAGAGAAAAGTGGTATGTGCCATATCTGGCACAGTATGCGGTAAGGGGTTAATTGGTAATCAACTGCATACCAGTGGATTGATGGGATGGAAAAGACACTGTTTATGTACTGTAATAATAAGCATCACAGTTGATAGTGCGATCAATTTCAGCAATTTTACCATAATTTCGGCGCCAACCAATGGCACAGCAGCATGCTTCCCAATTTCTGTATCATTGTTGAACCGCCCCTCCACTACTTTGTGAGTACCATCGCGAATGTAGGTAGGTGACTGCAGTACGTCCATCTATTGTTAATTCTCGAACATATAAACCAAAGTATACCAGACATATATAGACGTATATAGTATGTCCATTCATTGTTAATTCTCAAACATATACACCAAAGTATACCACAGATATTACCACCACTTCGATCACAATGCGTAATTTACGATCTCTCTCTATGTGGATGGGAGTCACAGGGCATTCTCACATTCTTAGGATAAAGTTAGAGACCGAAAGATCTCCTCGAATTGTTTTTGCTCAAATCTCCCTGAAGCTCAAGCACCGATTTGATATGCAGCTGACCAGAAGTAGACCCCTACATTCCACGTTTCGTGATGGAACAGTGCGAACCGAGGCAGTAACTGCTGTCCCGCACCCATCCAAGAGCACAAGATTTCTCCAGATGTGCGAATGTCGAGGAGGTTAGCACTGCATATGTGTGTGTAATAGATATGAAACTGTTGTGATGTAATAGCAGATGGTTAAGAAGAACAAGAAATGGGTGGTTTTTATGCATGATGGAACTCCAGATGGACGGAGTTCGAAGCATTTTACGTAAATCAACTGCGATATCAATTCTTAAGTATTGTTCTAGTGTCTGGGATCAGTATCAAGAAGGCACTGGTAAGAGAGAACATAAACACATGCAATCCTGAAGTTACACAGTCATGCACATAAAACACGCTACAATGTTAGATCGTTGTGGTTTTCGACCAATGTAAGAAATATATCTTCAGCACATGACATGAATTCTCCTTGCAGGTTTCTCTACAATAAACTGTGGCAACAAATTGTAAAATGAAAAAAAAAGCTACTTCCTTAAAACATCGATTCTTTGTGATACATGCGAAATATAGTTTTCAAGAGGTGTATAGCGCGCACTGTTCAGATCCAATCACGGTTCAGAAATTGTACTATGCTCGCGTTAGTCCTATATAAAATGATCAATAGTAGCGGATACTGCCTCTTACAAGCAAAGAGACAGACAAATAGCGGAAGTGTTTGACATATTAATTTACACGTCATGCTACCACTAACTCCGTAAATAGGACATCTCTCTAGCAAATGTATATATGGGAATTGCAGTACCTCAGAAAAACCTGTCGCTAACTTAGACTAACCGAAGTTATGAAACTGAAGGCTCGATTTTACACCCAAGATGCGGCAGGGGAATGGAGTACGTCGTATCAATCGCCGTTCGTTTAGAAAAAAGCGCCAAAATAGGGTGGACATGTTTCATCGTCATGACATATGAGATCGAAATCCCCTGATGACTAAGAGGTTTGCTGTTAACGTTCGCAAGTAGATTCTGCTTTAAGTCACACGCAGAACATGCAGTCGTATACGAGTCGAATGCCGGTTATGCCATACAACTCATGCAGCCCGAAAGAACAACGGGAAAAATGGTTGAATGACCTACAGCAACGTCCCCCTCTCTCTCTAGGATGCATCATTAGTCTACCATTAAATCGTACTTCGTTACAACTCTATCTCATCTGATCACTCCATCCACTTTCTGTCATCCTTTAAGGCAGATGCAAGTAAGTTTAGAGGCAGATGGTTCTCTTTCTTTCCACGAAAGCATCAAAGATAACAGTCAACTCTCGTGTAT
This sequence comes from Schistocerca nitens, assembly GCF_023898315.1. NCBI lineage: Eukaryota > Metazoa > Arthropoda > Insecta > Orthoptera > Acrididae > Schistocerca > Schistocerca nitens. The sequence goes on along the minus strand of NC_064616.1, from coordinate 832,064,084 downwards.
CACTATTAGAACAATAGACATACAGTCAAATGTTGCCATACAGCAGCTGCTTGTCAGCTGACATCGCATGGTTGTGATTGGGAGATAGTAAAGCGAAACACATTGTAAACACTGTGTGTTAATATTTGAAACACCTAATGAGTCCTGCAGAAGGCCAAACACGCGATCCATTCGGTAGCTGTATATTGAAGTCCCACAACGCTCTTTAACTAAGAGCACATACCACGTTGAAAATTATGTTCCAGCCATCTTATCGCTGTCCACAAAAAAAATGACTGTTTCCCTAGTTCCCGGTGCTTCCATGTCAAATGTTTCTCGTATTCCTCTGGCTGCCACCTACAAGTATTGTCCTCCACCAAGCAGAAGTCAAGCAAGTACTCCCACATTTCGGTGTATTTTTCCCTTTAATTTATGCGTAATTTTATGTCAACTCTGCCCACGTCATCATGACATCACTTTTCGCCACGTATTCTAAAACTGCCGGTAAATGAAGTAGTACAGTTGTCAACACCTAGCGCAAATGCACTATTTTTTTCTGTTCGGGCGGTATAGTATGGCACTGTACTCGAACGCAACCAACCACGTATTCTATAGTTGAAATGCATTTTTTCTATTGTCTGTATGTCTGGTGTCGTGTAAGGTTAACGGAGAAGGCAGAGCAGCTTCAGGTCTGTTCACACGGTCACAAAGAAGGAACATTTCTGTAAGACGTCAATGTGTTATCTGGCCTGCTCACACTATTCATCCCGTTTACTTACGACGGTAACGTATTGTTAGCACATGACTCATATTCTATAACCAATGTACGAGGCCTGTCTAAAAAGTATCCGACCTTTGGCCAGAAAAAATATTTCGAATACCTGACGGGATGGGACCGTAATCCCCTTCAAAGTAGGCCCCTTGTGCTTGCACACACTTAGCGAACCTATCCTTCCACTGCTGGAAACACCTCTGGAAGTTTTCTTTTGGAATGGTGTTCATCTCCGCCATCGTGTTCCGCATTATCTCTTCTCCACTATCAACACGGGATCCTTTCAGTGGCGTCTACAATTTTGGAAACAATCAAAAGTCACAAGGGGTCATGTCTGGAGAGTAGGGAGGTTGGCGGACGGCTGTAATTCCATGTTTGTCCAAAGATTTTTGGATCAAGTGGGATGAATGTGCAGGGGCGTTGTCTTGATGCAGTTGCTAGTTTTTCGCCGTTCACATGTCTGGTCTTTTGCGCCGAACTGCGTCACGGAGTCGCCAGAGAACATCTTGATAGGACTCCTTTGTCACTGTTTGTCCTTCTAGAGCGTATTCGTGATGAATAATTCCACAAACATCACAGAAGACAGTCAGCATCATCTTGATTTTGCTTCGCACCTGCCGCACTTTCTTCGGCCTTGGAGACTCGGGATGCTTCCATAGCGACAACTGTCTTTTTGTTTCTGGGTAATACCTGTACACCCATGACTCATCTCCAGTTATCACAACGTTCAGAAAACCAGGATCAGTGTTGGTGGTATCCAGAAGGTCCTGTGCAACGTCAAAACGGAGGTCTTCTTGTTCCAGCGATAACAACTGGGGCACGAATTTCGCAGCCACTCGGTGCATGTTCAAATCATCACACAAAATTGCATGTGCACAATCTTTACTCACTCCAACCTCTTGGAAAATCTTCTGCGCAGTCAAACGATGATCTCCCCTCACCAAATTTTGCACCCTCTCAACAACGGCTACACTCTGAGCAGTTTGGGGCCTGCCAGAACGCTGGTCACTCTCTGCTGATGCGCGGCCATTTTTGAATAGGTTGAACCACTACTTAATTTATGTTACACCCATCGCATCTTTCCAAACACCCGCTGAATCTTACGAATTGTTTCGCTTTGAGAATAACCAAGCTTTTGACAAAATCTGATGCAGTATCTTTGCTCAACACGTTCAGTCATCTTGAGAGAACCGGTAATCCGACGAACACGTTGTGTAGTACCTCACTCAGCGACCGACAGACAGTGACAGACGCCCTGGAAGGCGCGAACAAAATTCACGCATGGGCGTAAAGGTCTCTTCCTTTACTGTGTGCGCTGGCGCCGCGCCATCGTCTCCATTTTGTGTGGGAAAATCAAAGGTCAGATACTTTTTCGACAAAAAAATGGCTCTGAGCACTATGGGACTTAACTGCTGAGGTCATCAGTCCCCTAGAACTTAAAACTATTTAAACCTAACTAACCTAAGGACATCACACACATCCATGCCTGAGGCAGGATTCGAACCTGCGACCGTAGCGGTCACGCGGTTCCAGACTGTAGCGCCTAGAACCGCTCCGCCACTCTGGCCGGCTACTTTTTAGACAGATCTCGTATAGTATGACAACTGTCAAGACTAGAGAAAGAGATCAAACGTTTCAATGACTGGACAGACAGTACATAATGTTGTGAAAAAAAAAATAAATAAAATAATGATATGAGAGAGTTTTCAACACAGCTCGTCCGCTTCACAGTACAACACCGTGATCACTTTTTTTTCGTATTGTTCGTTGTGTTTGGTCGTAGTGGCCGTACAATGTCATCCATTGAAGTTCGTTGTTGATCGCTTCACTCGGTTTTTTTATTACAGAGACCAGACCGCTCTCTGACTGAAGACGCTGAGCTACCGTGCCGGCTGACCACGCCGCCACGCCTCTGAATGTGCGCTTAATATTGCACTTGTTTAGCTTGAACCGTTCACTGTTTCTTTTTTTACTGTTCAGTACACGTGCTTCCTGTTTTCATGCTTGATCTGTGTTCAGTTTTTGACGGGCTTCCACTGTGTCATCTTCCCACTAAATCTGAGGGGGGGATGGGGAGTTTCCCTTATGAGAATCATAAGGGCCTAAAGCACATCACCGTCGATTGTGAGCTTCTGAAGTCTGTTGATCTTATGGTGAGTCAGGTTTTTGTGTGCTGTATGCCCACATTACGTATATGAAAATTCACAAAAGATTGTATCACTGGTTCCTCTGATATTCACATAAATGTGAGATCGACGGCGGTGTGCCTTAGACCCTTATGGATCTCAAGTGACCATGCTGGTAGACGTTATGCTTGAGTTTAATCATTTCCACAAACGGCACTTCGTATTTGGAGTTGGTTGTTTTCTGGGTGGTAATTGGCTTTCATGTGTAATACAAACATGAACTATGTGGTATCTATTATAAATGCTAACAGAAAAGTAAAGCTGTGAGGATGAGAGGTGGCATGAGCCCCCTCTCATATTTCTATCTTACAATTCTCCTCTCTAGTTGCATGCGGTGGAGGGTTGCTTTTCCTTAACACGCGTACTTCCCACGCAGCGTCTCTCGTCACCCGGGTGGGCCGGTGACAGGCGGGCTCTGTGGAACTGGAGAGAGTTAAGCCGACGTGTGTGAGGCAGTCGAGTGAATGCTTTTCAGACGCCGACATTGTCAAGAGACACGCCCGCTGGGGTGTGAAGTAGCGGCTGGGCTAGAGGTTCCGTTACTTCACAGAAACTTTGCGAAAACACTTTCTGGCGGGCTACCAGCGAGGCGTGGGAATGACTTGTGTACCCACGCAGTTGTGGCGGGAAAATTCCCGCACTTTCTGCAAAATCAGCACAGAAATTGGCGCCAAGAATCTCCATTGGTGGAATGGTAGTGCTCCGGCAATGGAGTGGAATTTCCGCCGGTTTTCGAGTTGCTGATTGGAACGTAACCACGGCCACTGTAGTGGGGGCGGGAATGTTCGGTGTTCGGCCTGTACGGGTGCTCTGGGTAGTCGGCAGTCGCCTTTCGGTCGAGGACGTCGAAGCAGCCAGCCCTCGCCTGCGGTACGCCAGATCGTGTTCTGGGAGATAAGAAGACTGTGGGTAATGTACGTCCGCAGCACCGGCAGATAGGGATTTTTCCTAGGTGATAATCAGAGCTCAGCAGAGCGCGCCTGTTCATCCTTTTCTAACTGTGTTCAGTTTCGAGTAACAGCAATTACTATTGGGTTAGCTGTGTGTCTCTCTTGAGATTTGAGTGGAAAGGAATTGGCTCCACATACCACTTCGTCTTAAACCTCAGGATCTAAGTTAGGGACAACTTCACCTTTATAGTGTTTGTATGAATCTCCAATTTTAGCCAATTTGATGATTTATAAATTTCCTGTGTTTCTTTTACTATTCTGTGTTTAAGCTTAATAAATCATATTGTTATTTTGAACAGAACTTTCATTCTGTTAATCGATAGAGCAACCCTATCATTCCTCACTATGCTAATGAAACCTTTGTTTATTTAACTTATGTATCAAATTAAATTATTGCAGGTGCCAAACTCTCTTCTACTCCACTAGCAGGGTTGATTAGAGTCAGTTCGCGTATTTTTTTTATCCTTGTGCAACAGCAAAAGTCGGAGTTAGAATAGGGGGGGCTTAGAGCATGATTTACACATGTGGATTCTAGTAGAATTTAGTGATAAATACACTACTAGCCTCGGCACCTCGCATAATATGGCGACCCTGCCAGGATCTTTCCTGTGAATCTCTGATAAACAAACAGGATTCTTAGTAGGAACATTCAATTTTTTTTCTCTCTTTTTTTTAATGATTAATACCCAAGTTTTTTTTGGTAGTTCCGCGTTTAGTTTTAAGTAGCGGCGCATGACTACAGTTTTTGTTTTCAGTGTATATATTTTTGTTCATTGTTTTTTTTGTGTTTCGCTGATGTGGTGTCTGTACCGCATCGCACTTTGTCGGATTTGTGTGCGGTTTCTGTACCACATCAAATTGTGTTTGTGATTACAGCGTTGGAACAGCGTTGTTGAAATTTTATGTTTATGTGTAAAAAAAATATATGGAGTAGATTAATTTTATTGTGCATTTTAGATGAATTTGTTTTTATGAATGATAACGAGAAGTAAGGCACGACTATTATCGGGCGAAGCTAAAACAAAAGAGGATAGCATAATGGATAAGGGGCAGTTTACTGACGGGAATAGGTTCGGAGATGAGATGGGCACATTTTTAGCAGGACAGGACGCCAGGGGCATTGATGAGGAAGGTGATTTGGACGCGATCTCAGAGCAGCGTTGCGGCCGTGATTATGATAGTGAAGTAGAGGATGAAACAGAGACAGGCACACAGGTCGAGACGGTAGCAGAAGTTTATAGTCAAACGAACGAGTGCAGACAGAGGCCAGCTCGGTCACGTCAGAGCTCTAGCGCCCAGGTGTCCAGAGTTACATCGCCCATGTTTGAAGAGGATCAAGAAGATGACGTAAACCCAATACTGAGCTTCCTACGATCAATGAAAGAAGAAGCTGACGAACAGCGTAAGAAGCAGGAAGAAGCTGACGAACAGCGTAAGAAGGAGAAGGAAGAAGCTGACGAACAGCGTAAGAGGGACACTGAGGCAATAATCTCGCATATAGGGGCAATTCGTGGGGAATTATTAACAATAAAGAAAGAATGTGGAGAAGCAAAACAAATGTCAATGGTAGCACAAAAAGTAGCAGGCCTAGCCAAAACTGCAGCAACAGGGGCAATGAAAATCGCAAGAGTAACTCTTAAACTCGCAGGGCGCTTGCGACGTGCGACACAAGTCCACTCGAAATCCCTAGCGGCCTTAAAGACTCAAGGTAATATTGCGGTTACGAACATCACGAAACGAATGAAAGAAGTAGAGAGTCGGATAGCAAAACTAGAGCGAAATGGGCACACGAGCACTGCGCGTTCGGATACCAATGATGGAGCACACAGGATTGTGTCTCCGAGGAAAAGCCCGCCGTGCTCTAGCCCAGTGACAGCGTGCGGAACAAACAATGCACACGCAGAAACAGCGAGTAATAGCTCCAATAATTGCAGCCCACTTAGAAGAGTGAATGCTGAATGCCACTTCCACTGTGATACAGACGTAGCACATCACAGTTATCAGCAAGATAGATCAGGACACTCCGCAGACGTGCAAGTATCGGAAACGTCTGACAACACCAGTGCGAGGATCGGACAGAATTTTGATCACAATCACTTCCTGTCGATACTCAAATTCCAGAAGTTCAAAGAAAATGGAGGGTCGATGCATCCGAAGAGCTGGGTGATGCAATTTACTAATTCATTACCGTCGTCATGGCCAACCCAGGCCAAATTAGAATTCATGTGTGGACACATCGAAGGCCAAGCCGCGGAAAAGATGCGGGGCGTGGCAGCGACGTGTCGGACTTATCAGGAATTTGTTGGTGCATTCCTGCGGACCTACTGGTCAAAGGAAACGCAAGACAGGATTAAAGAGGAAATAATATTTTGTCCTGAACTGGAAGTGTCCGGGCATAAGAGCGCAACCAAATTTTTTGATGACTTACTCAAGAAGAATCAGTTTTTAGACAGTCCATACAGCAACGGAGAAATTATTAAATTTTGCTTTTCGAAATTGCCAGTTAGGTATCAACAGACACTTGTCGGGAAGTGTGGATCTGACATAGATGCATTCAAGAGTCTACTGCGCGAACTCGAAGTAGTCTTCGATAAACAAGACGCAAAGGACAGGAAGAAGGCGCAAAATAACAAATACCACGGGCCAGCAAGGGAAGACGACAACAGATCGCATAATCGCACTGGTCAGTTAGGAAACCAGGGTTACCGAGATCAAGGTTACGCTATTCAAGGTTATGGAAACCAGAGACACGGAAACCAGAACGTCAGGGAACAGGGTCAATCCAGACAAGCAATCTGGGACAGGAGGAATGACGAACGGCAAAGCGACCGTAATTGGAGGGAGCGAAATCAAGGACAACAGGAGAACCAGGAGATTGAAATTAGACCTCCAAATCCTAATGCACGTCAGAGGAGGGGGAGTCTAAGAAGGGATTGACGCTAGTCCACAGGACTCCACCACTTCTCTCACATAAAGGAGTTCGTAGAATAGTAGTAGTGTAAGAAATGTACATAGTAGAATAGGCAAAGATATGAACCTTTTTTCGGGGAACAATAATCGTTACATTAATAGATTAAGATTGCTAAAGTATTAACACGCTGCGTTGTCTTGCATAAGAATTTACTGCTGCTATCCTCTTTTTGTTTATGTTCGCGATCTCCAATGTCGATGGAGTAGGAGACACTACCTTTTCATGAGCAATGTTTTTGTCCTTTCCTATCTGGTGTCCATGTTGAGGGATAAGGATGAGTGACGAGACGTCGCACAAACGGGCGCATACAAGAACGTGCTCTTAGAAGCGTTCTGAGAGGTCGTGATACGCTCCATAGCGGCCACAACCAGTTCGTGAGACGTTCATACCAATGCTTGCAGGCACGCGTCAGTGCACTGCACGATTGTGGTATATTGCGCGATTTCGAGGGTGAATATGGGCAGTATAGTTTTTGCAGAGCTGCGCCGGTATCGTTGTCTTGCAAGTCGGGGTGAACCTGTGAGCATTTGACTCTAATGGTGCCCTAGACGAGAGAAATGAGGGCATAAAAGCCTACCATGCTAATGTGCTGGTTGGGGATTTAGCGTGCTGCTCGTTTTTGTCACAGATGAATCACCAAGGAATTGTACTTGGATATTCGTGACATACTGTGTAGCTGGCGTGTGTTGGGTGTCTGAATCCTCAACAGGAACCAGTCCTGGCTTGGTCATATTACATTGCTTCTGGAAAGGTGTACTTCGATCGCGAAAACCGCTTCACATAGAGAAGGAAGTTGCAACTATAAATTTATTGTCGTGTATAGCCATGGCTAACCCAGTCTCCGGAGTTTCAGTGAGGCGTAATGAAAACTCGGAGGTCATGTCGTACGGCGCGCACATCACTGTCGTCAATAGCGGCGAGCAGCAAGACATCTCAGCGTAACAGGAACTATGTAAGGGTATTGTATAAGGTAAATAAAAAAATAAATAAATAAATAAATAAATAAATAAAATAAAATAAATAAATAAATAAATAAAAGGGAAAGTACGATACTAGGATAAGTTAAACTGTAGGATTTAACAATAACTAGATTAATATTGTGGGGGTTTTCTACCACAAGTGTGGCGCGCGCCTGTTGAGTTGCTATTTTTCAGGTCACCAAACCACAGACCCGAGATGGAGGGACGACGGGCGAGCGAAAGTAGCGTAGTTGCATGTTCTTTATAGCACAGTAAAACTTAGACCTGCATAACAACATAATTTAATTAAAAGACGTAGAATGTAGATCGTTGGGATATGGTAGTTAATTCTTGAAGCATGTCTACTGTCGATCTATATAATTAATAGTAATATTAGTGCGGGCCCGCACATTTAGTTGTTCATCCATTACAAAGCATCAGTTATCACACACCATGTACTTACTGAGATCGGTCTCTACACGTATATCAAAATAAATTATTTCCATGTCTAGATTAGATGTTATAATGATTGCCATAGATTAATAACTATAAAAGTAAAATAAGAGTGTCTGAAATGACAGACCATCAATGTTTCATTAGGTAAATTTATTATAACATAGAAGGTCATGGGAAAAAGTTAGGCATAAGACTTTTGTAAGAATTGTACAGATGACGAGGAACGTGGCAATGCAGAGGCCAGCCAGCGCAAAAACAAGAGGTCTTCGGCTACCTGCTAGAGGGCGAGCGTCCCGTCCTACACGCTGACAGTCACCCGGCTGCCTACCTGAGGGATTACACGGGACCCTTGCCCCGCCACAAGCGAAAGTGGGGCTGGCCGTTGACCCTGACACGCGACAGCCTGCTAGCTCTCCGGACGCGGCAGCCACTTGGAGGGATTCCCTGCGGCAGACCACGCTGTCGTGAGTACACGAAGAAGATCACATATCGTGTCAGAACCTGCGCCTCATGTGCCTCAGGACAGAAAGGGACGCTCTATACTCACCTGTTTGGGTTTTTACAACTCACTAGCATTGGCCGATCTGCATACACAAAGCAGTATCGTGCCACACTAACAAATGTATGGTCTCATGTCTTACTTCTCCTCTCTATTAGAGAGCAGTTTTTTAACAATAGTCGCTCCTAGTTCGATCCTGTATGGATGACCTCACACACTTGTGGAGTCACTCCACGTGCCATCATCCCTCGTCGAACTGCAATATTGGGAAACATAAAGTTCTGTCCAGCGAGAGAAGAGACCTAGACTAGTGATGTATCCCAACGAGTAGACCTCAGAGACAATTAATCGACGTGAGGAGAGCCTATCACTGTGTCTTCCTACCATACGGCCGTGATCATATGCGTGGGTCTGACTACAATCTCAACAGCGTACTGCAGACACTCCAGAACTCCCTATTGCTGTTGCCACAACGTAGCAACTACAACCGACGTTTAGCCTTATGTGATGTCAGTACAGTGGAATCAGTGAAGTGCCACGGATATTTCTAACAATGTGATTTAGTGCCTCATTCTCAGCACAGTCGTGAACTTTGTGCAATGTGCACGCACAATTTGATGCCCCATGAACCTTGTTTTTTTTCTTAAATTTCTTTCTCTTATGTTGTTTTGGTAATGTATGTCATACCTTGTATGCGTTTGTGTTTTACACTGTAATTCTTATTACAGATTACTGTATTGTTCTCCACACCATGTTTTTTTTTGTATTTTGTGTTTATTGTTGTGTGTATGCAAACAGTGTGCCTGAAGTCCCCATAAACTGAAGCAGATACCACCACTGTCATTGTGAATGGACCATCAGTTCAGGGAACATTTTGTAAAGGTTATTCTTGCTGCAGGGAGACAGAATGAATCGGAGGTTGTAATTAGATTCTGAAAGCTCACAAAGAGATTGTTAACTTATATAGTATCATGTGTGAGTGAGTTCAGGTTAGTTTAATGATTAAAATTGTTGTAACATCTTGGGCATTTAATTGCGGAGCACTCCAACTCTGATTGTAAAGAATAAACTGCTCCATATTTGGCTCAGATGCCCGGGCCATATTTAGAGAGTGAATGTCTGCGTGAATCGGTGTTTGGGAAGGGGCTCCCTGGGTATGGATGTGTGATGTGAGTGTTAGTGTTCCATATTAAGAAGGTGAAGTTGGCTACATCATAAATAATCCTCCCTCTATGAGTTGCATTTTTCAGTTGCAATGATCTTTTTTTATAGAGTGCGGTATGTGGAGTTACTTTGTAAGATTGTTCTTGGGCGATTGACTCACTACCTTGCTCCTAAGTGAGCCAACCGCTCACCAATTACAATCTAAAATGGCGTAGGGGCAATGAGAGGTGGCATGAGCCCCCTCTCATATTTCTATCTTACGATTCTCCTCTCTAGTTGCATGCGGTGGAGGGTTGCTTTTCCTTAACACGCGTACTTCCCACGCAGCGTCTCTCGTCACCCGGGTGGGCCGGTGACAGACGGGCTCTGTGGAACTGGAGAGAGTTAAGCCGACGTGTGTGAGGCAGTCGAGTGAATGCTTTTCAGACGCCGACATTGTCAAGAGACACGCCCGCTGGGGTGTGAAGTAGCGGCTGGGCTAGAGGTTCCGTTACTTCACAGAAACTTTGCGAAAACACTTTCTGGCGGGCTACCAGCGAGGCGTGGGAATGACTTGTGTACCCACGCAGTTGTGGCGGGAAAATTCCCGCACTTTCTGCAAAATCAGCACAGAAATTGGCGCCAAGAATCTCCATTGGTGGAATGGTAGTGCTCCGGCAATGGAGTGGAATTTCCGCCGGTTTTCGAGTTGCTGATTGGAACGTAACCACGGCCACTGTAGTGGGGGCGGGAATGTTCGGTGTTCGGCCTGTACGGGTGCTCTGGGTAGTCGGCAGTCGCCTTTCGGTCGAGGACGTCGAAGCAGCCAGCCCTCGCCTGCGGTACGCCAGATCGTGTTCTGGGAGATAAGAAGACTGTGGGTAATGTACGTCCGCAGCACCGGCAGATAGGGATTTTTCCTAGGTGATAATCAGAGCTCAGCAGAGCGCGCCTGTTCATCCTTTTCTAACTGTGTTCAGTTTCGAGTAACAGCAATTACTATTGGGTTAGCTGTGTGTCTCTCTTGAGATTTGAGTGGAAAGGAATTGGCTCCACATACCACTTCGTCTTAAACCTCAGGATCTAAGTTAGGGACAACTTCACCTTTATAGTGTTTGTATGAATCTCCAATTTTAGCCAATTTGATGATTTATAAATTTCCTGTGTTTCTTTTACTATTCTGTGTTTAAGCTTAATAAATCATATTGTTATTTTGAACAGAACTTTCATTCTGTTAATCGATAGAGCAACCCTATCATTCCTCACTATGCTAATGAAACCTTTGTTTATTTAACTTATGTATCAAATTAAATTATTGCAGGTGCCAAACTCTCTTCTACTCCACTAGCAGGGTTGATTAGAGTCAGTTCGCGTATTTTTTTTATCCTTGTGCAACAGCAAAAGTCGGAGTTAGAATAGGGGGGGCTTAGAGCATGATTTACACATGTGGATTCTAGTAGAATTTAGTGATAAATACACTACTAGCCTCGGCACCTCGCAAGGACAGGTCATGAGTCACGCTTGGTAGTTCAGTCGGTAGAGCACTTACCCGTGAAAGGAAAAAGTCCCGAGTTCGAGTCTCAGTCCGGCACATAGCTTTAATCTGACAGGAAGTTCCATATAAGAGCACACTCCGCTGCAGAGTGAAAATCTCATTCTGGGGACAGAAAAGTAAATTACCAGGAAAAGTTAGCCACAACGAAACTAGTGCCTCCGAGAAGAGATCGTATGATTGAGAGAGTGACAAAATGAAATAATCGCGACTACAAGCGAACATTTAACAAGGAAGTGTACAGTTAGCACAAGTTGCTGTGTAGATGCAGCGTAAGAATACCTGATTTTCAGCCTGGAAGTAAATTCGTGAACTAATACATTTGTTAGGGACCTCATACATTTGTTCAAAAAGTTGGAAAGCACCACTTACACAAAAATGCGAAATGGAGAGTAGCGAAAACTTTCACATTATTTCGTTACTGTCCTAAACTGCACTTAATTATGTACAAAACAAGAAAATTCTATAAGAACAATTCTTTCTTTTGTTAGATAAGTTATGCATATTATTATTATTATTAATGTTGTTATTGTTATTGGCAGTGGCTTAGTTGCATAAATTTGATAATGAGCATAGATGTTATACAGCAGATGCTATTAATTTCACACTCTCAAATTTACTTGAATCTAAAAATCTGTGAACACCCAGAATGTATACTCACGAGCCGCCGCTGGACATGACCTCTGAACTACATCTTTAAGAAACCTTGTATTGATTGGTATTTGCATCAAAGTCTTGAAACCTGTTATAGCTCCATTATTTAATGGGTTGCATCAGATGCTGTAATCAAAACGTTCTGTCATTAATATAAAAGATACTTAATCTAATACCAATAAGGACGTTTTTGTTCCAAATTTAGTTTTAAGTAAATTACTCAAAAATTATTAGAGGTAGCTTAATGGGGTCACATAGTTAAGGTTTTTATATCAATCTAACGCTTCATACCAATTTTCATCTTTCTAAGTCTAATATTTAGCTTCTTCAATTTTTCGTAAAAACATCGATTTTGAGCAAATTAATGTTCCAGTCAAGTTGAGACTTGTAACAGTTGATTTTGACACAAATTTGCATATCCTTAACAATTTTTGTCTTTCTAGCTTCATTAAGTAGCACCATTTACTTTTTTCCTTCGAATGATGTACACTCCTGGAAATTGAAATAAGAACACCGTGAATTCATTGTCCCAGGAAGGGGAAACTTTATTGACACATTCCTGGGGTCAGATACATCACATGATCACACTGACAGAACCACAGGCACATAGACACAGGCAACAGAGCATGCACAATGTCGGCACTAGTACAGTGTATATCCACCTTTCGCAGCAATGCAGGCTGCTATTCTCCCATGGAGACGATCGTAGAGATACTGGATGTAGTCCTGTGGAACGGCTTGCCATGCCATTTCCACCTGGCGCCTCAGTTGGACCAGCTTTCGTGCCGGACGTGCAGACCGCGTGAGACGACGCTTCATCCAGTCCCAAACATGCTCAATGGGAGACAGATCCGGAGATCTTGCTGGCCAGGGTAGTTGACTTACACCTTCTAGAGCACGTTGGGTGGCACGGGATACATGCGGACGTGCATTGTCCTGTTGGAACAGCACGTTCCCTTGCCGGTCTAGGAATGGTAGAACGATGGGTTCGATGACGGTTTGGATGTACCGTGCACTATTCAGTGACCCCTCGACGATCACCAGTGGTGTACGGCCAGTGTAGGAGATCGCTCCCCACACCATGATGCCGGGTGTTGGCCCTGTGTGCCTCGGTCGTATGCAGTCCTGATTGTGGCGCTCACCTGCACGGCGCCAAACACGCATACGACCATCATTGGCACCAAGGCAGAAGCGACTCTCATCGCTGAAGACGACACGTCTCCATTCGTCCCTCCATTCACGCCTGTCGCGACACCACTGGAGGCGGGCTGCACGATGTTAGGGCGTGAGCGGAAGACGGCCTAACGGTGTGCGGGACCGTAGCCCAGCTTCATGGAGACGGTTGCGAATGGTCCTCGCCGATACCCCAGCAGCAACAATGTCCCTAATTTGCTGGGAAGTGGCGGTGCGGTCCCCTACGGCACTGCGTAGGATCCTACGGTCTTGGCGTGCATCCGTGCGTCGCAGCGGTCCGGTCCCAGGTCGACGGGCACGTGCACCTTCCGCCGACCACTGGCGACAACATCGATGTACTGTGGAGACCTCACGCCCCACGTGTTGAGCAATTCGGCGGTACGTCCACCCGGCCTCCCGCATGCCCACTATACGCCCTCGCTCAAAGTCCGTCAACTGCACATACGGTTCACGTCCACGCTGTCGCGGCATGCTACCAGTGTTAAAGACTGCGATGGAGCTCCGTATGCCACGGCAAACTGGCTGACACTGACGGCGGCGGTGCACAAATGCTGCGCAGCTAGCGCCATTCGACGGCCAACAGCGCGGTTCCTGGTGTGTCCGCTGTGCCGTGCGTGTGATCATTGCTTGTACAGCCCTCTCGCAGTGTCCGGAGCAAGTATGGTGGGTCTGACACACCGGTGTCAATGTGTTCTTTTTTCCATTTCCAGGAGTGTATTTAGGAAAACATATAATAATTTAAACATTCATACCCAGACGCATATGTTGACGAAGTTTGGAAAAGCTACTTTAGTTTTTAAATTCATCCCCTTCCAATACGTAACTGCAAGGTAAACACTAGAACTTCAAACAAGAAAAATGACATTTCATGTTTTCCCGACGGATCTGTTTAAATACGCTTCTCGGGTTGGCCGCCGGATCGTGTTGTGTAACTCGCACAATATTTCATCGATGAAATGAAATGAGAGTATGGCATTGTTGGACGGGAGGCTCCATGTGGGGGAGTTCGGCCGCCGTATTGCAAGTCCTTTTTAGTTGACGCCACTTCGGCGACTTGCGGGTCAGTGATGACGAAGGACACACAACACCCAGCCCCCTGCTGGGAATCGAACCCAAGCCCCTTGCGTGAATGGCGGAAACGCTACCACTACGCTACGGAGGCGGACATTTCAGCGATACAACTGCTCGTCGTCATCAGGTGGTTGTAGTTGCTGCTGTCACTGCTGCAAGGCGCTTGACGATAATCGCGAGGCGTCGTCGAAATTTATCGTGCCGGGAGCAGGCAATACGCGTGCGTGGGTAGACGCTCGTAGTTGGAGGAAAGCGGAGCTCCTGGTGCCCCCTGCTGAGAGCCGTGGAAATGCCATCCGCGCGTGCGCTATTGGCAATGACTGTGCTGCCGGACGCTCCTGCGGTTAAAGGCTGAACTAAAACCTCAGTAGCGTGTTGCGTCACGTGATGAATCGGATGTTCTCGTTTTCCCTGTTTTGAATTAATGCCAGCCAGTGTTGGTTTCCAGGCGGTGCTTACTTGAAAACTCGCATCTCTGTTGATAAGATTGTCCGCCATACGGATATGTATGTCCTCCTTAACAACACAGTCCCAGAAAGATGACGCTGGGTATAAAATTTCCATCTGTTCATAAAGCATACCCTGTCCCGTGTCCAGGCAATGCTCCGCTACTGCTGATTTATCAGGTTGCCCCAGGCGTGTATGAAGATGGTGTGCGACGCAACATCATTGCACGGTTTGGCATGTCTGCCCAATATAAGATTTTACACAATGGCATGGAATTTTATACACGCCACGTTTCCCAAGGCCAAGGTCGTCTTTATCTGAACACAATAAATGCATCAATTTTGCTGGTGGCCGAAAAACACACTTAATGTGCTTTTTGAGGATTCTTTCTATTCTTGAAGACATGCCGCCAAGATAGGGCAAGAACGCTGTTGCAGTGGGTGCCTCCACATCTTCATTTACATCCCTGCTTCGAGTTTGTTTATAACAGAATGCATGCCGTATCTGCCTATCGAAATAGCCATTCTGTTGGAATACCATTCTCAGGTGTTGTAGCTCGCCAGGTAGACAGGTGGCATCTGAGACCACATGTGCTGTATGCACCAAAGAGCGTAGGACACCGCCGCGTTGCGCAGGGGGATGACAACTTTTGGCCTGCAAATATAGCTCCGTATCAGATGATTTGCTATAGACGCTGTGTCCCAGTGTACCATCAGCTTTTCTTCTGACTATGGCGTCCAGGAATGGTAAAATACCATCGTTTCCCACTTCCATTGTGAACTGTATATAGAGATGGAGCGAGTTCAGATGCCAGAGAAACACAGGTAATGTCTCTATTCCGTGGGGCCACAGCACAAAAGTATCGTCTACATACCGCCAGAAGCAGGAAGGTTTGAGACTTACCGACAGCAGTGCTTTTTACTCGAAGTCTTCCATAAAATAGTTGGCCACCATGGGAAACAGAGGCGACACCGTCCACTTGTTCAAAATACTGGTAACTGAATAAGAAATAAGTTGAGGTAAGCACATGTTTAAATAATGCCACAATGTCTTCCTCAAACTGGCTGCTGATGAGCTCTAACGAGTCCTGCAGAGGTACTTTTGTAAACAAATATATCACGTCAGAACTTACTAGTTAAGCTTCTTCAGGCGCCGCATGAAGTCCTCTGAATTCCATGTATGATGATCACATTTGCTTATGAGAGGTCCCAACAGTGTAGTAAGATGTTTGGCCAGAAAATACATAAAAGCTCCAATGTTACTCATTATTGGGCGAAGAAGAGTCCCATCCTTATGTATCTTGGGTAGGCCATACAGTCTTGAGGGAAGTGCAGCCTGTTGGCATAGGCTTTTGGTCACTTTAGAAGGAATAGAACTCTTCTTGAGAAGATCTAATGTTTTTCTCTGGATTCTGCCAGTCAGATTCTCTCTTATCTTGTAATAGGCACGATTATCGAGCAGCGCCTCCATCTTGCTGTTGTATTCAACTGGTGAGAGAAGGACGGCGGCGTTCCTCTTGTCGGCAGGTAAAATGACGAGTTCTTTGTCTGCTCTCAAGTCTCACAGAGCCTTCCTTTCTGCTGAGCTGATGTTGTACTTGCTCGGTGGGGATGGTGTTAAAATTCGGCAGGTGGCCCTTCTAATCTCTTTGAAACGTCCCCTTAGAAAAATTATACATGACTGTGCTTATACTGACACACAATATTTTTAGCGCAACGCAATCTGACTTTCAATAATCCCTACAAAAGAATGGCCCTGACTAACATTAACCTATACGTTTCACAAATCGCTTACCTCACAAAAATCTTGGTTACTCGAACTACTGCAATACAGCAAGCGCCACTACTGCCAGCTAAATAAAAGATTCAAACTACGGAAGGCACTAACGACTGATAGGCATAGTTAGCAAATGAAAGATTTTAATAGAGAACAAACAATGTATTTACCTTAATAGTGTTGAAAAATCATAATACACATAGCAGTTCATGACATCCAGTCTTACAAATTTCAAAACTCCGCCATTTCTCTCCCCACATCTACCACTGCTGGCGGCTCACCTCCAACTGCGCAACGCTACGCGCTGTTAACATCTAGCTGCCCAACACTACAATGGCAGACAACAATGCAAACTAGCCACAGACTGCACACAGCACAGCCAGTGATTTTCATACAGAGCGCTACGTGGCGTTACCAATAAGAAAACCTAAACAGCCTACTTACATAGCCCCCATGCTCCCCACAAAAAATTTTACAAATTGTTTTGGGCAGTGGCCAATAGAGATTTGAAAAAAAATTTTATAATTACAATAACAAAGAAATCAAATGCACACACTTATTGATACAATGTTGGTCAAAAGCTAAAATTTTCTCACAGTCAATAAAGACAGTCCTGATTATTCATCACAGTAAAATTGCAGTGTCTTTCTCAAAGTCTGAGCAGTAAAAGAAAATTCACATGGAAGTAGTGGATTTCCATGCAGTCTTGAAGAAGTAGTGTTGTCCTTCCAACAGAAAGACAATGCTGACTCTTTACATGCAGACAGGTAATGGGTCACAACAGAGCAAACCCACAGCAGAGTCATTCGAAGTTTTGAAGAATGTTGGTAGGAAGGCCATCACAGAGTAGACCCACTGTAGTCCTGGTAGAGATTACGGTATTGGTGGGCCACCAGAGGTGCAGACCCACTGCAGTCCTTGTAGAAATAATGGTACAGGTGAGTCAGCAGAGGTGTAGACCCTCTGTAGTCCTTGTAGAAATAATGGTATTGTTGGGTCATCAAAGATGCAGACCCACTGTAGTCCTTGCAGAGATGGCCAGCAGCCATCTGTTGTGACTGTGCAGGTACTGAGTCGGATACGTACTGTCTAGTCGCTTTGAACAAGAGAACGGTGTCCCTCAAGGTAGTGTTTTAAGTGTGACGGTCTTTGCTATTGCTATTAACAGTATTACGTCTGTTGTGAAAAGTCCTGTGCAGTGTTCCTTGTTTGTGGACGATTTCTCTGTATTTTGCTCTTCTTCAAGCCTTGCAACGACGACTCGTCAGTTGCAACTCACTCTGCGACGTTTGGATGAATGGGCACAGAAGAGTGGTTTTAAGTTTTCAACTGATAAGTCGGTGTGTTCTTTTTAACCGTTCTCGTTCCATTTTTGACTTGCCTAAGTTGAGGATGAGGGACACCGTTCTGAATTTTAAAGACACAGTGAAGTTTCTGGGCCTCACTTTTGATTCTAAGCTTACGTGGCTGCCACACATTAAGGAACTGAAAAAACGGTCTCTTAAGGCGCTGTCTATTTTAAAATGTCTTAGTCACCACACATGGGGAGCAGACAGGACTTGTCTGCTCCGGTTTTACAGAGCCTTCGTGCGGTCCCGGCTTGATTATGGATGCACGGTGTATGGGTCTGCAAGACCCACTTATTTGAAGCTGTTGGATGTGGTGCACCATGAGGGGATTCGGTTGGCCACTGGGGCGTTCAGAACCAGCCCCATACCGAGCCTCTGTGCAGAGGCAGGTGAACCGCCACTTCACCTCCGGCGGCGTCTACTAATGGTGCGCCAGGCCTATCAAACATTATCCACACCACACACACCTGCATACCACACTGTTGCTCGGCCTCCACTGGAAAGGCTTTTTCGCAACCGGCAACGAGCAACAAGGCCCTATGGGATTCGTGCAAAGGATTGCATTTTAGAGATGGGTGTGGCCGGTTTTAATGTTTCACGTCGAGGTTGGAGCAGATATCCACCTTGGCTCCTCCAGAGACCCTCACTGATTTTAGATTTGTGCAAATTTTAAGAAATACAGTACATCAGATTTTACTTTCAAATCTTTGTTTTTTAACATTTTAGACAGGCATCATGATTTTACAGTAGTCTACACTGATGGATCCCTACAGGGGGATTTTCTTGGCTGCACAGTCGTGTTCCCCGACCGTGTCATCAGGATTCGCCTTCCCCAGGAATACACTGTTTTTTCCGCAGAACTTCACGCGATCCTGAAGGCATTGGAGCAGATACGGTTTACTCGGGGCCAACACTTCCTAATTTGCTCTGACTCACTGAGCGCATTACAGTCACTGCAGAACCTGTACCCAGCGGAGAAGTTGGAACAGCTGATTTACGACCAACTGTACATCCTCCAACGACAGCGCAAGCAAGTGTCCTTTTGCTGGGTGCCAGGGCATGTGGGCATACGGGGAAATGAACAAGCTGACAGAGCTGCCAAGGACGCCTGCAGGTTACCGGAGGTGACACAATGTTCTATTCCTTTGCAAGGTGTCGTTTCTGGGCTGCGGCGGAAGTATATGCAATTGTGGGAGGAGGAATGGCTGGCGGTGAGGGAAAATAAGCTGCAGTTGGTGAAACCCACCATCCAGCCGTGGTGTTCCTCCTGCCGGTCACCTAGGCGTGACGAAGTGACCCTTACACGTCTTCGCATAGGGCACTGTCCTCTTACGCATGCCTTGTTACTACGGCGAGAGGAACCCCCTCTGTGTGATGCCTGTGGCGTACGACTCACTGTACGCCACATTTTAGTTGAGTGTGATTTATATCGTTTTGTTAGGGCGGAAGTTAATATTAGTGGGGATCTGCCCTCGATTTTAGCCGATGACGAGGCGAGTGTCAAGAAAGTTTTAAGGTACTGTGATGTTTCTGGGCTTCAGCCAAAAATTTTAGGTTGGAATTTTTAGTGTGTTGCCCAGTGGCTTACCACTCCTTTTTATTCTTGTAATAGGCTAGTTCCAAACATGTGCTATGTGTTTCATTTTAACCCCTTCCCCTCCGTTCTCTTGCAGTTCTCCTCATTATGTGCTGCTTTCCTCTTTGCTACTGTTGACATGCACACTGCCTATGTAGACTTTCACCTATAATTTTAATCCTATTTTTGCACTTGCTGCATTTTAGTGACACTCGTCCGTTGTTGTTTCCGTTCGGGCTCTAAAGACTACACTGTTGAGCGCCCATAACACCATATCCATCCATCCTGTGCAGGTGCACAATCACCATTGAAGAGTCTTGCGGATAATATAGCAAGTCCATAACCACCACTTGTGCACTCACAAAGTTTTTTGAAATTGTCCTTAGAACCAGCAATGCTGTTATCCAGTCCCTTGCTGAATTATTAACACACGTACAAACACTAACAGTCCCTACTTCTCACATATTGTCCATATACTATGACCAAGAGAAACGTGTACAGTGAAATGGAACTTACAAGTTAATAATATGATGAACTGGTGTCAATTACAATTTTATAACATAAGAATACAATTACAAAGGTACAAAATACATCATTAAAGAACATAACAATACAGATAACTCTGTAGTAGTACAGGCATTACAAAAGAATAGAAATAAACAGATACATCAGTGTTACAGGAATTATGACATAAGTACATACATAAAGATCAGAATAACTTTTGAAACATCACCTTCACATATGAGCAACAAAACAGAATAAATAATGTCTAAACATCTTTTCAAAGTAAATAACATATTATCAGAAAAATTCTACAATGTAACTCTCATCAGATAAACACATAAAGACAGGAAGAACACAAATATACAAGAGTACACAAACACATAGCAGAATAACAGAAAGGGAAAGGACAGGGTTTGTTTCACTGCAGTATCTTGCAAACAAAACTTTCTTTACTTCTTGGAGATCTCCCTTCGTTCTTCACTATTTCAAAAAGTGCTATCTATACCTGCTTTCTGTACTTTTTTCGTAAAACTTCTCAATGCATTTCTTCCAATTCATCGCAACTCATTCTCTTATATAGTCTACCCCCTCTTAAGCTAACTTAAATCTACTGAGCTCAGATGCTAAACTAAGGGACGAGGCAATGCAGCAGCATAAAACAATTAATACAAACAGCAAAGAAAAAAATGGAAATTGTCAAAGCAAGCTGCAATAAATCTAAATTACCAAGCAATGCAACATTACAACTAATATGAGCCAATGTGCAGCAACAAGAAAAATAAATCAGTAGTAAAACTAGCTTAACAGAGTAATACAAAGTGAAATTTAGTAGCACTATGCCTGGCAAACAGCAGCAGCAAATGCAATAACTTATATCTAAACATGACAAAGCTCAATCAGAAAAAATATTACACTAAAAATGGCCATGTCTAATACCTATGTCACATCTTAATACTAGAGTGATGCATCACGATAAGTTACTGTAGCAGACAAGTTACCAAATTGTTTAAAAAATTATTTATGCAGTTCCTGTGAAGGGAAATGTCTATTTGTGCTCTCTTTTCTAGGAAAGTACATCATAAATGTATTCTTTCCTAGGTCTGTAGACAGAAAATAGTGATATTAGTACATCTATTAAATTTTATATTAACCAATGCTGCAGTGCAGCTAGAAACTAGATATTAAACGAAATGAGCAAATATATATAGCCTATATAGAATGCATGAAACGTCATTCACTAGGCAAATGGCGTCTCCAAAGGCAAAAGAATCTCTCAACTAGAAAGACAATAAATGTAAAATGTTTCTCATCATTTCATTAGGCATTTCAGTAAATATCATAAATTAAGAGCTCCACAGTGTAATCATATGTTTTTAAGTTTGAGTGTGTCGTATTTGCGATGCTTTCTACAAAGAAATGTCAATAGCGAGGATAATGGCCTCCCTTTGTTTTTTTTTTTTTTTTATACCTGTGCCTCTGAAAAGGCACACACTAATGGCTTTTTCTCCAGGCGTCTGACACAGCTGGCCGCTCAAGACGCATTACGTCAAGGTAACTTGGCTTTCTTACCGAAATATTTACGACACCAGTTTGCACTACTGTGACAGTCTCATATAAATATTTCACAGTTCGAGAATTTGCGTTGCAAATCTGTAGAAAAAAAATCCTATAAATATAACAGTGTCCAAAAAATATTCGTCGGCATTGTGATACATTCACGCATTTAGACACATTTCATAACTCTTAAAGTACGATTCTTGGTTTCCAACATACTTTTTCACAAGTCAGAGTCCCTAACCACTACTCATTATTCCTTACCTTATTACACATATACATATTCGTCGACACTTCTTCAATATTTCATGATAATAAATACGTAGCATAATCAAATCCCTCATATAGCATCAGCTTATTGATCATAAACATACCGCAACAGCGTAATACACATCGTCATCATAACATCATAAAACCTCAGCCAAATCTCAAAAAAGGCGTAGCTTTCTGCAATAATGTCAAAAAATAAAAAAAATTCTCTGCTCATTTCAATAGTGTCATCTACCTCCAACGTACTTGAAAAATCATGACCCCATAACAAATACATCATTCAAAGCTCTCATAGTATCACAATGGTTCTGAAAAAATATGAACAGTTCACAAAGTACAGACAAAATACAATTTCGTAAGTGTGAAGTTATCCAACGGTGTAATTACGTAAACATCTGTCACTGATGTAGCAAAATAAATGTTTGACTCTCTCAGTTAAATGATCAGGTAGCTGTGTATTTTGTGATGGAGAAATATGGTACTGATGTGTAAAGTTGTATAAGCAAATACCATATTAGCTAGGGCTCCTTGTGCTTGCCACACACATGGTACACAAAGTAAGCATGTACCCCCCTGAGGATTAATGTAATTATACCCTCAGGTGTTACAGATTACAGCAATGGAATGAAATGTATCACGGAAAACCCTTGTATCATTGTACTTCAAATATCTTCAAAAATAAATGTTTTAAGTGCGAAATTAATCACTCAAATACGTGTACTGTAGCGCTAAACTGTGCGTCATGTTGTAAGATAATCTCTGTGGAAGTCTCGTAGTTATTGTCCTCCGAAAGCTAAGTTCTGCAGAAGTCAATGTACCTACCTCATGATAAACAAAAGTGAAATGCTTTGTGTATAGATATCGTAGTTATTACGCTTATTGTTGTGATGAAGAAAGTACTGCACTGTAACGTATTGTTGTGCTTCAGAAAAGGCTGTCTCATTGTAGCTATACCACAAAAGTTACTACTAAAACATGTTTTACTTTCCAGAATAAAACAGAAAAACTGTGCAGATATAAAACAGAAACACTGCAAAAGCAACATTGTAAATTGTCACTCATTAGTAGCGTCGTGATAAAATCATGTAGCTGTCACATAAGCTAACCACTATGTCATCTGGTATCTCACTGAAAGTACTTTAAATCCAGAATGTATTTTCAAGTAAACCAAAATGTTGCATTAAAATCTCATTAGCAGTACCAGTATCTGTCCTAAGTATGTAAGCCTGATAGTCGTTACGTAATCGTGCAACTAACAAGCAAGAATGTACAAATACAACACTGTGTCGTCTGTTCACTATAACAATGCATTCGTAATTTCTGTTTAAAAATGTTCCCTAGGTACTAGACTGGATATTTAACTTCAAACATTGTTGCATGTTAACAGTTTCTTAAGTCTGGCAAGGCATACTAGAAATGTGAAATGAAAAGTTTTATGGCAAAGACAAAGTTAAAAAGCAGATTATCTTTCAATAAACGGTTTTACATGTGAAATGTGGTGTAAACCTTTACTCTTCCTAGTACGCAGAGTTTCAACTCCAACGCAATTATCATGTGGTATACGTCGGATTCTGTAAGGTCCATTGTAAACTAGAATGAATTTGTGACTCAAGTGTTTCTTCTTATGTGACAATGAATGAGCTTTAATGAGAACTTTCTGACCAATATATAATTTCTTTGCATTTGCTTTACCGTGTAATTTTCTCCTTTTGTCTGCTGCAGATTTTATATTTTTAAGAGCCAAATCAATTATGTCTTTGTGTCGAAGTTTACGTGTATTCGGAAAAGGTACAAGCTCTCTGATTCTGTTCGGTGGTTCTTCATTCTTTAGTACAAGAGTAGTTGGTGAAGCAGTGGAGTCGTGAGGCATTTCATTCAGCACGTTTTGAAATAAGTGTAAATATCTGTCCCAATGCTGATGCTTTCTGTGACAATAAAGTCTGCAAAGCTTATTGATTTCTTTCATAATCCGTTCAGACGGGTTACAATGTGGTGAGTACAATGAAATAAAAACAGGTTTGATTTTATGATTCCGAAGCATGCGTGACCAAACAGCAGATCTGAATTGCGGTCCGTTACCTGAAATGACTTTACTAACGTGTCCAACTTCACGTAAGAAATTTTTAACAAAGGCGTTGGATACAGACCGTCCAGTGGCTTTACGTAACGGAGTGAAAGAAACAAATTTTGAAGTAAGTTCAACAGCGACTTGGACGTACGAAAATCCATTCGATGTTCTGACAAGGGGTCCCAAGAGATCAACAGCAGCAAATTCTTTTAATTTAGAAGGAATGATAGGAAACAACGGAGCACGATGTGAGATAGTAGGTGGTTTCGCCTTTTGACAAAGTTTACAAAGAGACAAGACTCTTCGAATTCTCTTTTCCATATTGTTAAAACAACAAGTCGTTCGAAGAATATGATAACATTTTCGTGGACCAAAATGTGCGTAGCTGAAATGAATGTACCAAATGAGCTTATTAACAAAATCGTCTGGAATGCAATGTACCCATAGCTTGTCATCAACAGTGCAGCGTTTGAAGAGTATGTTGTTTCTAACCAGGTAATAATGCCGAATCTGAGTGTGCGGCTTTTCATGCCATTTACTTTTGATATCTTTCCAAATCGGATCTTTATCTTGTTCATGAGCAATGTCCTTTAAGGATGTGGTGATGAAGTTTTCAAAGGCGACTTTCTGAATGTAAAGAATACTGAAATTTTTCTCGAGGTTGCCTTCTGTGTTACTTTTCTCAAGCCCAGCGTGACAGTGCGTCCGCAACAATGTTCTCCTTGCCGGGAATGTAGACTATTGTGAAGCGGAATTCGTGCAGAAACAATTCCCAACGTTTTAACCTGTCATGATTTAATTTTGAAGACATAAGAAATTGTAATGCGCGATGATCACTGTATACTTTTACGTGCTTACCAGAAAGAAAGAAACGGAATTTGTTAAATGCCCAAACGATAGCTAAAGCTTCTAATTCAGTAACGGAATAATTTTTTTCAGATTTTGTTAGCACTCGGCTAGCAAAAGCAATGGTTTTCTGAACAGTAGTGTCATTTTCTGTGGCTTCTTGAAATAAATGGGCATCAAGACCGACTTTAGAAGAATCCGTGCTAAGGCAGAAATCTTGTGACAGATCTGGATGAGCTAGTATTGGCGCGTTAAGTAACGCTTCTTTCAAAGAATTGAATTCCAACTGTGCTTGTTCGTCCCAGTTCCAAATAGTATTTTTTCCAGTGAGAGAACAAAGTTTTGGTGTAACTAGAATTTGCATATTCAGAAAACGATAGTAAAAATTTACAAGACCTAGAAAACTGCGGACTTGTTTTTTTGTGGATGGAACTGGAATGGCTCTTATTGCTTCTAACTTTTCAGGATCCGGCTGAATGCCTTCAGAAGAAATATGTCCCAAAAACTTCACCTTTGTCCTACCGAATTCAGACTTTTCCAAGTTAACTGTAATGCCAGATTCTGCAAAAATATGTAACACGCTATTGAGGATGCGATTGTGTTGTTCCCATGAGGCTTCTGCTATCAGAATATCGTCCACATATAAGGTGATGTGACGTTTTAAGAACTCAGGTAATATGGAATTTAGCCCGCGAATGAATGCTGCCGAAGAAATGTTCAAACCAAAAGCAAGTTTCCGAAACTGATAACAAACGCCGAAACAAAGGAAAGCTGTGTATTTTCTACATTCTGGATGAAGTTCGATCTGATAAAAGCTGGACCTGAGATCAATAGAAGACAACACTTTTACGCCATTAAAATTTTGAAGAAGTTCTTCCATCGTTTGCGGCCTGTCTGTTTCAGGAATGATGATAGTATTGATTTGTCTCGAATCTAAGACAAGTCTGATCGATCCATTTTTCTTCTCAACAACATGTAATGGATTGTTGTATGAGCTTACTGCAGGCTCAATAATGCCCTCATTAAGCATAGATTGTATTTCTGTTCTAACACGGTCCCTATAATGCGCCGGAATTACGTATGGTCTAACAAAAAATTTAGTATGCTCACGAACACGAAATTTGTATTGAAATCCCTTGATTGTTCCTGTTTTGTGAGTAAAAACTGTGGAATGTGCTTGTAAAATCTCAAAAAGGTCTTGCCTATCATTGTCATTACAATTCTCAATTGTTCGAATTTTATTCTGAATTAACTCATTAGTATCAAATATATCGTCGATATCATCCCTGTCAGTACTTGCAGAGTGATTGTTAGTGTCTAGTTCCGTAGAAAATTCCGAACTGTTGTCTAACAGACGGTAAAGCCAATTAATTTCCTCGTCATAGTTTGAGAGCCAATCTTCAAATTTCAAAGCTATTGACTTACCTTCTTCTTTCTCTAAACTTATTTCAGCATCGTGAAAGTTTAAGATTGCTTTGTATTCATTCAAAAAGTCTACTCCCAATATAATTTCCGTCGACAATAATGGAACAATGAGAAAGTTCATAGAGAAGCTGTGGCTTTGACAAAAGAATTCTAAGTTGGTTTGTTGGCGTACATCTACACTTTTTCCAACGATTGCACCTTGTAATTTAATCTTACGTAACGGAAGTGTGGGGCAATCGTTCGATTTGTTGCATTTGCTAAAGGCTGTTTCACTAATTACTGAAATGGGACTGCCAGAGTCAAGTACTGCCGTAAATTTTACATCATTTACTGTAATGTGAATCACAGGATATGCAAGGTTGTTATGTTTTACGTTGTGTTCCTGGAGTAAGATGTCACTAATGTCTTCCATTTTTACGTAATTACTAGCTACGGCAGCTGCGTCGTCAGTTTCATACGTACGTTTTGTGGCTGCCAGCGGTATGAGTCGTTGCCTATTGTCTCTTTGTTGGCGCGCGTCGTTATTGGGATTTGGAGACCTAACTTCTACAAATTCATCTTGTCGAGAGGGCCCTGCTCTGTTTGAATCCCGCCAGTTCTGATGCAATTCAGCTCTGTCGTTACGATCATATCGTCTGTCGTCATGTCGGTAGATTCAATAGTTTCTTTCTTGTCGGTCACGGGGTGGAGAATTTCTCCCTGAATCGTAACTGCGCGCTGGACCGTTGCGTCTAAAGTTATTGTGTCACCCTTGATAATAATTATTTTGGTTCCCAAATTGTCTGTTTCTCTGATTGTCTCTGTGATAGTCACTACCACGGAGAGGTGATCTTTCCCTGTAATTATTACTACTCTGCCAACGGTTGTCATACGGGTGGTGTCTGTTTTGGTCACGATTTGTGTTGTGAGAATAGCCTTGTCGTGTCCAGTTATTATTTCTTTCATCGCGGAATTGCGACGGATGTGACCTGTAATTCTTGTGTTCCTGTTTTCACGTTCCGCGATTGTCAGTGTCAATTTCTAATTCTTGTAAGAGTCCCTGAAAAGCTTCAATGTCGTCTTTGCAACGTCCTGCCAAAATAATATGTTGTAAATGTTCAGGTAATTTGATTAAGCAAATGCGGATGAGTTCTGAGGGGCTGTATGGGTTTGACAGGTACTGATTCTTGTGCAACATGTCTTCAAAATATTTCACAAGACTGGAAAATTCATATTGTTCGAAATGTTTCATCATTATGATGCTATGTTTTACTCGGTCTTGTGTAGCTTGAGACCAATATGCTGAGAGGAAGGCATGGTAAAATTCTCCTTCACTGTGGCAATCGTGAATGACCGATCGCATTCTTACAGATGGTTCATTCTTTAAATAGCCACACATAAATTCTAGTCTGTGCTCTAATGACCAGTTGGGAGGAAAACAATGAGAGATTTGATGGAGCCATGCTTGTGGATGAATGTCGTTGCCAGAATTCTTAAATGTTTTGAATTTACGTGTAGTAATGAACAGCTTATAGTCAAAATCATCATGTCGGCGAGTCGCATGTCGGTCATTGTTACGTCGTTTCGGCGGTTCCATCTCAAAATTCGGTGTACCTTGCCAATTTCTTTCATAATTTCCGAAGTGCCCTGAGTTATTATTTTGTGGCTGTTCCGTATTTCTATGTCCTTCTTCCCGTATTGGAGCGCGAGTGGCCTCTGAAATACGTAATTCTTGTATTACCTGTGTCAGCTGATCTTGTACTTCCCGGATTTCTCTTTGGTGTTGCGTATCAATTTGATTCTGATTTTGTTTGAATTTCCTAATTTGTTCGCACTCTTCTGTGTCATTAAAGACTACCGGTTTTGTGTCATTCAGATTATTATCTACCTTCGTAGATAAATTATTTAGCTGATCCGAAAGTTCAACTACTTTCTCTGATAATGAACTAATTTCCTCCATGTGTCTTTCTACTGTGTCCTTTAAGTTTTCCTGAGTTTTTGCAAGTTGCGTAACCGAATCGGTAGATGCAACTGAGTCAATTTTAGCTTGCAAGGTCTCATGATTTTCATGAACAATAGTTTGCAGTTCTTTTACGGCTGCTTCGTGATTCTGTAATGCATTTTCATGACGCGAAAAAATAGATTGGAAATGCTCACAAATTTGTGTTTTTACGTCATTACAGACTTTTTGACATTTCGATTCTATTTTATGTAACTCAATAGTTAAATCTTCACGTGTTTGTTCAAGCGTGGTGTGAAGATTTTGTTCCATTGCGTCTAACAGTTGCGGTGTTTGTCTCTGGTGTTCTTCCATTGTGTCTAACTTTTGAAGATTTTGTTCCATTGTGTCTAACTTTTGAAGCTTTTGCTGTGTTTGTCCCATTTGTTGTATTAATTGTAATAGCAATGCACTGGTGTCTGAAACAGGTTCCTCAATGCTTTTCGGCAGTGAATTTGCACCGTCAACATTCACATTTAGACAAGCAGAAAATGTGTCTTGACTTATTTGAGAAAACGGTGAGGACCCAAAACCTGAATCTACAGTATTTGCGAGATTGTGTCCTGTCCTTTCGGATTCCTGAGGCAAGCTGTTGCCGACCGATCGATCGATAATGCTTCCCTGTTCACTAATTGTTTCACTGCCTACACCATTATTTGCAGCCAGCTCCATTTCCCTATGCACAATTACCAAATTACTACTTTGAACATTAGTTAATTCATTACACGGTCGCGCTAACACACTGCTTTTGTCTTCACTGTCATTTCTCAGTTTACATTGGAGCCTAGTATTACGTTTTTCACACGCCATTATTGTCACAATATTTCACACGATAACACAGAAAAGCACAATTTGAAGAGCAGAAATAAGAGAACACATTAACATAGCACTGAAAAAAATATCTAGTTAATTGCAAGCGCACCTGCGAAATACTGGGTGCAAATCTACATGCATGCCACAACTGTTTTACTGTACAACAATGAAAGACTGCAACTACAAAGGAGATTCTCTCTACAATTGCGCGCTAGCAATAAACAAAAGCTACACTAATTACACAAACTACAAGTAAAAAATCAGAAGATTCCAGTGAGGTATCCTCGGCTAAGGGTCGACGTATGAAACGTCCCCTTAGAAAAATTATACATGATTGTGCTTATACTGACACACAATATTTTTAGCGCAACGCAATCTGACTTTCAATAATCCCTACAAAAGAATGGCCCTGACTAACATTAACCTATACGTTTCACAAATCGCTTACCTCACAAAAATCTTGGTTACTCGAACTACTGCAATACAGCAAGCGCCACTACTGCCAGCTAAATAAAAGATTCAAACTACGGAAGGCACTAACTACTGATAGGCATAGTTAGCAAATGAAAGATTTTAATAGAGAACAAACAATGTATTTACCTTAATAGTGTTGAAAAATCATAATATACATAGCAGTTTATGACATCCAGTCTTACAAATTTCAAAACTCCGCCATTTCTCTCCCCACATCCACCACTGCTGGCGGCTCACCTCCAACTGCGCAACGCTACGCGCTGTTAACATCTAGCTGCCCAACACTACAATGGCAGACAACAATGCAAACTAGCCACAGACTGCACACAGCACAGCCAGTGATTTTCATACAGAGCGCTACGTGGCGTTACCAATAAGAAAACCTAAACAGCCTACTTACATCTTCTGCAACGTCACTGGGAAGCTTCAAAATTGCCTGTTCTGTGCCTGCGTTGACATCTCGGATTGGAGCTGTCCGTGGTGTTGGTGCATCGTTCAAACCTTTCTCGAACACTACAACAGCTACGCCGTCCAGGATTCTGTCCGTGAGATTAAACACGGTGCGTCAATGTGGTGCATTCCCTTCTTGCTGTTCGGCCTCGAGACGAGAATACTTTGATATTTGGCGAATCTTGGCTTGTTGTTTTGACCAGCCAGCTAGCGCCCAGGTAGCTCTATCTACCCAGTCCCAGGATAACGCTGAGAGTTTCGAAGATATCTTCAGATGCAGTGATAGAAAATTTTGTGGACACCATGTGCAGTTTCCATTTGTATCAAATACCTTCTCTCTCACTAGGGCCACACTCACCAGTCGTTTAATACTAACAGTGCACGCACATTCAATATGATGTTTAAATTTACAGCAGTCTACCTCTCTTATTACGTAACTTTTCAAACTCGCGTTCGTCGTAGGCCATCTCCTCCCTCCTCAACACATACAGAACTATATTTGCAGGCCAAAAGTTGTCATCACCCTGCGCAACGCGGCGGTGTCCTACGCTCTTTGGTGCATACAGCACATGTGGTCTCAGATGCCACCTGTCTACCAGGCGAGCTACAACACCTGAGAATGGTATTCCAACAGAATGGCTACTTCGATAGGCAGATACGCCATGCATTCCGTTGTAAGCAAACTCGAATGACGGATGTAAATGAAGTTGCGGAGGCACCCACTGCAACAGCGTTCTTGCCCTATTTGGTGGCATGTCTTCAAGAATAGAAAGAATCCTCAAAAAGCACGACATCAAGTGTGTTTTTCGGCCACCAGCAAAATTGATGAATTTATTGTGTTCAGATAAAGACGACTTTGGCCTTGGGAAACGTGGCGTGTATAAAATCGCATGCCAGTGTGGAAAATCTTATCTTAGGCAGACATGCCGAACCGTGCAAGAATGTTGCGGCGCTCACCATCGTCATACACGCCTGGGGCAACCTGATAAATCAGCAGTAGCGGAGCATTGCCTGGACACGGGACACGGTATGTTTTACGAACAGATGGAAATTTTATCCCCAGCGTCATCTTTCTGGGACTGTGTTGTTAAGGAGGACATACATACCCGTACGGCGAACAATCTTATCAACAGAGATGCAGGTTTTCAACTAAGTGCCGCTCTGGAATCCGGAACTGGCTGGCATTAAATCAAAACAGGGAAAACGAGAACTTCCGATTAATCACGTGACACAACACGCTACTGATATTTAGTTCAGCCTTTAACCGCAGGAGCGTCCGGCAACACAGTCATTGCCCATAGCGCACGCGCGGATGGCTTTTATGCGGCTCCCAGCAGGGGGCACCAGGAGCGCCGCCTACCTCCAACTGCGAGCGTCTTCCCGCGTACGCGTATTGCCTGCTCCTGGCATGATTGATTTCGACGCCGCCGTGTGATTATCATCAGCCGCGCCCTGCAGCAGTGACAGCAGGAGCTACCACCACCTGATGATGTCGAGCAGTTGCATCGCTGAAATATTGTGCGAGTTACACAATACGATCCGGCGGCAAACCCGAGAAGGGTATTAGCAAGAAAATGACTCATAGAGCCGCGCCGCAATCATCTTGTCGGACTACCCTTTACATGAGGCGGCTGGCGGCGTGTGGCCGGTTTACCAGCAGCCGGTGGAGTTTACTGTTCTCGTCTTGACGCAGCCACAAGCTGTTTTGCGGAATTGTTTCCGGAAGTTTTTGCTATTACTGATGCATTAGAAAGTAAGGCGAATTATCTGTAAGGTTCCATCAGATTGATGGCTTTTGCAGACAGTCGAAACGCGGTTTAAAAAATTAGGGAATGTGTGTACTCGAACTCGCGACTTCGTGTCTACGTTTCGCAACGTTTGCCACTTTTCTTTTGCCGGCCGGCGTGGCCGAGCGGTTCTAGGCGCTACAGTCTGGAACCGCGTGACCGCTACGGTCGCAGGTTCGAATCCTGCCTCGGCATGGATGTGTGTGATGTCCTTAGGTTAGTTCGGTTTAAGTAGTTCTAAGTTCTAGGGGACTGATGACCTAAGAAGTTAAGTCCCATAGTGCTCAGAGCCATTTGAACCACTTTTCTTTTGTTTCCCTTCAGCTATATTCAGAATATCTGGAAGTGGCTAAACCTTCTTCTTGAAAGAAACTAAATCTTGTATTTCCTCCTAAGAACAATATTTTGTTCTTGTAAGTGGAAGAGAAGATACATTCGTAACTTTGCTACATAAATTGAATGCCATGCTTTGTAATTAAATAACTTAAAATTGCAGTATCAGAGTGGGCTTCACTTGCTGGCAAATGTAAATAACATAAATGTTTTCCTAAACAAATATATAAACCTAATCACACGCACACACACACACACACACATATATACCGGGTGATCAAAAAGTCACTATAAATTTAGATAGAGAGGTAAAAATTTACACACATGCTTGGAATGACATGGGGTTTTATTAGAACCAAAAAAAAAGAACAAAGTATTGCTAGACGTGTGAAAGATTTCTTGCACGCGTCGTTTGGTGCTGATCGTGTGCTCAGCCGCCACTTTCGTCATGCTTGGCCTCCCAGGTCCCCAGGCCACAGTCCGCCCGATTATTTGCTTTGGGGTTACCTGAAGTCGCAAGTGTATCGTGATCGACCGACATACGTAGGGATACTGAAAGACAACATCCGACCCCAATGCCTCACCATAACTCCGGACATGCTTTACAGAGCTGTTCACAACATTATTCCTCGACTACAGCTATTGTTGAGGAATGATGGTGGACATATTGAGCATTTCCTGTAAAGAACATCATCTTTGCTTTGTCTTACTTTTTTATGCTAATTGTTGCTATTCTGATCAGATGAAGCGCCATCTGTCGGACAGTTTTTGAACGTTTGTATTTTTTTGGTTCTAATAAAGCCCCATGCCACTCCAAGCATGTGTGTCAATTTGTACCTCTCTATCTACATTATTCCGTGACTTATTCAGTTTTCAAATTTATACTGACTTTTCGATCACCCGGTATATATATATATATATATATATGTGTGTGTGTGTGTGTGTGTGTGTGTGTGAGAGAGAGAGAGAGAGAGAGAGAGAGAGAGAGAGAGAGAGAGAGAGAGGTAGATCAGCTGGCACGAGTTCTGGCCGCTGCACTAGAAAATGAAGAGACAGGAGGTGGGATGGAGAGTGTGTACCAGAACATGCTTCGTAGGTACAACGTCTTTAACAACGTTGGTGGCCGCCACATCGAGCCGCTGTTGTAATGCATCAGTACTGTCCTGTACGTGTAATATGCTGGCTTCTTTTTTGTTTTGGAATTATGTAAACATGTAATGTTTAATTATTAGCCGGCCGCGGTGGTCTAGCGGTTCTGGCGCTGCAGTCCGGAACCGCGGGACTGCTACGGTCGCAGGTTCGAATCCTGCCTCGGGCATGGGTGTGTGTGATGTCCTTAGGTTAGTTAGGTTTAAGTAGTTCTAAATTCTAGGGGACTTATGACCTAAGATGTTGAGTCCCATAGTGCTCAGAGCCATTTGAACCATTTATTTAATTATTAATGCAAACAATGGGGTTAAGTGATAAATGAATGTTTCGTTATGTTTACTTTCGAATTGTTACCTAATAATTGTAATGCCTTACGCTTAATTCGATTCCTCAAGCAGAAGCAGATGAGTTAAACATCTGAACTGAAACCGTCGTAGAACGGAAACGGTACGTTGCCGGACGTGGGGTCATATTCAAAATATTATGTACTCACTCCCCTCTACAAGCCCTAGTAGATTCCGAACACCCTGTATGTTTATCATAATTGCTCAGTCAATAATTATCTTCGGCAACTTCGTTTACATTGTCTTCTTCTGAAAAAGATTTGTCCACAAAGCAGTAACTTAAAATATTCTGCATAAAGGTTTAACTTCTCTTATGGTGTATTGTCCCCTGTAGCTTTTGATGCTGTATCCTGGGGTACATGGGGAAGTCTACTTTTTTCTTCGTCGTTTAGGATATAAGAAATTTTATGTCCCTTTACACAGTTTACTGAATTCCTTTTGGTCATACAAGGAACCCCTTGAGTGCGAGGTCGCGAAATGCCAATGATATGTACGGCATTTGATGCCCTTCGTATTTTTTTTTTGTTTTTTGTTTTTTGTTTTTTGTGTAATGGGGGCTGAAGAGATCATCCTTGATGACTTATCCTTCTAGGATGGGATGTAAGGATAATAGGAAAACACTTTATTTATTAGACATTCAATTAGGCTTGGGCACTCAATGGGTCTTTTAGCCTGCTGTCTTTGGTGATGTCTATCTGCTGTGGAGGGTGAGATGTGTCTAGGCTGTTATGTGTGACTGCTTCCTCGTGTTATGACAGATTGCCTATGTGGGGGGGGGGGGGGGGGTGAAACGTTATTGACTTCGGTACTCGATACTTGTGCCATCTTGCAGGGTTTACCGTTCCTACCGATTCTAACTTCGTCCCTAAGGGCATCGATTTTGTCAAAAACTCGTAGAGCCTTGTCATGGACCTTCTCTTGTATAGTGGTCTCGTGGAGCGCGGTGCGGATGTCGACGTTTCTTGTCCACCATGGAACTCCTGTGATCCATCGATAGCAAATTTTTTGCAGCCCTTGGAGTTCTTTGTAGTTGGAGACGCACGTAGTTCCTCACGAGGTGGAGCCATTAAACACTGTGGGTTTCACCGTTGCCTTATACAATTGGATTTAGTCTTAGGGTTGAGATCTTTACTCTTCAGGAACGGAATCAATGACCTGGCCATCTTCTGGGCTGCCGTCTTCTTGTCGTCAATATGCTGCGTAAAGAGTAATTTTTTGTTAAGGTAGACACCGAGGTACTTTACTCCCGGCGACCATGGGATAAATTGATCAGCTATTTGGAGCCTATCGTTCAGAACTGGTTTCCTCCGTGTGAACATAACGGCTGCCGTCTTCGTCGGGTTGATCGTTATCTTATTTTGCAGCGCCCAGCGTTCCATTTCAGCAAGTTGCCGTTGCGTCCTAGCGATTAGCTGGTCCAAGTGTCGTCCAGATGTCAGAAAGGCCATATCGTCCGCATAAAAACTCGCCGTAACAAGGGAGACTGTTGCGATGTCATTTATATATAAGTTGAAAAGCAGAGGCGAAATGACAGAGCCCTGCGGAATTCTTGCGGAGATCAGTTTCATTTCAGAATTTTTATCGTCGACTCAGACATACAGTTTCCTGTCCTGAAAAAAGCTGTCTATGAGTCGAATGTAACAATCCGCAATAGGGGTAGTGTGATGCAGTTGGACGATAAGGTTGGGCCGCCACACCTTATCGTAAGGTTTTTCGATGTCAAGGAATACACCAACCGTGAAGTGCTGCTTCTTATATCCTTCTTGTATCCGTTCGGTGATTCGTAGAAGTTGAAGTTCGGCAGATAACTTGTCCTTGAAACCGAATTGTTCGAGTCGCATAACATCATGCGCTGTAAGCGTGTCATGGAGCCTCCTCAACAGCACTCTCTGGAGCACCTTGCCAAGGGTCGGCAAGAGGCTAATTGGCCGGTAACTGTTGGGTTCTGCTAGGTCTTTACCTGGCTTTGGTAGTGGAACTATTCGAGCCGTCTTCCATGCCGTAGGAAAATATCCCTGCAGAAGACAGCTGTTGAAAATTCGGGTAAGGAGCACAGTTGGCTTTCTGGGCAACTGTTTCAAATCGATGTTGCTTATGGAGTCGTTGCCTGGCGCGTTCTTCTGAGTCTTCTGGATACTTTTACGGGCCTCTACTGGTGTGGTGAGTTGTGGGCGACTCTGCACAGGCGCAGTACGAAAAGCAGTCCATTCTGCTGTAACGACGGCTTCCTGTTCTTGCAGGCGGATGTCGTTCACGGGGGTCGCTGGTGTAGACATCTGTTCTTGGTAAGTCGTAGCATACAGCTCCGCCTGGGCGAGTTCGTCATAGAGGAGGCCATCTGGTCCTCTGATGGCTCGTTTAGGTGGCGCTGGTGTCGTATGTTCTTGACTACCTGCCATTCGTTCTTGGTTCGAAGTAAGAATTCATCCATCTTATCTTCCCAGACCTGCTGTCGCCACTCGGCCACTCTCCTGTGCAGTTCTCGCGTTAAGACGTGTGTTTCTCGTCGATCGATCGGGTTTCTATAGCGAAGCCAACGTCGCCTGCTCCTGTTTCTCTGTGTCTTCAGTTCTTGGAGTAGAGGTGGGAACTTGTCGAAAGCCACTACAGGGTAGACCATGTGAGTAGTTGCCCTCCGTTTGGCTACCTTTATCTTCTGCGTCAACGTTTGTACGGCGATGTCGATGGCTTCTGGTGTTGAAACGTCCTGCGTCGGGCGGATATTGTTGTCAAGAGATGTCCGAAATTGACCCCAGTTCAGAGTCTGTGAGATGGGGGGCGCAAGGTTGGCCGTTGCGTTTTCCACTATGCTGAGAACAGGTCGGTGGTCAGACGAAATATCGTCGACGGTGCGGAGCTGGACGTTCGTCTCAATGTTTTTTATGAGAGCAATATCTAGGACGTCCGCTTCTTGCCGATCGAAGTAAGGAATCTGTGTGGGCTCTCGTGGACCATGGACTGTGATGACCAATTCTTCTTCCATAGCAATCAAAATTCGTCCACGAGGGTTCGTACGCCGGGAATTTCACGCGACGTGCTTGCTGTTAAGGTCACCTCCTAGGAAGATTTTGTCAAAATTGGTGAAGATACTCCGTAGGTAGTCTGGCACCAGGTTTTTACCGGGGCCGTTGTACGCCGCAATGAAAGTGATGTTGCCTGCCGCCGATCGAACCATTACTGTTGTTGCCTCCAGATGTTGGAGATGAGGTAGTGTTTCATGGTGGTGCCGCAGTTCCTTTTAAGCAGAACTGCGGTCCCTCCACCTCGTTGGCGTTATCTGTCCGTTCTATAGAACGAAATCTGAGCTCAGTTGTTGGACGAAGGTGCGTCTCCGATACAAGTTCGATGTCGTTTTTGTGACGTTGTAAAAATTCAGTGCATTCTGTTTTCTTGTGTTTCATTCCGTTGGCGTTCCATATACAGATTTTCAGGTTTCTCGTGGTCCAGAGCGATCCATCTTAAGGTGTTCCAAAGGCCTTCAATACACATTCGATCAAAGAAAGTATACCCACTAGTTGTTGCTGCACGGCGGTGAGAAGTTTGGCGACATCAGAGAGCGCTGGAGCTATGGATTCCATCAAATGTGCTGGTGAGATGTAGGTTTCCGGTTCAGGTCGTCGTGGTGATGCTGCGTGGGAGTATGAATATATGCTGGCGGTGCTGTCGAGGTGGGCGTGCTTCAGGAGGAGGCTGTGTTACTGGCTGCCGTGTCGCCGCCGGCTGTTCTTGCGGTGTTTGCTGACGGTGGGGCGGAGGGTGTGGCGTCAGGTTGGAGTTCCGTATTACACGAGTCCTCCGTAGAGAGGGCTGCGGGGAAGACCGTTGTCTGTATTTCCTGAGAAGTTCCTGGTACTCCTGGCAGCCACGCCCTGTGGCAGGATGGTCCTTTTCACAGTTCGCACATTTCGGTGGAGCCCCTCTGGGATGAGTACATGCTGAAGATCTGTGTTGCCCTCCACATCGACCGCAGCGAGCAGGCAACCTGCAATAATTAGCTGTATGTTCGGATCTCTGGCAGTGGCGACATTGAACCGGTCCTTCTTGTCTGTTGTAGGTTTCAATAACGATTTCAGTATATAGAAGGTATTTGATGTCGTAAATCTTGTAGTTTTCCTTCGTTTACAATTTCATCAGTTAGTTCTTGTCTGTTGGGTGTGATAGCTATACTTGTATCATCGGCAAAAAGTACCAGCTTTGCATCTTCTTGAATATAGAATGGCAAGTCATTAATATATATTAAGAACAGTAGAGGACCCAAGACCAAACGTTGCGGCACCCCATTCTTGATTGTTCCCCATTTTGAGAAATCACTAGTTTTTTGCATATTAGGTGAACTGCTTATTTCAACTTTCTGCACTATTCCACTTAGATATGATTTAAACCATTTGAGTGCTGTCCCATTCATACCATAGTACTTGAGCTTATCTAGAAATATTCCATGATTGACACAATCAAAAGCCTTTGAGAGATCACAAAAAATCCCAATGACTTCTGGTTACTCAGAGCATTTAATATTTCATTAGTGAAAGTATATGTAGCACTTTCCATTGAAAAACCTTTCTGGAAACCAAACTGACATTTTGTTAAAACTTTATTTTTACAAAGGTGTGAAGCTACTGTACAATACATTACTTTTTCAAGAATTTGGGATAAGGCAGTCAGAAGAGAGATTGGGCGGTAGTTGTTGACATCAGACGTATCCTCTTTTTTATGCAGTGGTTTAACAATGGCATACTTTAGTCTATCTGGGAAAATAACCTGCTTCAGAGAGCTATTACATATGTGGCTAAGAATCCCACTTATCTCTTGGGAACAAGCTTTTATTATCCTGCTGGAAATGCCATCGATTCCATGTGAGCTTTTATTCTTGAGAGAGTTTATTATCTTACTAATTTCAGAAGGAGAGGTGGGTGGAATTTTATTGTATCAAATTGTGTGGGTAAGGAATCTTCTGTTAATTGCCTTGCTTCTTCTAATGAACATTTAGAACCCATTTTCTCTACAACATTTAAAAAATGATTATTCAAAGCGTTTTCGACTTCCAGCTTGTTGTTTGTCAAGTTTCCATTCGCTTTGATGGTAATGCCGTCATCCTGTATTCTTAGTTGCCCTGACTCCCTTGTAATAATATTCCAAATTGTTTTTATTTTGTTATCAGAGGCATTAATCTCAGACATGATGCACATGCTTCTGGACTTTTTAATAACCTTTCTTAATGAATAACAGTAGTTTTTATAATATTTGGCTGTTTTTGAATCATTACTCTTTCTTGTTGTTAGACACAGTTCCCTTTTGTGGTTACAAGATATTTATATTCCTTTAGTAAGCCAAGGTTTTTTGCATGGTTTATTATAATTAGATTTAACTACTTTCTTGGGGAAACCGTTTTCAAACTCTTACAAGTGTATCATGAAATAAGTTAAAATTTAAATTAGCATCGTGTTCCTTGTACACCTAATCCCAGTCTAATTGGTGAAGATTTTCCCTGGAATTTCTAATTGTTGTGTCATTAATTGAATGCACAACTTCGGAGGGTAGTTTTGAATTACTGAATTGAGCTATGTCATATACTGTAACTAGCTGAGCAGCATGATCAGAAATGCCATTCTCAACAGGACATGAATTTATGTTTTTAAACTTATCTTGGTCTATAAAAGTGTTATATATCAATGTGCTGCTGTCCTTTACTACCCGAGTAGGAAAATCAGTGAAAGATGTCAAATTGAAAGAACCAAGCAAGATTTCAGGTCATTCTTCCTATTACACTCTTTCAGTGAATCAACATTGAAGTCCCCACAAATAATAATTTGCTTTCCCCTATCTGACAGATAGCACAACAAGGCATCCACGTTTTCCAGGAATAAATAAAAGTTTCTTGAAGGGGACCTATATACTGTTACAATTATAGAAGAACCCTCCTTCAGTTTAAGTTGACAGGCACATGCTTCTATAGGTTGCTCTAGACAAAACTTTTTTGTATCTAAGCTTTTTACACAGTGATAACTTTTGACATATATGGCAACTTCTCCTCTCACCTTATTCTCTCTACTCATATGTGCAGCTAGTTTATAACCACTGATATTTATCTTTTTCATATCAGACAAATGTGATGCTCAGACAGGAATAGTTTATCTATTACATTATCAGATGCAATGTCATCTAAAGGAACCAAGAACTCATCTACTTTATTCTTCAATGACGGAATATTTTGGTGAAAAATGGTAACATTATTTTTTACTTTAGTTTTGTGAAAATCTACTTCTTTCTTTAATCCGCCAGTATTTTGGTTAAATATTGTAATATTATTATTTACTTTACTGTTGTGAGAATCTTGTGAGTTTTGGATCTCTTTAGCACCTGCTTGCCTGAACTTTTCATTGGACACTGATATTAGTCTAAAAAAGAGGTACATCCATGAGTAATAGTGTCCACCCTTATGGATTTCGCTAGCAACCCTGCCAGTTTACCCTTCCCTTTCCTATTGAGGTGTAGGCAATTCCTTGTGAAATCCCCCCTATCATAGCCTCGACAGGATCCAATCCAATGTCTGACAGAGTGGCCGCCCTACACAACTGATCCAACTCCGTATTTACCCTCCTGACAGAGCGATTCAACTGGGGCTGATCATGCCGCACAAAACTGCTTTTCGGCGTGGCATTCATAGCCTGCTGGAGACGTGGGAGTAATGTATAAATAGCAATGGAGATTATTTTGAATAAAATATTATTTATCAGTTTCAAACAACAGACGAGTAATTATTGAAACCAAATTCCGGTTTCATACTTCTCCACCTGCTATACTCTCGATTATTGGAGAGGTGGTGGAGGATGATGGGGTGGTGTCAGGGGTAAAATCCCATCAGTAAGCCTGTTATTTTCAGCAGGAGTTGTAGCAAGTTCACGACAGCTCCCTAGAGGAAGGGTGTTTGTGTAATAAGGAGACATGAGAGCTGGTTTTAAAGTAATTTATGTATAATCCAATTAAATAGTTCTCCATGGCACATATATAACAATTCTTCTTCTTCTTCACTCTCAGGTGATGGAGTGGAGGACGCCCATAACATTGTAGATCTCTTACAGAGGCGTTCTTCTAAACATTACATATCCATAAAGATTTCACAGTATGTTTCATGTAAACAATCAGGTCTGTATGATCTAAATTTCTATGTAATGACACTAGATCTTCAAAAAATCATTCAGTCTTCTTCCCAATTGATGCGCTGATAATATCGGTAAACCATGACATATTTTTACGTATTTTGAGGCAGTTGATTTCTTTGAAAGCTTTACTTGGAGCCAAGATTGTTAAAATGTGGTAGCTCGCTCTTTGTTCATAAAGGCGAAAAATACCATGTCTTTAAATGCGAAACGCCAAAATTCATCAGGAAACCCTTGCACATCGATTACAATGTTAGTTGTTTGAGGTTCCATCGTGAAATGGTGTACTTGTTGTGCTATAACTATTATTTTATACAAGTCTGTGCACAATTCTGGTAAGTGGGCAGTAGTTGATGATCCAGTCATGTATTCTGGGAAATTTCTAGAGACTTCAAATTCAGTATAAATGTCAATACGATAACCATCCACTGATTCATTCTGTTTGGAGCAATCTATAACGATAAATTGGAGCCAGCTCCTTAAATTACTTTGGACTGAGCAGGCAACCCTCATTCTCTTCACTCTCATAATATGCAGGACGAAACCTAGCGTGCATATCAAAAAGCGGCTGTATACATTATTAGACCAATCTTGGTGTAAGTTGTCATATGGATAAAATTCAGTATTTAAGTATACCCGAGCCTTTGTTAAACTACATTTGACAAAGTCACTTGAATCGCGTTTGAGGTTCACTGTCCCATCAGTTTGAAATGCAATGACAATAAATCGACGTGTTTTTAACAGGAAAGATGTCTTAACAGTCCATGATTGATGGGCTGACCTGGGAAGTAGAGGATATTCAAACAGCTCCCATGATCCGAAATTTAAAAGCAGTTGACTCCCAAATCTAAGTATTTTTAAAGTTTCAAGCATTCTTCATTGATTACAGAGACGTGGAGCACCTTCCAAATTAATTTCTTCAGCACAGTTTTGTTCTCTCCTCCATTGGAACCCTTGATGTATTCATTATTGTCTCTTCCACTTCTTACTAATGTAAGTTCCTGCTTCACATCAACTAGAATCCTCCTCATATCCTCAATGTATGCCCTGAGCGTTTTGAGAGGTATGAATGTACTAAAAAGCTTGTACTCATTTGTTTGTGCCAGTTTATCTATAAACGCTTCTGCATTTTCTATAGCGTTCAAGTCTGATTTTGATGCTGACATTTAAGTTTTTCAGATTGATGAGATACCTCTCCTCATCGTGAAATGAATCTTCGAAGAGCAGCAATGAAAGCTTGGGAGGACAAATCAGTGACAAGCTCGATGTGTACTGCCTTTGTTGCCATGAAAACGAACAAGGCAATGTAGACCTTTGTCCTAGTTTTGCTCCACTTTCCTCCATTCCTTACTTGTATTGACCCTCCATAGCCAACCCCAGAATTAAGGAAAGGTCTGCTTTGCTCCACATGCACTGAAGGAAGTTGTCCCATAAGCTGTGTTGCAGTCATTGCCTTCAAGCGGTAGCAAGGAAGGCACTTGTGGATTATTTACCTGATGACAGATCTTCCATTGGGTATCCAGTACCTTTGTTTGCGGCTTGCTAAGAGCTGCTGAGATCCTGCATCCAACAAACGAAGATGCTCAGGAGGAAGAATCATAAGGTGCTTCTGACTGTAAGAAACTTTTGATTGTTCCAATCTGCCACCCACCATTAACAACTGTTCATCGTCCAACGAGGGGATGAAGTGAGTTCAGTTTGCTTTTCTTGGGGACTGGTCGGTAATGTTGTAGTTCTTCAATTTCCTTGTAATAATCTTGCTGTTGCACCATACGAATGACTGCCTTCGATACTCTGTGAAGTTCTCCTGGTGTTAGATTTGCCTCTTAGTGGGTTGCCACCTTTAAGAATAATGTTGGGCTGTCTCATTCACAATGCAAGTAGTTGCGAGTAAGTAAACATGTTGAACAACTTTTCTCCGGTGCGTCAGCTGATTCGTCTGCATACTTCATGGTGTTAATAGGCCATGCTGATGGTGGCTGATAGAGCCAGCAAGGACCTGTCCACTATAGCCTTCTGTCACCTAGCTGTTGTGGTGCAATTCCTCTCGAAATGATGTCAGCCGGATTGCTCTTAGAGGATACGTGGTTCCAGTCCTCTACTGCAGAGAATTGCTGAATTTCAGAGACACGATTCCCAACAAACTTTTTCCATTACGTTGGTTCTTTTGCTAACTATGTTAAGACCACAGTAGAATCTGTCCAAAAGAAAGGTTTTGGCGATGTTTAAGTGTAGCCCAGATTTAACCTTCTCCATTAATCTAGCCAGTAATAGGGCTGCACACATATCAAGTCTTGGCAATGATATTTGCTTGATTAGTGCTACGCGGGATTTCGAAGTTAAAAGCTTGATTCAGAAATTATTTTCTTCACAGACGCTTATAAGCTGAATGCAGGTTCCAGATGCTTTCTCGGAAGCATCTGAATATCCATGTAGCTCCAGCCACTTCACTCCATTCCTGATCACTCTTCGTTCGATATGAATGCTATTCAGTGATGGTAGGTGATTATTCGCCTTTTCCCATTGTGTCTTCAGGTCATCTGGTAACGGCGTGTCCCATTCTATTTGTCTTTGCCAGAGGTGTTGCAGAAACACTTTTCAAGTCACTACCACAGGTCCCAGAAGTCCCAATGGATAGAATATGGAGGCAACCCAAGAAAGTATACGTCGTTTAGACCAGTTTGCGTTACTATTTTCTGCATTGGAAGGTATCGCTATGAGGATGTCACAACAGACCCAAAGTCTTCACTGTTTCTTGCTGCTCGTTGTCCAGACCTCATGGTATTTGCATTTCACGACGTTCAGGTGGGATATATTCCAGCGAAATTGAATCGTTTGCACACCATTTACGAAGAGGAAACTCTCCTCTGTGGAGTAATCTAATAAGCTCTTCCTGCAGACTGAGTACCTCCTCTATGGTGTCATCTCCGCTCAAAACATCATCTACATAAAAATCCATTTCTGTTGTGGTTGCAGCCCTTTGACAAGTTCTCTCATCTTCTGCTAGTTAAGTTGTGGCCGAGCGGTTCTAGGCCCTTCAGTCCAGAACCGTGCGACTGCTACGATCGCAGGTTCGAATCCTGCCTCGGGCATGGATGTATGTGATGTTCTTAAGTTAGTTAGGTTTCAGTAGTTCTAAGTTCTAGGGGACTGATGACATCAGATGTTAAGTCCCATAGTGCTCAGAGCCATTTGAACCATTTTCTGCTAGTTGTAATAGACATCTTGTTGCTAAGCTCTACCATAAGCGACTGTTGTCAAACAATAAGCTTTGATTGGTTCGCTGGGAGACTCACGATATAGAATTCTTTGTAGGTCTTGATCTACCTTTCCGACTTCAATCTGTCAATACATTTTTGTAATGTCAGCAGTGAAAGCGTATCTGTGTATTCAGAACCGCAGGACAATTGAATATAAGCCATCTTGTAGTGTTGGTCCAACCATCAGTATGTCATTGAGGGAAGTGTTCGATGATGTCTTTGCTGAGGCATAAAACACTATTCGAAGTTTAGTAGTACT
Source organism: Schistocerca nitens (assembly GCF_023898315.1). Taxonomy (NCBI): domain Eukaryota; kingdom Metazoa; phylum Arthropoda; class Insecta; order Orthoptera; family Acrididae; genus Schistocerca; species Schistocerca nitens. Next base: position 832,019,879 of record NC_064616.1, on the reverse strand, counting down.
GCTTGATTCTTTAAGCACTGCGTGATGTGGCATGTAATACGTGCAGTTCTCCGTATCTGTGGTCACCAGTTCCATATGACCCAAATCCTCATATTGTCTCATAAATCTGACATACTGTGTCCTTAATTCTGGCTGTCACTGTAGCCTTCTCTCTAAGCGTTGTAAGCAGCCTGTAGCATTATTTACGGACTCTCCCAGTCCTGCACGATTATCTTTCACTGGTAGTTTCACCACGAATTTACCATTTGTATTCCTCTGAATGGTTTTCGCAAAATACTCCTCACATAATCGCTCTTCTTTTGTGTGCACAGAAACAGACTTCATTACTTCTTGTTGCCAGAACCTTTAGACCTGAATGTTAAGGTTGGTATTGCGTGCAAGGCATGACAGTACTTTACGAGCGTTGGACTTAACTGAATGAGGATGTATCTTTTCTGACACAATCCAACCAAATGATGTTTCCTGTAAGGTTGGGTGGTTATCTCTTTTCAGTTGACCAGAGCGCAATACATCAAAAAAGATCGATGCTCCAAGCATAATATCAATCTCACCAGGTTTGTTAAATGATGGGTCTGCTAACCTTACGTGATTAGGAAACTGCCAGATGGAGGTTTCAAGGGACGCTGTTGGGAGTCGCCTTGTTATACGCGGTAGTAATGCACAGACAGCATGTGTACCGTAGTCAGCAACTCTTGAGGAAATGTGCAAGCTGTAAACGTGCGACTATTCTACTGTCTGAACATCGCTGATGGCACTTATTGGTATCGGATGCAGACTGAGCTGTAGTCCCATCCGATCTGCTAAGCTCCTAGACATAAAGTTCATTTGTGAGGCACTGTCAAGAAGTGCCCTGCATTTCTACGCCTTCCCATTTTTGTCAGCAACGTTTACAAGTGCAGTAGATAATAACACTTCCGCACGTTGGTGGTCTCCTTTCACTGTGCAGTATGTTTGCTGTTATTGTTTCTACTGTCACTATTACTGGCTTGTTCCTTGTGCGATAATGCGTTGTGGTGCTTGTTACAAATGCAGTTTTCCTTCTGCCTGTGATTCGAGCCCAGAGAGTTTAAACAAAATTTTTGTCTGTTCACGAAGTCTATTCTGCTAGCCGTATCGCTCTCTTTGAACTTAGGACACCTACTTAGATTATGCGTTGAGTCGCAGAACGCACAGTCGGGAGCGAGATGTGTACGTTGATAACTGTTGTCTTCTGCCTTAGTACGCTGCGCGACCGACTGCTGGGAATGGGGCAGCATTTTTCGGGATGAATGAGCTCTAACGTCTAAAAGCTGTTTCTAGAAATGCCACCACATCTTTCAGACAAGGGTATGTGGTGTCAGCCGTTTTACATTCCCACTGTTTCCTCAGAGTCACACTAATGTGATCCAACAAAATGTGCGAGAGCAATATTTCATGCAATGGAATGCCGACCTGCTTTACGTGAATGGCGTTCAGATTTCTCATTAGTTGATTAATTAACATCCGTAAGTCGTTAAAAGATTCAACTTCGTTGTTGGGGAGATTCAGAAGTTCTTTTAAATGCAAATCAACAGTTAACTTGGGATTGTCATACATCTGAACGATAAAATCCCATGCAATCTTAAAGTTACTTCCTTTAAGAGGTAAGTTTTCAACCAGCTTACGGAATCGCCAGACAAACATGACAATAAATAATAATATCGCTGGACATCAGTTAAGGCTTCATTGCTAATAACTAGTGCCTTAAGGGTATCGAAGAAATGCATGAATTCTGCTACGTTACCATTGAATTTTGGTAATGAAATTGCTGGGAGCTTTATTTCACGTCCACTGCATGAACTTGCAGACTGAGGTGGTAATACAATATTTGATCGGAGTAGTGTCTTTGATTCTAAATTTAAGCACAAGTCTTCAAATGACTCTCTGTCTTCATCAAGAGATTCTTCTACATAGTTAATCTCTAACTGAGTTTGGATGTCGTTGTATTCATCTTTTCTTGTATTTAGCAGCGACTGCCTTACTCTGATGTCGTTGAGATTGGGTGCTTCATGAAAGCTATTAACAAATGTGGGGATTCCATTCACTCGTGACTAGATTCCTGCTCTTTTCTTAATTAAATTTCATTTCTAGGCAGGATCCATATTTCAGGAGAGTAGCACAAAGGATAATAGATTAAGGAAATAGAGCCAGGCTTCTCACAGGGTAGGACGACGGTACCTGTAGAGCACTGACATGGGTACAGCTGCTGGCGGAGACGGCGACGGACGGCGCTCACTGATGCGCTAGTGTTGTGTTATTGGAACTACTTGGCTGTGTTACTACGTCTGCTGGCTTGAGGTGCACTTCACAACACGATTCTCGCGGCGTTTGTACCTTGGACAGGTCTAGTGCGAACGTCTGTCACTACTGCTGCTTGAGATAAATGCTGCCGGCCGAAGTGGCCGTGCGGTTAAAGGCGCTGCAGTCTGGAACCGCAAGACCGCTACGGTCGCAGGTTCGAATCCAGCCTCGGGCATGGATGTTTGTGATGTCCTTAGGTTAGTTAGGTTTAACTAGTTCTCAGTTCTAGGGGACTAATGACCTCAGACGTTGAGTCCCATAGTGCTCAGAGCCATTTGAACCATTTTTTTAGATAAATGCTGAGCGTATGCTAATCTCTTGATTGGAATACTCTCTTTCAAATTCTGAAGGTGGCAGGGGTAAAATACAGGGAGCGAAAGGCTATTTACAATTTGTACAGAAACCAGATGGCAGTTATAAGAGTCGAGGGACATGAAAGGGAAGCAGTGGTTGGGAAGGGAGTGAGACAGGGTTGTAGCCTCTCCCCGATGCTATTCAATCTGTATATTGAGCAAGCAGTAAAGGGAACAAAAGAAAAGTTCGGAGTAGGTATTAAAATCCATGGAGAAGAAATAAAAACTTTGAGGTTCGCCGATGACATTGTAATTCTGTTAGAGACAGCAAAGGACTTGGAAGAGCAGTTGAACGGAATGGATAGGATCTTGAAAGGAGGGTATAAGATGAACATCAACAATAGGAAAACGAGGATAATGGAATGTAGTCGAATTATGTCGGGTGATGCTGAGGGAATTAGTTTAGGAAATAAGACACGAAAAGTAGTAAATGAATTTTGCTATTTGGGGAGCAAAATAACCGATGATGGTCGAAGTAGAGAGGATATAAAATGTAGACTGGCAATGGCAAGGAAATCGTTTCTGAAGAAGAGAAATTTGTTAACATAGAGTATAGATTTAAGTGTCAGAAAGTCGTTTCTGAAAGTATTTGTATGGAGTGTAACCATGTATGGAAGTGAAACATGGACGATAAATAGTTTGGACAAGAAGAGAATAGAAGCTTTCGAAATGTGGTGCTACAGAAGAATGCTGAAGATTAGATGGGTAGATCACATAACTAATGAGGAGGTATTGAATAGGATTGGGGAGAAGAGAAGTTTGTGGCACAACTTGACTAGAAGAAGGGATCGGTTGGTAGAACATGTTCTGAGGCATCAAGGGATCACCAATTTAGTATTGGAGGGCAGCGTGGAGGGTAAAAATCATAGAGGGAGACCAAGAGATGAATACACTACACAGATACAGAAGGATGTAGGCTGCAGTAGGTACTGGGAGATGAAGCAGCTTGCACAGGATAGAGTAGCATGGATAGCTGCATCAAACCAGTCTCAGGACTGAAAACCACAACAACAATGCTAGTCTCAGAGAATCACACAGAAAGCCACGATAACCGGATACTCGTAATTCGCGGTACGTGAAAATCAAAGCACTTAACTTTTGTGCTTGAACATGTTCGACTAGTTGTATCCGCGCCCGGAGAACCAAAATCTAGGCAGCCGCAAAACGCGCGGTAGTTCTGCGCTGCCTCGCTCTTTCTCAGTCCACACAAATGCATACACTTGTTGCAAAGGAAAGGAGGTTGGAAATGAAAGTACGTGATTGGTAAAAGTGGACTGTATTTAGGCACAACAGTGCGAGACACAGTTACAGATGCGCGTGCGCAGATTGGAGGTCACGGCGCATCTCCCCTGTCCTGGCCAGTTCCGGTCGTACATTGTGTGGACAGTCGGGCAGAAACAATTCTTACTTGCAGCGAGTGTCCGGTCGCTACTGCGCCCTTGTGGCACTTTGCACCAATACAGAACAACCATTTTAATATGGCTGTATTTAGAAGCTTTTTGTCACATACATCAATTGGCCTGATTTTTGTTGTCCTGTGGACAGAACCGTTGTACATGACAGTGATTTGTGGGATGATATCAGCTCATTCAAAGGAACCATGAAGGTAGAGACAGATTAGATTAGATTAGATTAGTACTTGTTCCATAGATCGTGAATACGACACTTCGTAATGATGTGGAACGTGTCAGGTTAATAAAAGGTGTCTATACAAGATATTACATTAGACAAAATATTACATGACACTCAATATTATTATTATTATTATTATTATTATTATTTTGAGGTTGGGGGATTACTCACTTACTATATCCAAAAATTCATCTAATGAGTAGAAGGAATTGCCATTAAGAAATTCTTTTAATTTCCTTTTAAATGTCATATGACTATCTGTCAGACTTTTGATGCTATTAGGTAAGTGACCAAAGACTTTTGTGGCAGCATAATTTACCCCCTTCTGAGCCAGAGTTAGATTTAACCTTGAGTAGTGAAGATCATCCTTACTCCTAGTGTTGTAGCCATGTACACTGCTATTACTTTTGAATTCGTTCGGATTGTTAATAACAAATTTCATAAGTGAATATACAGGGTGTTTAAAAATGACCGGTTTATTTGAAACGGCAATAAAAACTAAACGAGCAGCGATAGAAATACACCGTTTGTTGCAATATGCTTGGGACAACAGTACATTTTCAGGCAGACAAACTTTCGAAATTACAGTAGTTACAATTTTCAACAACAGATGGCGCTGCGGTCTGGGAAACTCTATAGTACGATATTTTCCACATATCCACCATGCGTAGCAATAATATGGCGTAGTCTCTGAATGAAATTACCCGAAACCTTTGACAACGTGTCTGGCGGAATGGCTTCACATGCAGATGAGATGTACTGCTTCAGCTGTTCAATTGTTTCTGGATTCTGGCGGTACACCTGGTCTTTCAAGTGTCCCCACAGAAAGAAGTCACAGGGGTTCATGTCTGGCGAATAGGGAGGCCAATCCACGCCGCCTCCTGTATGTTTCGGATAGCCCAAAGCAATCACACGATCATCGAAATATTCATTCAGGAAATTAAAGACGTCGGCCGTGCGATGTAGCCAGGCACCATCTTGCATAAACCACGAGGTGTTCGCAGTGTCGTCTAAGGCAGTTTGTACCGCCACAAATTCATGAAGAATGTCCAGATAGCGTGATGCAGTAATCGTTTCGGATCTGAAAAATGGGCCAATGATTCCTTTGGAAGACATGGCGGCCCAGACCAGTACTTTTTGAGGATGCAGGGACGATGGGACTGCAACATGGGGCTTTTCGGTTCCCCATATGCGCCAGTTCTGTTTATTGACGAAGCCGTCCAGGTACAGATAGGCTTCGTCAGTAAACCAAATGCTGCCCACATGCATATGGCCGTCATCAATCCTGTGCACTATATCGTTAGCGAATGTCTCTCGTGCAGCAATGGTAGCGGCGTTGAGGGGTTGCCGCGTTTGAATTTTGTATGGATAGAGGTGTAAACTCTGGCGCATGAGACGATACGTGGACGTTGGTGTCATTTGGACCGCAGCTGCAACACGGCGAACGGAAACCCGAGGCCGCTGTTGGATCACCTGCTGCATTAGCTGCGCGTTGCCCTCTGTAGTTGCCGTACGCGGTCGCCCAACCTTTCCAGCACGTTCATCAGTCACGTTCCCAGTCTGTTGAAATTTTTCACACAGATCCTTTATTGTATCGCTTTTCGGTCCTTTGGTTACATTAAACCTCCGTTGAAAACTTCGTCTTGTTGCAACAACACTGTGTTCTAGGCGGTGGAATTCCAACACCAGAAAAATCCTCTGTTCTAAGGAATAAACCATGTTGTCTACAGCACACTTGCACGTTGTGAACAGCACACGCTTACAGCAGAAAGACGACGTACAGAATGGCGCACCCACAGACTGCGTTGTCTTCTATATCTTTCACATCACTTGCAGTGCCATCTGTTGTTGAAAATTGTAACTACTGTAATTTCGAAAGTTTGTCCGCCTGAAAATGTACTGTTGTCCCAAGCACATTGCAACAAACGGTGTATTTCTATCGCTGCTCGTTTAGTTTTTATTGCCATTTCAAATATACCGGTCATTTTTGAAACACCCTGTAAATATCAACTGTGTATTCCATGTAAAAAGTCTTTCCCATACATTAACGTAATTAATCAAAGTTGTACATGCTATTTCAATGCGGTCTGATGTTGTGTAGTCTACTATACACATTTGTATTTTGTAGAGTATTGTTCACCCTTCATACATATAATGTATTTTTTTACGAAATCCATGCGATGTACATTGTCTCTGGATGAATAAACTACTACTACTACTACAAACTGACTGTCAATATTCATTATCCCAATTTTATGACTAATGACATGTAGTGCACCTGTCTACTACTCGACGTAATAATTCTTATTGCCTTCTTTTGCAGTAATAGCATGTCCTTACAACCTGATGAGTGATCACAGAGCATTAATCCACAGCTTGTATGGCTATCAAAGACATCATATAAAGCTAGCACATATTGGTCAGTAATTATGCATCTTTACCTCCTCACAAGGGTGACAGAGGCCACAAAAATGACATTGTTTGTTTCAGGATCATGTCTGCGATGCAGTTTTGTGACCGTTTTGTATTCTGTTTGCAGGTAGCATATTTTCGTTTAAAAAATTAATTATTTAGGTCAGGTATGTTGTGGAAAGTAGTTTCTCAAAGTGCATCTTCTGGTGGGGAAGTAGCAGGACGTTGACAGTTTGTGTTGTTTACGAAGATTTTATTTAATATTTCTGGCAATATTAAAGTTTCTTGCCTGCTTTAACACCCCCTATCGTCTGCAGCTATAGTGCTCGTGCGTTGCTACGGAAAGCAATATTTCTGTCACACCAGACGGCTATCCAAGCTGACTTGTGCATGGATCGACGAAGGTGTTGGCGCGGTACACTCGTGGACGTTGTCCATATATTAAGCCCGGTCCACACGCAACGATCTGTCTGCGCAGACATCGGTGCAGATGTCTGTACATGCAAAAGATCGCTGCAAATGTGGTGTGTTCACACGACACAAACCCCAATCTACTACTCGCCCGCCATCTGTCGGTGTAGAAAAGAAATATCAGTGGCAAGCGACTACGCTCCCCGTAAACGTCAAACATTTAATTCAGTTATTTTGAAATATAGAAATGGAGGAAGTTCTGTTGTGGTCTGTGTTCGCAACTTGTGTTGCAAAAAACATTCAGACCAAACGCAGGAAACAGAGAAAGCGGGCAAAATGGTGTAGACAGTGGCTGCTAAAGCGAAAGCAGTTTTCTCACGTAAATTTACTGAGAGAGTTGCAGGACGAACCTAACGACTGGCGAAATTATTTGCGGATGGATGTCGAAACTTATAATTATCTCTTAAAGCTTGTAACCCTTCATATTATGAGAAAAAATACTTGTATGGGCAGGGCAATTTCTCCTCATGAACGGCTGACGGTAACATTGACACTCCAATTTCATCTTCAATTGTACTCCTGCTTGGTCTTGGTGTTTCTTGATCACTAAGAAAGCCAAGCAGATCAAAATACCATAACGTTGGCTGGTATACTTGATCTACTCCTACACCAGATCTAGATTTCTGAACTTTGGATAACTCAATTAGAGCATTGTATGCTGCAGTCTTTTTGTCTCGGTCACTATATTCTTTACTTTTAATCTTCCACAAACATGGGTGGTTTCTACATATTTCCATGAATTCACTTACAAACTCTCGAGAACACTGACGAGTATCAGCCAATTTAATGCCCGGTGTGCACAAATACAAACACTAGACTGAGCAAACAGCTGTTTCGCGCCAGATTTGCGGCGATCTCCTGTCCACACGCTCCAACTTGTCTGCGCAGATGTGGTTTGAACCCACAGATTTGAGAGGTTTCGCTCAAACCTCCAACTCCAACTTCCAGGTTTGCACACACCTCAGGTTGGTGTAAATCTTCTGTCCACACGCAACGATCTGTCTGCGCAGATGTGATGTGCGCAGACATTTGCGCAGACAAATCGTAACGTGTGGACGGGCCTTTAGAAAATGCAGCTTGTTATACGTGTGGCAGCACTGTCATCACCATGGGTCTAACCTCCTTGGTCTCTGCATAGGTATTTCCGTCGTCTTTGGTCGCGAAATCGAAGTAAGGAAGAAGTAGGCGAAGTGTACCGTAAAAGGTGTTGAGAATTATCGAAGCGAACGTAAAATCGTTAAACAATGTTGCATAAATTGGGACAAGTTGCAGCAAGATCTGGCTCCTTGCGTTCGGGTAAGTTTGTTTTGTTATTAATGCATTTACTTTCAGATTTAGTGTCTTATTAGGATAGTTCTAATTTAGGAATCTGAAGTAGTAATGATCTGTACGAATGGTTTGCTAATTTAATGTTTGTTGCCAGGAGTATCGAGGGCTTACCATCCACCAGCAGACTTTAAGCCACAATCTATGAACGATTTACCGGTGCCGCAAGGCTCCTGGCAGGCGAACTACGAAGAGAAACAACGCAGATATAATACGCACTTATTCGGTGGCGTAGCATTTGCCGCATTTTCATTGCTTGTGGTAAGTAATTTTTTTTATGGGAGAAAAAGAAACTTTTTTTTTGATACCGTTAATAGTAGCAGTGTTTTAAGATTAAATGAATTCAGTATTTTTTGTAAAGATTGAATTATTCTTTCGTTCATTTTCATCCACAGTAAAATATTTTCAGTCTTACCTGTAAATTTTAAATTGACATTTCTACAGTAAGCGAAATGGTGCAGTTGGCGGAAAAAATACGTGCAGTGTGCTCCCACGACTCACATCTTCCTTCTAGACATGAAATTGAGTTTTACTTTGTTACTACAGTCTTTATCGGCTTCATTATTTGTAAATGCAGTTATTTGCACATATTTAGCTATTGCGGTACTGCTTTCTGGTACCTAGGTTTTTTTTCTTTTCCCCCCCAATTGAACAGTATAGTGCTGAATAATTTCTATTTTGAAAGTAGGCTAGTATTAATTTTCATTACCATTGTTTTGTTCTGAGTCTTTCTTTTTTATTTTTCAGGCAAAGAACTCTGGACTGTTTTACATGAACTGGGCTCCACCTGAATTGAAGAAGGAATAGATTATCTTAGTTGAATAGTAATCTTGTATATATTTAACTATTTATTTATTAATTTATGACCTAGCTGTTTATTGTATGTTCTGTTTCACTGATGATTAAAATGATTGATGTTATGAAGCTGATGTGTGCTGGCAAACATCTTGTAAAAATGTTCCTTCTATTTCAACATAATGACTGTGGGGACAGTAGTTCAGTGTTTCAATTTGTAGTTGTTCATATAGTTTTTTGGGCTGAGTTCAAAAGCAGAAGGCATAGTCTAGAAAAATGTAGATTAATACATTTCTACTGGTTTCATAGTCGGGTAACTCTAGTTGATTGTCCCCCTCCCCCAATTCTGCCCTCAAAAACACTCCTGCCTGGGTTCTGTCATGTTACATAGCTTTACTAATTTATTTTATTGAGAACTTTTATCCTTTAGTATTGACTACTAAGAGATGGATGAACTGTGTGACTAATCTGCTTCAGCCTAGGTGATGTAGGATCTCAACTATTACAGTTGTTTCTGAATTCAACTTTTTGTATGAAGTTCATGCAGAAAATATTGAAACTGTGTTGTGAGTAGAAATATTCTGTCCATGGAAATTTTATTTGCCCCAGGGCAGAAGTAACATATTAGACACAGTCTAGGAACTAATATGATTGCATGACTATTGTGGAGAGGACTGGATTATGTTTGAAATAAACTAGACCAGCAGCCACACTATATTTTAGAATAAAGGTCCAGTATTACTAGAGCTTTCCACTTCAGTTTTAAATCTTCAAAATTTAACCTTCATTTACTTATGCTCCAGGATGTTCTTGTAACCTGTCATGATTTTTAAGTAGTTGCAGGAAAGCTTTATTTTTAAAGCAGTTTGTTCTGATAAGTTAGTGTACATATTATAAAACCAGTAATGTATTTTGAACAGTGTTAATAATTTTCAAACTAGTACTGCATGTAGAGACCTGCAGATAAAACTTCATAAGCTTGGAAACTGCATGTATACATACACAGCATAGCCAAGGTTTAGAATTCCTAATTTACAGCATTGTGAACTTTCTTAAAGACGTTTTGTTAATTTGGGCTCTTTGATACTACTACTCTTATGGTGATGGAAGTGCTGATATTGTCAAAAATGAAGTGTGTGAAAGAACAGGTGCAATAAGCTACTACTTAAAAGTACATTATCAGTAAAGACTATTAGGCTTCTGTGAGTTTCAGTCCACAACATGACCACACTGTAGCAAAGATGCAATATGACTGCTCTGCAACTGTGAACACCACTGCATTTTATCTTGGTGGGGGGTGGGGTACCTCCAAAGAACCTATGGCAAACTGCAGTAGTAATCAGGTCAGTATAGCCCTACTCACACTATCTGAAATTGTGTACGTGTGCTAAAGTTATAAATGAAACAATACGCAGTAGTGTATACAGTGAAAGGAGATCCCTGACACGTTATTGCTTTGCACATTGACCACGAACAATTGTAATGTGTTTTGTATACGTACCACCATTGCTTTACACCTATAAACAACTTTGTTTTAGTCATGTAGCTCAGTATTGCCAGTATTTTGTGCTTAAAAGTTAAGTTGGCAACATGGCTTCCACTTCTTGTGACTCACTTGTCATATAAAGCGGGGTAGTTTTTTGTCGGTGTACTTATTTGCTGCAAATCATATGCCATCAGGTGAGTGAGTAAAATCCTTTTCCCCGACATCCTGGAGTTTCCATTGTCATAATTTTCTGAGAAGTTTCTTTTTGAAAGTAGTTGCTTTTGTAATTACATTATTTAGCTAATGATTATGTATGACCAGTAATATTAAATTTTATTCGTGTATTGAGAAGGAAGAAAAATAGTTACAAATGTGAAGCAATAATTAAATATATTTCACTGCTTTAGATAACTTACAGCAGGTTATGAGAAATCTAGATGCATTATTGATGCATCTAGATCTGTGCCCTTCAGGTGCAGTTGAAAAACGCACAGGAGGAGCTAGATAGGATGAGGAGGGAGAAGGGGGTTGGGGAATGGGAGCTGGCTGTTGGCAAGAGATCTGCTAGGAGAAGGAGATTTTCAGATAGTTTTACTATTGGTGTTTGTAATAGATATGACCAACTGTCAGAGTCTAGTGGAGAGGAATCTCTAGTAGCTGTAGATGTAGGAAGTATGCAGCAGACCTCAGCAGTTACGGTGGCTAGGACAGTTGCAAAGTCGTAAGAGAAAGAAGAAGGTTCTGCTGTTAGGTAGTTCTCATGGTAGAGGTGTAGGCCAGCAGTTGCAGGAAGTTTTGGGGAGTGAGTACCAGGTCACCAGCATTGTGAAGCCTAATGCAGGATTGGCTCAGGTGACGTTTAACATAGGGGGGTTATGTAGGGATTTTACTAAAGAGGATCAGGTAGTGATTGTGGGTGGGGCTGGTAATAGTATTGATAGGGATGGGGAGTATGACATAGATGGTGACCTGGAAAAGATAGCCACTCAGACTGGCAACACGAATGTGCATTTCGTGGAACTGTTTCAGCGTCACGATCGGCCTCATCTTAATACAGCCGTCAGGCGTAATAACATGAGACTTGGGGGTGCGCTGATGACAGAAGGCATGAGTCACATTTCAGTGGTGTCGGTGGAGTCTATCAGCAGGACGGGTTTCACTAGACATGGCCTGCACCTCAACAGGTATGGGAAGGGGAGGTTGGCAAAACTTATAGGTGACAGCATAGGTGGGGGTGGTGGGATCACTCATGGGAAAATTCCGGTAGTTGTGGGTGTTAGAGCTGTACTCTTTTTAGATTGAAGTCAGCTGATAGGTATTCCTGCTTAAGGGAAGTCTCTCTAACAAAGAAACCACTTTCTACAAAGCTTGGGTATCCGATTAATGAGGGAATTAGTATATTTCATCAAAATATACAAGGTATTAGAGATAAAGTTAGTGAACTGCTTATAAATGTTGACTCTGAAATTATTGGTGTATCTGAACACTTCTTAAATAAGGAGATAATTCAGAGGCTTCCTTTACCAGGATACAGGTTGGCTGGCAGCTTTTCTAGGAGCTCTTTGCGGTGTGGGGGAGTAGCCATGTATGTGAAAAACGGTATCCCATTTGAGTCAATTGATGTTTCAAAGTACTGCACTGAAAAGGTGTTTGAATGTTGTGCAGGTGTGGTTAAATTTAGTGGAGCTAAACTTCTTACTGTTGTTATTTATAGATCCCCAGACTCCGATTTCACAACATTTTTGCTAAAGCTAGAGGAGGTTCTTGGTTCACTTTATAGGAAATACAAAAAGTTAGTTATATGTGGTGACTTCAATATTAATTGTATAAGTGATTGTGCAAGGAAAAGGATGCTGGTAGACCTCCTTAATTCATATAATCTTATGCAAACCGTATTCTTTCCAACGAGAGTGCAAGGGAACAGTAGAACAACCATAGACAATATTTTTGTTCATTCGTCATTATTAGAAGGGCATTCTGTTAGCAAAAAGGTGAATGGCCTTTCAGATCATGATGCACAGATTTTAAGTCTAAAAGATTTTTGTGCTGCAACACATGTTAAATATAGTTACCAACTTTTTAGGAAAGCTGATCCAGTTGCTGTACAGACTTTTGTAAACCTTATCAAGGAACAAGAGTGGCAAGATGTTTATAGTGCTGATACAGTAGACTATAAATATAATGCTTTCCTCAAGACTTTTCTCGTGCTCTTTGAAAGTTGCTTTCCGTTAGAACGTTCAAAACAGGGTATTAGCACAAACAGGCAGCCTGGGTGGCTGACTAAAGGGATAAGAATATCTTGTAGAACAAAGTGGCAATTATATCAAAACGTTAGAAACAGTCACAATCTAAATGCAGCAGCCCATTACAAACAGTATTGTAAGGTGCTTAAAAAAGTTATTAGGAAGGCAAAAAGTATGTGGTATGCAGATAGAATAGCTAAGTCTCAGGATAAAATTAAAACCATATGGTCAGTCGTAAAGGAAGTGGCTGGTCTGCAGAGACAGGTCGAGAATATAGAATCAGTGCGTAGTGGGGATGTCCGTGTTACTGATAAGTCGCATATATGTACAGTACTTAATAATCACTTTCTGAATATAGCAGGTGAACTAAATAGAAACCTAGTCCCAACAGGGAATCATATAGCGCTCTTAGAAAAAAGTGTTCCGAGACTGTTACCTGAAATGCTCCTCCATGATACTGACAAGAGGGAGATTGAGTTAATAATTAAATCACTAAAGACCAAGAACTCTCATGGATATGATGGGGTATCTAGCAGAATACTGAAGTATTGTTCCACGTATGTTAGCTCAGTACTTAGCCATATCTGTAACTTTTCCTTTAGGAGTGGTCGGTTTCCTGACCGATTAAAGTACTCGGTAGTGAAGCCACTTTATAAAAAGGGAGACAGGGATAATGTTGACAACTATAGACCTATTTCTATGCCATCGGTGTTTGCTAAAGTTATCGAGAAGGTTGTATATACAAGGTTACTGCAGCATTTAAATTCACATAATTTGCTGTCAAATGTACAGTTTGGTTTTAGAAATGGCTTAACAACTGAAAATGCTATAGTCTCTTTTCTCTGTGAGGTTTTGGACAGATTAAATAAAAGGTTGCGAACGTTAGGTGTTTTCTTTGATTTAACGAAGGCTTTTGACTGTGTTGGCCACAAAATATTACTGCAGAAGTTGGAACATTATGGAGTAAGGGGAGTAGCTTACAATTGGTTCGCCTCCTACTTTAAGAACAGAAAGCAGAAGGTAATCCTCTGCAATATTGAGAGTGGTAATGATGTTCAGTCCCAATGGGGCACTGTTAAATGGGGCATTCCCCAAGGGTCGGTGCTGGGGCCACTGCTGTTTCTTATTTATATAAATGATATGCCTTCTAGTATTACAGGTGATTCAAAAATATTTCTGTTTGCTGATGACACCACCTTGGTAGTGAAGGATCTTGTGAGTAATATTGAAACATTATCAAATAATGTAGTTCATGATATAAGTTCGTGGCTTGTGCAAAATAATTTGATGCTAAATCACAGTAAGACTCAGTTTTTACAGTTTCTAACTCACAATTCAACAAGAACTGACATTTTAATCAGACAGAATGGGCATGTTATAAGCGAGACGGAACAGTTAAAGTTCCTAGGCGTATGGATAGATAGTAAGTTGTTGTGGAAAGCCCATGTTCAGGATCTTGTTCAGAAACTAAATGCCGCTTTATTTACCATTAGAACAGTATCTGAAATAAGTGACATTTCAACACGAAAAGTAGTATACTTCGCATATTTTCATACGCTTATGTCATATGGTATTATTTTTTGGGGTAACTCTTCTGATTCAAAAAGGGTATTTTTGACTCAAAAACGGGCTGTTCGAGCTATGTATGGTGTAAGTTCGAAAACCTCTTGTCGACCCCTATTCAATAGTCTGGGAATTTTGACATTGCCCTCACAGTATGTATTTTCTTTAATGTCGTTTGTTGTTAGCAATATTAGCTTATTCCCAAGAGTTAGCAGCTTTCACTCAGTTAATACTAGGCAGAAATCAAATCTGCATGTGGAATGCACTGCCTTGACTCTTGTGCAGAAAGGAGTGCAGTATTCTGCTGCATCCATTTTCAATAAGCTACCACAAGAACTCAAAAACCTTAGCAGTAGCCCAAACACTTTTAAGTCTAAACTGAAGCGTTTCCTCATGGCTCACTCCTTCTATTCTGTCGAGGAGCTCCTGGAAGAGCTAAAAAATTAAGCAAATTCCAGTGTTACATTCTTGATTTTCTTTATTTAAACTAACGACTTGTCGCCTGAATATGTTTCTTATATTTCATTTCATTCTGTTTCTACAATCGTGTTATAATTTCATGTATTGACTCGTTCCATGACCATGGAGACTTCTCCTAAATGTGGTCCCACGGAACAATAAATAAATAAATAAATAAATTGAGCTACATGTCGGACAAAAAGAAACGTTTAGTAGTTTGTGGAGATTTCAATGCAGATTTCGTAGAAGATGCTGACAGGAAAAATGAACTAGTCAGTTTGACTTCAGTAGTTAAGTTTCCAAGTCATGTGCAGCTGGACCCTGATTGCATACTAGATTTATACACAGTGCTCAGGCTTAAACAATGAATATATACTCAATAGTAAATGGGTATCTGATCATGGTTTACAATTAATGGAAATAAACAATATAGCACCTTATAGCCCTGAGGCAGGATCATACAAAGCAGTGAGGTTTGTTAATGGGAACAGAATAGTTTGAGTTATATTGGAAAGAGGTGCCAATGTCATTCAATTTATTACTTAGTGAAATTTTCTCAGTATGTGAAAGTAGCTTTGCCAAAGAAATTATCCTGACAATACATCATAAAACCAGCCTAATCAATTTATGAAAATAGTGTAATTGAATAGATGAAAAATCTACTTGCCAAGCTGTGGTGGCAGCAGCAGTACTTGTCTCATCCCGTCCAGTAAGTCTCCCCTGACCCGTGGTAGGGGCAACTTTTCTGAAGTCCACTCATTTTGTAAACCTCACCAGTCCTTTTTCTTCACCCCTCTTCCTTCCCCTTCAAACCTTCTGCCAGATAGAGTTGCTGGCTCCAAAAGCTTGTAAATTTCAGTACCTTTATATGTGTGTTCTCCTGCCACACTTGGTGAGTGGATTTGTTATCTATACAGTTACATTATACTTTCATAAAAAAGAAAGCCATGGTGGAAATTACCTACATATGTACTCCATACTCAACTGTACGGTGCATGGCTGAGGGTATCTTGTACCACTGTTAGTCATTTCCTTTCCTGTTCCAATAGCAGACAGAACAAGGGAAAAACTACTATCTACATGCCTCTATACTAGACTTAATTTTTCTTGTCTTGCCTTCGTGGTCCTTACATGAAATGCACATTGGTGACGGCAGTCAGATTCAAATGCCATTTCTCTAAATTTTCTCAATAGTGTTCCTTGAAAAGAATGTTGTCTTCCCTCCAGGGATTCCCATTTGTGTTCCCGAAGCATCTCCATAATACTTGTTCGAATCTACTGGTAACAAATCTAGCAGATCGCTTCAATGTCTTCTCTTAATCCAACCTAGTACCGATCCCAGACACACTAGCAGTACTCAAGGTCACACTAGTGTCCTATATGTGGTCTCTTTATAGATGAACCACACTTTCCTAACGCTTTCCCATAAACCAAAATCAACCATTCACCTTCCCTACTACAATCCTTACATGTCCTTTCGATATCATTCTGCAATGCTGTGCCTAAATATTTAATCAAAAGTGACTGCGTCAAGCAGCACATTACTACATCCACATGAGGTTCATGGCAGAGGGTATGTCCCATTCTACCAGTTATTAGGGTTTCTTCCTTTTATGTTTACATATGGAGTGTGGGAAGAATGATTGTTCAAATGCCTGTTTGCATGCAGTAATTATTCTGATCTTATCCTCATGATCCCTATGTGAGCGATTCATAGTGGCTTGTAGTATATTCCTCGAGTAATTATTTAAAGCTAGTTCTTGAAACTTTAATGGACTTTCTCGGAATAGTTTATGTCTATCTTCAAGAGTCTTCTAGTTCAGTTCCTTCAGTATCACTGTGACACTCTTCCACAGATTAAACAAATCTGTGACCATTTGTGCTGCCCTTATTTGTATATATTACATATCCACTGTTTGTCCTATCTGGTACTGGTCCGACATACTTGAGCAGTATTCTAGAATGTGTTGCACGAGTGATTTGTAAGCAGTCTCCTTTGTAGACTGATTGCACTTTCCCAATATTCTACCAATAAACCAAGTTCTACCACCTGCATTACCCAGGACTCAGTGTATATGATCATTCCATTCCATTTCATATACCTACAAAGTGTTACACCAAGGTATTTGTATGAATTGGCCGATTCAAACTGTGACTCACTGATATTATAATCATAGGCTTCTATGTTTTTCATTTTATGGAGTGCACAGTTTTACATTTCTGAACATTTCACCATGTTGCCAATCTTTGCACCACTTTGAAATCTTATCAAGATCAAAGTATTTATGCAGCTTCTTTCAGATAGTACTTCATTATAGATAACTGCATCATCTGCAAAACTCCCAGTTTTACCATTGATATTGTCTGCAAGGTCATTAATATACAACATGAACAGCAAGGCTCCCACCACCCTTCCCTGGGGAAGGGGAGGGAGGGGGGTTGGGGGTAACATCTGAAGTTACTTCTACATGTGACGTTGACACTCCATCCAAGATAACATGCTGTGTCTTCCCTACCAGAAAGTCCTCAATCCAGTCATAAATTTCACTTTTGACAAGAAGTGTAGGTGTGGTGCTGAGCAAAACGCTTTTCGGAAATCAAGAACTACAGCACCTACTTGATTGCCTGGATCCATAGTTTTTTGTATGTCATGGGAGAAAAGTGCGAGTTGGATTTCACAAGATTGATGTTTTAGAAATTCTTGCTGATTGACACTGAGGAAGTCATTTTGTTCAAGATACATGATTATGTTTGAGCTCAGAATATGTTATAAGATTCTACAACAAATCAATGTCAAGGATATTGCATGGAAGTTTTGTAGATCACTTCTACTGCCCTTCCTGTAGATGGGTGTGACCTGTGCCTTTCTCCAAGAACTGGACACAGTTTTTTGTTTGAGGGATATATGAGAGAGTGTAGGTAGAAGAGTGGCTGCAAATTCAGTATAGAATCTGACAGACATTCCATTGGGTGGTGGAGCTTTGTTCAATTTTAATGATTTCAGCTGTTTATCAACACCACTGACACATACTTATTCTATTCTATTCATCTTTTCAGTGATACTAGGAATAAATTAGGAATATTTTCCTGGGTTTTTCTTTATAAAGGAACATTTGAAAATCGAGTTAAGCGTTTTAGCTTTTGCTTTGCTACCCTCAGTTTCAGTTCTTGTCTCTTTCATTAGAGACTAGATACTAACTTTGGTGCCACTAACAGCCTTTACAAACGACCAGAATTTCATTGGATTCTGTGACTGATCATTTGACAATATTGTGCTATGGTATTCATTGAAGGCATCGTGCATTGCTCTCTTGACAGTCAAATGCGTTTCGTTCAGCATGTCTCTATCTATAGCCATAAGCTTTGTTTTACACCTATTATGAGGTAATCTCTGTTTGTTTAAAAGTTTCTTTACAGTGACTGTATACCATGAAGGTTCCCTCCCTTTATGAACTGTTCTACTGGGTACATATCCATCCAGTGTATAGTCAACTATTCTTTAAACTTTAGCCAGAGCTCCTATAAGTGCTCCTGTCCAGTGCTGAAAGTTTAAAGTTCCTCATTGAGATATGACACTGCTGATTTTTTAATCTAGTTTACTGACTATATCTATCTTTCTGCTTGTTTCAGTTGTCCTTTGTACTTTAGTAATCATTGTAGCCACAACCGTGTCATGGTCACTGATACAAGCTTCGATGTGGACATTCTCAGAGATGTCAGGTTTATTTGTTGCCATTAAGTCCAATATATTTCCATTCTGAGTTGAGTTCCTATCTGTCTGTTCTAGGTAGTTTTCAGAGAAGGCATTTAGTAAACTGCAACAGGATAGCTTATCGTACACGTCATTAACAAAATTGTAATTTTCCCAATTAATTGTTGGATTATTAAAGTCTCCACCAGTGATTACAGTATGATTGGGTAACGTACAAGTGAACTGAGATTTTTTCGAAAGTTTTTGGTTACATCAAGAGATGAGTCTGGTGGGTGATAGAAGGATCCAGTTATCATTTTATGCCCACCCTTAGTCTTGCTCAGACAATCTCACACACAGCTTCAATTTCTACATCGGTGAATTTAAGTTTTTTGTCTACTACGAGAAATACACCATCTCAATTTTCCATTTGTGTATCCTTTCATGTACGCTCAAATTTTTCCCAAAAATCTCACTGCTGTCAATTTCAGATTTCAACCAGCTTTCTGTACCTACTATTATGTGAGCTTCACTGCTTTTCATGAGTGCTTCAAACTCTGGCACTTTGTTGCACATACTTCGACAGGTTACCATTAGGATTTTAATACTCTCACCTGTGGGTGGCATTTCTTTTGCCCTTAACTGGTACTTCTGGGTTTCTTACGGCTATCATTATCTGGATTCTATGGAGAGCCGCCTAATGTAAAAAGCCCATGTGCGCACCCCAGTCAGCCAGCTACCTGAGTAGCAGCCTCTGATGTGTAGTGCACATCTGACACATTTAGTTCTCAACCCTATGGCACAAGTCCAGGAAGCTGCAGCCTAGCTTGTCACATAACTTTCGAAGTATCTGGTTCAGTCTTTCTACTCGATTCAGATCTAAAGGGTCCCGATCAGTTCTGAGGAGACTGCTGCAAACTGTGAGCTTCATTGAAACTCCATGCACAAGGCGGGTCTTCTCAGTCTTCTCTGCCTGTCACTGAATGACCTAAGAATGGCCTCAGAGCCCAGATGACCAGCATCATTTGTTCCAGCGTGTGCCACAATCTGCAATTGGTTGCACCCTGTCTCATCAAATGTCAGGTGGAATAGCTTCAACATGTTTCATGAGGCCCTCAGGCATACAAACTGAGTGCACCTGGTACCTTTGCTGTCCCTTGTTACCATTTCCTAAGGGGTACCATCAGTCGCCATATGTTTGAACTGCCGATGGTGAATAGACCTATACCCTTTTGCATTTGCCTCTTCCTGACACTAGACATACAGGTTTCCCCAGAACAGGTGAAGTAAGTCCCACTGGCTCAGTTTCAGTGAAAGACAGCACCTCAAACTTGTTGGTTATTGACCTCGGTACAACACCTTGAGCCCTCCCTGGTCCCTGTCAACCCTGTACAGGATGCCTAGATCTGCCATTGACACGCCACTTGCAGTCAAGTGGTCGAGTATTGACAGATTCTGTACTTTCTGCAGATCCACGGGAGAGGGTAGTACTTGTGGTATCCCTTGTACAGGTACACGACTCTCAGGAGCTCTTCCAACTAACCGATTCACAGCCGCTGCCAATCGTTTGACAGTAGTCAGATTGATTTACAGCTGCCTACGAATGTCAATCAACTCATCCCTTGTTCGAGAACAGCATTCACAGTGGGGCTGCATTTTGGCTGATGCAGTGTATTACAAGGCAGTGAAAAAATAACTTTAAATAAAGTCTGCTGATTATCTTTTAATCTGTTGAGCTAAAGAGCTGCTAATTCTCTATAAAGAATTGAAGCAAATACACAAAATGAAATTTATATTAAGGCAACACAAAAACCTGTGACAAAAACAACTAAGTTTCCTAAAATGCTTTGAGTTTAATTGTAGTTGTTAGTGAACCTGAAAACAGAGTTAAATTACTATAAATGCAGATAATATATAGGGCTGCTCCTCTTAAAGGGAAAACTAAATGTGACACAATATGTTACTTGGAAAATGTTCTGCAATAACTAAATCACAAATGCTGATTTGTTACAAAATTTTTCATAGATTATGTAAAGGACAGTTGTAGCTTCCAAAAATTCTCAAAAACTAATGCTGTATCCGAAAGTTGTGTGTGTTTATCCTACTGGTCTGCATTAACCTAGAATTTTCTACTTTAAGAGAGAGCTGCCATTTATCACACCAGCTAAAATTTTTGTCTAAGTCATCTTGCATCCTCCTACAGTCACTCAACAGCAATTCCTTCCCGTATGCCACAGCATCATCAGCAAACAGTCACCGATTGCTGCTCATCCTGTCCTGCAGACCATTTATGTATATCGGAAACAACAGCAGTCCTATTACCTTATCCTGGTGCATTCCTGATGATAACCTTGTCTCTGATGAACACTCATCATGGAGGACAACATACTGGGCTCTGTTACTTAAGAAGTCTGCGAGCCATTCTCATACCTGGGAACGTATTTTGTATCCTCATACCTTTGTAACATTCTGCAGTGGGGCACTGTGTCAAATGCTTTTTGGAAATCTAGGACTGTGGAATTTGCCTGTTGCCCTTTATCCATAGCTTGCAGGATACTGTGTGAGAAAAGGGCAAGCTCAGTTTCTCACAAGTGATGCTTTCTAATAGTGTGCTGATTCATGGACATAAACTTTTCTGTCTCAGGGAAATTTATTATATTTGAACTGAGAATATGTTCAAGAATTCTGCATCAAACCAATGTTAAGGTCACTTCTCTGTAATCTTGCGGGTCTGTTCATTTACGCCTCTTATATACAGGAGTCATCTGCACTTTTTACAGGTTGCTTCAGACTTTATGCTGGCCAAGAGATTCATGATAAATGCACACTAAGTTAGAGGCCAATGCCATAGACTGTTCTTTGTAAAACTGAATTGGGATTCGGTCAGGATGTGGCGACTTATCTGCTTTCAACTCTTTCAGTTGTTTCTCTATGCCAGGGATGCTTATTACTATGTTCTGTATGTGAGAGTCTGTGTGATGATCAAACAGAGGTATGTCTGTACAATTCTCCTGTGTGAATGATACCTTAAATGTGAAATTTAAAACTTTGACGTTCCTTTTGCTATCTTCTACTGCTGCACCAGACTGATGAATGAATGAATGAATGAATGGATTGAAGCCTTTGATCCACTTAGCGATTTTATGTAGGACCAGAATTTTTTAGGCAAGATCTTTAGCTAACGTGTAACGGTAATAGTTGTAGGCTTCTTGCATTGACCTTTTTACAGAAGTTTTGAATTTCTATTAACTTTTGCTTGTTATCATTTGCACATTCTCTTTTGAACTGAGGGTGCAACAGCCTTTGCATCCCTCAGCATGTTCCAAATTTTATTGTTAAATCAACTTTTCTGTTCTTAATACACTTACTAGGCACATATTCTCCAGGGTAGGATTTACCATCTATTTAAACTTTGCCCCTTCTAACTCTATGTACATCATACTGGAACTAAATTATGTCAATTAGTTGTCTTAAGTGGGATACTAACAACTGCTTATCTGCTCTTTGTAGCAGAAACAGTCTCCTAGCTGTCTTGAGTGATTCATTAACATTAGTAACCATAGTCATTACGATAACATCATGGTCACTAATCGCTGTCTACTGACACTGTTAACAAGATCAGGCCCATTTGTGGCTACGAGGACTAAAATATTTCCATTGCATTTGGGCTGTTGAACTAACTGCTCAATAGCATTTTTTGGAAAACTTGTTCGTTACTTTGCAAAACTGTCTGTACCTCCTGCAGTGAATCCATAGACATACCAGTCTATACTCTGTAGTTTAAAGTCGTCTCCAACTAATATTGCATGATAGGCATATTTCTGCACTGCTAACTATAGACTTTATTCGAATGACTAAAACTGTCACAGCACAATTGGGTGGCCAGAAAAACATTCAGCGATTAGCTTGATTTCACCTAGACGTGTTACATGCAGCCGGTAACTTCCCTATCATATTTAGTTTTGATCTCAATAGAGATAATATTTTTGTCAGCTGCAATGAACACTCCATCTCCTATGGTATCTGATTTATCTTTTTGATATATGTTCCACAGATTCCTAAATATCCCAGAGCTTTCTACTTCAGGTCCGAGAATAATTTTGGTGTGAGAAATTTCATAGACAGCAGTAAATTCAGGAGCTTTACTACAAATACTTCAAGAATTTAATGTTAAAAATTTGGCAGTTGAAGTGTCATTACTCTGAATGCAGTCCGATTTCGCTCTCCGCATATTGTCTGGCGAGCGTTCATCAGAGTACTGACACTATCGCCTAGCCTGAAAAATCCCCATGTGCACTCTACAAGTATTCTGCTGCCCGTGTAACTGCTTCCTTTGTGTAGTATTTCCCTGACCTATCAAGGGAAGTCGTGCAATTCACCACTCAATAACGCAGGTCCAGAAATCTGCACCAAGACCATTGCAGAATCGGCAAAACATTGGGTTGAGCCATAATTGCTATTTAGCTAACGGGACCCGTAATGAATGCATTACCACTCGCCACTCACCCTACTGTGAGAGCAGATTGACCACATTGGGTACCCTAGCAGGTGCCTCGGCAGCAGAGCCTATGAACAAAAAAAAGCAAAACCTGAGGAGTACCGTGCAACACACCAGATTTTCCACCACTATTATACCCCAAGGCAGCAGCCTGAAAATTGCTGACCATAACCAGAAGCACATTCAGCTGTTTGTGAACTGTGGCCAGCTCCTCCTGCATCTGTACTCAGCATGCACACATTCTACCCGTCCTAGTACTAATAACTAAATAATTGGATTTAAGAGTGCAGATGGTGTAGCAGTGTTGGGAGGAAGACCCCAGCTAAGGTTATTTGGCCGTCTTGGAAAGATGTTTTTATTTGACACCATTTCGGCAACATGTGGATTGAAGATGATGCTAAGGGAAACAAAATCTCACGTAAGAAGAAAGTGTAAACTTATATAAAGCCCAAAATAAATCAAAATACAACATTACTTGAGTACTATGGAAAATAGTGCAGTATTTTAAGGGAAGTTGTTAAAATGTCCAGGAGTATGCCTGTCCTGTAAGAAATAAATAATTCAGATAATAAGAGTAGTAGTATGTAGGTTATTGTTAATGTCATGTGACTAGGGCCTCCCATTGGGTTAGACCGTTCGCCTGTGCAAGTCTTTCGATTTGACGCCACTTCGGCGACTTGCGCATCGATGGGGATGAAATGATGATGATTAGGACAATACAAGAAGTCCCTGAGCGGAGAAAATCTCTGGCCCACCCGGGAATCGAACCCGGGCCCCTAGGATTGACCTTCTGTCGCGCTGACCACGCAGCTACCGGGGGCGGACTAGGTCATTGTTAACAACGGGACAGGACAGACAGACAGTGTACAAGTTACCATAACAAATAAAGTAAACGACAACTTTGTGATTGATAATTCACAAGTTTAAATTACTTTTAACAATCACTTTTTAAATGTACCAGCTAAAATAGGATTAAATGGTTCAGTTGAAGAAGCAAAAGAATATATTGAACATTTCATTCCAGAAACAGTTACGCAACTAGAAGTAGCACCAGAATTCTGAAAAGTTGCTCTGGCTTAATAAGTAATGTCTTTATGATGTACATAATGCATTACTGGCACGGGGAATTTTTCCAGGCAGATTCAAATATGCAATTGTTAAATCTCTCTATAGGAAAGATGATACTGAAAACTTAAATAATTATCGTACGGTTTCCTTACTGACACCCTTTTTTCAACATATTCGAAAAAGTAACGTAGTCTCACATTTAAATAGAAACAATTTGCTTAGAATATTGCAGTTTGGATCCAGAAGGTTGCCTGACTCAGCATATTATTTATTCATCCACCCAACAAAAATTATAAGCCTTAAATAATAAAATACTGCTGGTTGGTATTTATTGTGATCTTTCCAAGGGATTTGATTGTTTACATCATGTTACACTCTCTGAAACTTAAGTTTTATGGCATTGATGTCTCTGCACATAACTGGTTTGTATCATATGTAACAAACAGATGCAAAAAGTTATGCTGCATAATTTAAACAATGTTGGAAAGGTGGAAAATTTTAGTGGCTGAGGAGAAATTGCAATGGGAGCCCCACAGGGTTCACTTCTAGGTCCACTCCCGTTCTTTATACACTGACAAATAATAATAATAATAATAATAATAATAATAATAATAATAATAATAATAATAATAATAAAAATTGCAACACCAAAAAATAGTTAATGTAGAGTAATAAAATTTCAGGAATACATTAGTCTAGGTAACATAAGTGATGAATGTTGTAAGATCACAAGCTAATGTGTGAGATATGCCATTGCAAATTTGAAACCCCGGTACACTAATAACGGGTGTAACCATCACAATGTTGAGTGCAAGCATGCAAACATACATGCCTTGTGTTGTATATGTGCTGAACAACAGTGGTATATGGGCAAGCATTAGAAGCCTCCTCGATAAGCCATTGCAGTTGTGAAATTCTGGCACACAAGTAACCAATGTAACAGCCACAATGGTGAATGAATGCAAACGTGCGCAAGTTGTGTTGTACAGGTGCTGGATGTCAGTTTGCAGAGTGGAGCTGCATGCCTGTTGGACTTGGTCAATACAGGGACAGTAATGCTGGTTGTGGATGACACTGGAGTTGTCATCCAGTGATGTCCGATATGTGCTTGGTTGGAAACATAGCTACTGATTGAGCAGGCCAAGGCAATGTGTAAACACTCTGTAGAGCATGTGGGGTTACAACAGTGGTATGTGGGCAAGTATTACCTTTTAGGAAAACATCTCCTGGAATGTTGGGCTCCATAAGGTTCTCTTTCTGTGCAGTGACCGTGGAATATAAAATTATAAAGAATGTAACAACCAGTCGCAGAAACATAATTTATTTATCTTGTTGCGAATCAATTTCGACTGATATCAGTCATCATCGGTGCATTTTTCTAACCGATACATGCCATAAGTAGAAGTACTGTCCTTGGCAGATTTCTTCCCTGGAGGGAAGCTGACGCTCTTTTCGACGAACACTATTGAGAAAATTTAGGGAAACGGCATTTGAATATGACTGCTGAACAATTCTATTGCTGCCAACATACATTCCGTGTAAGCACCGTAAATATAAAATATGAGAAATTACGGCTCGTATCAAGGCATATAGGCAGTCATTGGAACATGAGAGGAAATGACAAGCAGTGGTACAAGGTACCTTCTGCGATGCACCGCATGGTGGTTTATAGTGTATCTATGTAGATACAAATTTCCCCCTTCTTCTTACATAAGCTTTTGATTCCCGTAGCATCGTCATCATCATCATCATCATCATCATCATCATCATCATCGACACACAAGTCGCTGAAGTTGTGTCAAATAAAAAGACTTACACTTGGCAGCCGAACAACCCAGATGGAGGCCTCCTGGCCCATAATTCCATACAATGCTGTAAATGTTTCATAACCTTCAACATTTTGTGAAATGAAGCATTTATAATGAACCAGTTCCTCTTTCCCATTTCCAATTTGATGTTACTAGAATAAGTCTTGTGTAAATCTTTGTGTAGCTTTTTTTAATGTCATTGTCAGACTCCACTGGGAACACGTCATCAAACCATAACAAAAAGATAACTTTTTTGCAAACATTTATAGGGTGAGAAAGCTCTGCACATAAGTTATCAAATGTAGGTAAGCTTCAATACTGAACTTGTCTCGCTGCACGGGATAGTCACGCGGTCTGAGGCATCTTGTCACGGTCCACACGGCTCCCTCCATCGGAGGTTTGAGTTCTCCCTCGGGTATGGGTGTATGTGTTGTCCTTAGCATAAGTTAAAGTTAGATTAAGCAGTGCGTAAGCTTAGGGACCGATGACCTCAGCAGTTTGGTCCCGTAAGACCTTACCACAAATTTTTTTGAACTCGTCTCTTCCACAACACAGTTTCTTTTGTGTTAGTATAGTTATTTTCTTCTGGACATATGAATGCTTTCATCAGATCACCTAGTCCACAAACAGATTTCTTGTACCATATCCTCACGTACCCCCAAGCTCCCATCACTACCAAAAATCAGCTACAAAGAGCACCACCTGCCCTCCCCTTGTCACCCAGTATCATACTGGAGTGGAACAACTGAACTACACTATGTGATCAAAAGTATGGCTGGAAATGACTTACAAGTTTGTGGCACCCTCCATTGGTAATACTGGAATTCAGTATGGTGTTGGCCAATCCTTAGCCTTGATGAGCGCTTCCACTCTTGCAGGCATACATTCAATCAGGTGCTGGAAGGTTTCTTGGGGAATGGCAGCCCACTCTTCATGAAGTGCTGCATTGAAGAGAGGTATCAATGTCAGTCGATGAGGCCTCACACAAATTCGACGTTCCGAAACATCCCAAAGATTTTCTATAGGATTCAAGTCAGGACTCTGTGCAGGCCAGTCCATTACAGGGATGTTATTGTTGTGTAACCACTCTGCCACATGCCAAGCATTATGAACAGGTGCTCGATCATGTTGAAAGGTGCAATCGCCATCCCCGAATTGCTCTCCAACAGTGAGAAGCAAGAAGGTGCTTAAAACATCAATGTAGGCCTGTGCTGTGATAGTGCCATGCAAAACGACAAGGGGTGCAAGCCCCCTCCGTGAAAAACACGACCACACAATAACACCACAGCCTCCAAATTTTACTGTCGGCACTACACATGCTGGCAGATGATGTTCACAGGGCATTCGCCATACCCACACCTTGCCATTGGATCGCCACATTGTGTACCATGATTTGTCACTCCACAGAACAGTTTTCCCACTGTTCAATTGTCCAATATTTACGCTCCTTACACCAAGCGAGGTGTCGTTTGGCATTTACCGGTGTGATGTGTGGCTTATGAGCAGCTGCTCGAACATGAAATCCAAGTTTTCTTGTCACCCGCCTAACTGTAATAGTACTTGTAGTGGGTTTTGATTCAGTTTGGAATTCCTGTGTGATGGTCTGGATAGATGTCTGCCTATTACACATTACGACCCTCTTCAACTGTCGGGGGTCACTGTCAGTCAACAGATGGGGTCGGTCTGTACGCTTTTGTGCTGTACGTGTCCCTTCACATGTCCACTTCACCATCACATCAGAAACAATGGACCTAGGGATGTTTAGGAGTGTGGAAATCTCATGTACAAGCGTATCACCCAAGTGACACCAAATCACCTGACCATGTTCGAAGTCCATGAGTTCCGCGGAGCGACCCATTCTGCTCTCTCACAATGTACTGAGGTTGCTCATATGGAGTACCTGGCAGTAGGTGGCAGCACAACCCACCTAATATGAAAAATGTATGTTTTTGGGGGTGTCCAGATACTTTTGATCAGAGTGTATGTCCTCCTTCAGGGATTTGATTACCTCTCATCGTGCCCTGAAATGAGCAGCATCTTACCCAATATCCTACCCACCCCTTCCTGAAATGGCGTTTCATCTCCTATTCAACCCACACAACATCCTAGTCCATCCCTATGCCACTTCCACTCCCAACCCCTTGCCACAGGGATCATATCCCTGTGGTAGACCTGGGTGCAAGAAAGCCCAGTGCATCCTCCTTGTACTTCCTACTCCAGTCCTGTCCCAAGCTTATCCTTCTCCATCTGAGCCCAGGCCACCTGTGAAAGCAGCCATGGCATATGCCAACTCTGCTGCAAACACTGCACAGATTTTTATGTTGGAGTGACTACCAATCACCGTCCACCAAGGTGAATGACCACTGCCAAACTGTTTCCAAGAACAAACTTGACCATCCTGTGGCACAACATGCAGCTGACCACCAAATGCTTCATTTCAATAACTCCTTCACAGCCCAGGCCATCTGGATCCTTCCCTCCATCACCAACTTCTCTGTGCTATGCAGATGGGATTTAGCCTTACAACTCATCCTACACTCTTGCAATCAACCTTGCCTCAATCTCTGCAAACCCACTATTGCCACACTCTTCACCCAACAGTTTCCTCTTCTTCCAACCTGTCTGCACTCCCAATTCATGCCCCACACCACCTTCAGTGTGCTCTGCTCACCACCGTCTCCAATAACTGTGCATCACGTGCCTAACCCTTGTACCTGCACCCTCCCTCTACCCATCCCACCTAACACAATCCTTTACCACATCCTACTTAATTTGTTTAAATGCAGCACCAGCACTGTTCATCCTGACCACATAGAAACACAGGTGCCAGCGCACGTGTGCATTGTGAGGTAACTTGTGGTGACCTGGAAATATTTTAAGTTCATTGTTGGCAGCCACCGCTCGGGCCACTCGGCAAGCTGCGGCTCATTAGCAACCACATGATTCCACACAACAGCCATATCACATGGTCCAGCTGAGCACGTGGCTGGGAATTCCATGGTGATGTTGTGTCGATGAAGGAGACATGCCGGGAGTGCCAAAGGTGGCGGACTTTGTGAAACCTTAATGGCAGACATTTCATAGTTCATATAGAAATTAATAGTAGCCAGATGAATCATGATACCTCAAAAAGAAACATGTACATTACCATTATTTGCGTGATGATTCTGATGGTGTAATCAGATTTTCAATATCTTTATTAGTTTAAAGTTTAGTATCTGATGATAAATTATACAAGTAACACCCAGCAACAAATTTCCAAAATCTAAAAGGTTCATCTGATTTTGTTGATCGACGTATCTTTAGAAAACTATTAGTGTAAACCTAAATTGGTATAAATTACAGGCATGTAATTTGAATAGCACATGAGTTATTGGAGGTCAAAGTGGCTGATTGCTATTGATCGCGTCAGGCCATAAGTTCTCCACAGTTACACGAAAAAACAGTAGCAGCATGCTTATAAATATATTTATTAATCTATATCTTTGTTTATATCTGATATATATTATTCATGAAGATATTGGTCAATTATTTACTGTGTTTTAGAAAGCACAGACACATTAGGCTACTGGTTTACTTCTGTTTGGAGAGTGGAGCAGTTTGCGCGTGGTCGCGGGAGATAGAAATATTTCATAGTGCCAACTTGTGAGATTTCCGTGGCTTCTGCAGTGAAGACGTAGTATGCGTTTAGAAATAAATATCTCATGAGCTATGTTGTTGTTAATAACTAATTACGTGAAGTAGGAATCTGTTGTTTCCCTGTTATTCAACTTATATTTTATTTAATTGCTGGACCATCGACACAAATAAGTATTTTACAGTAATAAATGGCATTCTTGAAGGTACTTCTGCTATCATACTCATCATTTAAAGTCGTTAAAATAGTACCTGCAGATTTTATTTAATTGCAATCTTTCCTTTATGAATTTCTAAGTCACATTAAAATTCGCAATTGCTGAGTGATAGGAACCTTCGACGATTCATGTGCATATTCATGTGTATTTCATATTGTATACTGTAGACTCAGCAGTATATGGCTTGTAATGTGGCAAATACGTAGCCCATCCCCTAGACAATGAAACCAGCCAAAACTTTTAATATTTCAACTCTTAGTCTGAGGGTACATTGTTGAGGGCAACACACCATCATTTCATTTTATTTGAAAGCCCGCAATTAGGGGCTCGTCTGGGATTTGTGTCCTGCAGAGTGCTAATTCCTTTGCTCTGTTATTCAGCGTACTATGCAAAGTGTAAAAACCTTTGCAGAACCAGTAGAGATTTCTGTAGAGTGAACCTCTCACAAAACACAGTGTGAGATTGGTTTTTTCCGCAAATAGGTGTCTGGAAATAGTGGAATTATGCAGTAATTTTCACAACTAACACATGCTATTGATAGAGGTCCTAATCTATCACGTTAAAGGCAATTTTTTTAGGGGCCCAGGGACTAAATAAGCCGAGTGCAGGGAACAGTAGCAATTAGTGCGTTTAACGGACAGTGGTATCGGAGATGGTTGGAGCACGCAGTAACCTGCAGCGACTACAGTTACATCAGGCAACTTTTCCAGTGGCAGATGCAGATCAACAGTAATATGACGGCAGAATCTTCAACTACTCCATGGCAGTCTTCAATGTTGATTTCCACTACAACCGACGGAATCACCATGGCATAGGGAACCATCTCAGATCAGATAAGTGCCTTTGCAAATAGTGAGATAGTGTTTAACTTTGAAGTTCAAGATCCACTTACAGATCTTGCAAATATACAACAATCACCTAGTATGTGTAAGTCTGAAAATGGAAGTGAGCTGGTTAGTCCAAAAGCAGAGCACAAAAGTGTAACTAGTAGGAATTCAGGCAAGGGGAATGAATGTGGGGGAGATATGATGTCTCAGCTAATGGGAATGATCCAGGGATTGGGAAATAATATGAATACAATGGCAAATAATATCAGTACAATTTTAACAGTTACGGATACAATTCAGACTGATATGGGTACAATGCAAACTGAAATAGGTTCCACTGTGAAAAAGGAAGTTGAAAAAATTATGTATAACCTTAATAAGCAATTGATGATAAATTAAAATGTGTCCGTGTGGATATGGGGAAAGTTACAGACAAAGTTGTAATAGTAAAATCTAAAATCGAATCAATGGAAAGAGATCTTGGGGGAAAAAATGGATAAGATACAGATGGAACACGGGGGCAGGGTAAGCAACTGTATAAAAGAGCAAGTTGCTCATAAAAGCGATGTAAATTTAGCAATTAGTGACATTGCCAATCATGTACGTGAGGGAGAGAAAAAAGTGGGCAAAATTAAAGATAAAATAGAGTCCAGCATCGCAAGTGAAAATGAGTTTAAAAAACAACTGCAACAGATAAAAAGTGATTTAAATTTATTAGCCTCCCAATAGGCCATGCCGTTTATAAATATCCCTTGGGCAGATACCAGAACTGTGAAATGTTATACTGATGACAGAAGATATCACCCAGTAAATTTCTTGGGTGCTTGTAGGGACGGTTTTGCTCACACGCGAAATTAAAATAAGTTAAACGGCATTTGGAGGAAGACCCACAGTCTTGGGCAAAGGTTAAATGTAGTTCGTGCAAATAATATGAAGAGTTCAAAAAGTGTTTTTTGAAAAAAATTTTGTAGCACGGCAAAACAGACGCGGTTCGAAAATGAATTTTTAAACGGGCCGAGTTACAGGTATGGTAATGGGATGATGAGAGATTTTTGCAAGCGCGAACTTGGCAAGATTATGCATGTGAAACATCTGTTGAGGGTTTTAATGGAAATTACCATGTTAAAAAGATGATTACCCGAAAATTTGCAGTGGGATCTTTTCCATAGTCCATGTGATTCCGTGGATGAATTTCTAGAATTTGTAGAAAAATTAGAGATAGCTGTTAAGTTCAAACCTCAGAGCAAACTGGGTGGTAGTTATCAAAATGGGAATCCAAATAATCATCACCAAAATAATAATCATGAGACAAATCAAAGGAATTCTCAGGGAGATATAGCTGGAATGAGCAGAACGGTCGGAGAACGAACGGGAGTGATAACTTCCACGAACGGGACCCAAGTAAAGAATGCAGATTTGACGGGGTAAATTCGCACGAAGTGCAATCACGCAACAACTGGTCGGGAAACTGATGTTCACCACATCTCAGGTCCGGGGATGGCAATCTGAACAGGTGAAGAAAAGGACTGGAGATAATGGTCATGGTAGCTTTGGAGAAAAGCGACAAATATGTAATATGAAGTATGTTAAAGACAAAGGCTATATAGGTGGCTCTTTCAATAAAAGCAGGCCCTAACGGCAGAAGCATAGATTTGTGAGAGATTTAAGTAAAAGTAATGGGAATAAATTTGCAGGGAATGATGTAAGTAATGAATGTGTGATGAATGAGTGTGTGAATGGTGATGAATGAAAATATTCAGTGATTCAAAAATAAGTTAAAAAGGAGATAAATTTTGTGAAAGAAAATTGTGTGGAGAGTTCTGAAGAGGTATTAACAAATAGTAGCAATTGTAGTAAGGAAGGTGTTGTAGTAGCAAGTACTTGTGAGTCGCCGAAAATCGTCGACGTTATTGAAGGTGGTGTATCTTTGGTCTCGCCAGCTGCAACTGAGGGTGATTGTGTTTCGGTGGAAAGCATCAATGTTACTAAGGGAGGCTTAGCATTGGTCTCGCCAGCAGTTGAAGTTAAAAATTTATCGGCGGAGGTAGATGATTTCTGTTTAAAGGAACAGAGTAATGCTAATTTATGTAATAATGTAAAGCTACTGGTATTAATACCTTGGAGGCAGGAATTTACGCATTTCTAGTCATGAATGAAAGCAAAACGAAACTTAGTGATGAATGTGTGGATCTAAAAGGTTTGTCAGAGTATGAATATGAGAATGTATGTAAAGTAGGATCGGGGGCTAATCTGGATGAAAAGTGTGTAGAAATGGCAGTGTGTGATGATTTTTGTCTGATCACAGCGGAATGTAGCAAGTCTGGAAGTTCCAAAATTGTACAACAAGGTAGCAGCAATTTGTTTAATGTAGCAGTGGAGGATAAGATTGTGTATGATTCACATAAAGCTAATTTGCCGGCAGAGGAAAGTAAGCTTTCTGATGTGAATTTTTGTAGTGATGTAAATGGTGTATCAGCAGATAAGGTTGCTGAGATGAATATTTATGGTGATGATGGCTTAGGTATCGATGTATTATTTCAGGAAGATAAAGTGTTTAACAGTGAACTGATATGTAATTTTGTTGAAGCTGCAAGTGTCAATAATTTGGAGGGGAAAATCAGTAAAGTTGTGAATGCTGTGGGTAGTGAATCGGCGAAATGTGTTGAAGAACTAACAGAAAATTTAGAGATAGGCTTAGCTGAAGTAATTAGTGTGGATGGGGATAGTTTGTGTAATGAAGTTCATCAAATTGGTATATGAAGGAAGAGTGTGATTCTAGTGAGACTGATTGGCATTGGTATGGTAGAACGTTAAGCCGCATATGTGGAAATGAGAGTAGTTTAAAATTGCTAAGGGTATATAGAGAAAGGGCAGAAGTGAAAAGCTGTTCTAATCTGTAATTAATGGTAGTCATTTTGGAGGGATAATTTATATGTTTATTTGGGGATTCATTAGTAATTTGTTTGTTTATTGTGGTACTGTACATGTCCAAAAGGGGGAAGTTTAGGCACTGAGGGTGCCTGGAGGTCAGTGACCTCATGGATTTAAATACAATATGTATTGATTAATGCTTTGTACAAGTGTGTGACAAAGAATTTAGTGGTCAATTTGAAGGTTATTAAAATTGTAATAGTATGTTCATGCATCTTGGTGCATGGAGGTAGGAAGGAGTTATTAACGTCAATTAAATAGAACTTGTGGGAATTTGAGCTTACTGTGACTCAGTCATTTGCCTTGTGACTTTGTTCCTAAAGTATCATTTCCACTGGAGAGAATCTTTAGCGAGGATCCTGGCTGGGTTTTAGGAAATGGTTTGTTTATGGGTTTCTACTTTTGGTTTTCGTTGTAGACAAATTAGTCACGATAAACAGGGGAGCTCGGAATTCAGAGGTAGACATGATTTCTGCTAGGCACTTGGTCAAAAGACTGATGTGAGTTGATCAATACCCCGTGCTAAAATTTGTGTGAGCATGTGCAGTGTGATGGAAAAATTAGTGCAAGAAGGTGCCTTAGTGCTGAGTGAGTGGCACAAGAAGTGCTTAAAAAAACGCACATAAGTAAAAGTGCAATTTAAAATTTTATTTCTTGTCCAAAAAAATTGTTTATGCATAACTGAAATGCAGGCATTTATTTAATATGCCATTTCATTGATAATTTGTGTTAGTTTAAGTTTATTTCGAAATTCATGCTGCTCCCACACCACTAAAAAAAAAAAAAAAATTGTAAACACTGTTGGCCTGGTATTTTAATAATTAAATTCTGTTCTTTGAAATTTGTTTTATGTGTACTTGTATGAACTGAAGGGTGCTACTTCTGAACATTCTGGCAAGCCAGAATGTTAATAAGTGGAGGTGTGTGAGGTAACGGGCAACTTGTGGCACCCTGGAAATATTTTCAGTTCAGAGTTGGCGGCCACCGCTTGGGCCACTCGGCAAGCCGCAGCTCCTTAGCAACCGCATGATGCCGCACAGTAACCAGGCCACATGGTCCAGCCGAGCGCGTGGCTGGGAATTCCATTTTGATGCTGTTTTGATGTAGGAGACATGCCGGGAGTGCCAAAGATGGCGGACTTTGTGAAACCTAAATGGCAGACATTTCATAGTTCATATAGAAATTAATAGTAGCCAGATGAATCATGATACCTCAAAAAGAAACATGTACATTACCATTATTTGCGTGATGATTCTGATGGTGTAATCAGATTTTCAATATCTTTATTAGTTTAAAGTTTAGTATCTGATGATAAATTATACAAGTAACACCCAGCAACAAATTTCCAAAATCTAAAAGGTTCATCTGATTTTGTTGATCGACGTATCTTTAGAAAACTATTAGTGTAAACCTAAATTGGTATAAATTACAGGCATGTAATTTGAATAGCACATGAGTTATTGGAGGTCAAAGCGGCTGATTACTATTGATCGCGTCAGGCCATAAGTACTCCACAGTTACACGAAAAAACAGTAGCAGCATGCTTATAAATATATTTATTAATCTATATCTTTGTTTATATCCGATATATATTATTCATGAAGAAATTGGTCAATTATTTACTGTGTTTTAGAAAGCACAGAGACATTAGGCTACTGGCTTACTTCTATTCTATTCCTTTGATATATGTTTATTTAATTTGTTTATGTATTTAATAATGTGTGTTAGAGTGTATTTATGGTCCAGCCGTAGGAATATTTATTTAATTTCAAGTTATTTAAATGTAAATCCAGTATTTTGAATGTGTTTCATTATTTTTGTGAGTGTGCGTTATCTTGGAGACAGGGTGGGAGCGCTCTAGCCAGTCACAGTAATCGTTCCAAAAAGGGCACGTGGAGAGACTGTATGGAAGTGGGGGAGGAGCTTCATTTTGAGAGAGGTCAGGGGAGTTCTAGACAGTACGGGAGAGGACATGGGAGAGTCCTGGACAGTATGGTGCAATGGACGCACAATTGTGGGAAAGACTTGGAGAGTGGAGCAGTTTGCGCATGGGAGATAGAAATATTTTGTAGTGCCGACTTGTGCACTTGTTAGGTTTCTGTGGTTTCTGCAGTGAAGATGTAGTATGCATTTAGATGTGAATATCTTGCGAGCTATGTTGTTGTTCATAACTAATTACGTGAAGTAGGAATCTATTGTTTCCCTGTTATTCAACTTATATTTTATTTAATTGCTTGACCATCAACACAAATAAGTATTTTACAGTAATAAATGGCATTCTTAAAGGTACTTCTGCTATCATACTCATCAATTAAAGTCGTTAAAATAGTACCTGCAGATTTTATTTAATTGCAATCTTTCACTTATGAATTTCTATGTCACATTCAGAATTCACAATTGCTGAGTGATAAGAACCTTCGACAATTCAATTCTTGTGTATATTCATATTGTGTACTGTATACTCAGCAGTATATGGCTTGTAATGCGGCAACTATGTATCCAAGCCCCTAGACAACAAAACCAGCCAAAACTTTTAATATTTCAACTCTTAGTCTGAGGGTACGTAGTTGAGGGCAACACACCATCATTTTGTTTTATTTGAATGTCCGCAGTGTGTGTGTGTGTGTGGGGGGGGGGGAGTGTGTTTGTGTGCATGTGAATCCTGTTACTGTTACTTTTCGTAAGAATTTCTTAACAATGTTTATCTGACTACAATTGCACACTGAATTTGACTTGGCCTATTAAGATAATTCCCATCTTCAGCAGTATCCTGCAAGGGCAATTGAAAACTGGTGGACACCACTTTGTCTGAGACACAGATTTTTATAATGTGTGTAGAGCCATGCTGATGCCCATAATTTTTCTGGTTATTATTTTGATTTTTTGACAACTATTTCACAGTGCATTTATTCTGTATTGTCCTTTTTTGTTAGCAGGGGTGTATTTAGGTATATGAAACTGCACAGGATGGCAAAATTTTGGGGGCAGCAAAATTTTGCCATCAAAAAATTATTTTTTTAAGTAAAATTTTAAAGTGCATTACATCAGCATTCAGGCATTTAATAATTTACTGGAAAAGTGTTGAAAAATATTCCTACCTGTCATTAAACTCCTGTTTTACTACTAGTCCACCTGTAGAACATCTTCCGTGTACAAGGGCATTAATCTCATAGGCTATGATGTGAGATAGCTCTCCACATAATCGCACAGCCTACGAGATCTCATGTGTGATATGTTGTTCAATTCTTCATTCTTTCATAGCTATGCTGGTGTCATACCCAACACAACATTTTTTCACGTGGTTCCTAACTTAAAATTAAGGTATGAAATTTGGGTACAAACTGGTCATAGTGAAGTTAATTTGGTTGCATCTGTTATAATCAAAGTATCTTCAGTTTCCAACACACTACTTCCAGTTCACAGTAGTGGTATGGGTGGATGATGTAGGTTAAGTGGTGCCACATGTTGAAAGAAAGCTGAAGAAAAAGGACAGAGGTATGATAGCTTTTACAGAAAATACTGCAACAGGACTCATATTTTAGGGGTAAAAGAGAAAGTAAACCATGTGGCTGTGAACATTCAGCTGAAGTTGGAGTTCAAAACAATAACAATGAACACTGTAGCTCTGGAGGTGCTTGTGAAATTGGAGTTTTATATGGTAAACAGAATGCAGAAATTCTAACTTCCAGAGTTCCAGAAGGATCTCAAGGATCTACAACTCTAAAGCAGAGACTTGTCCTGCTCCCATTAATGACCCAATTTATTCGAAAAACACTGACCAGACACTGAATTATTTGGTGGAAAATGGTATTAACCAAAACAAAAATTTTGATTTTTGTATGTCGTTATGATGATACACCAGTGGATCTCAGTGATTTTACAGCAAAAGACTGTTTCATAGAGTTTTGGTGAATGGGGAAATTATGAATAGTCAATTTCTTATACATCCCCCTAGCCAAGGATTGTTGTTCTGTGGTTATTGTACAGTATTTGGCGAGGCATCTCAATTTTCAACATGTTGTTACAGTGATTGGAGCCACACTAGAATATGAAGAACTGAACATGAAAATTCTATCTCTCAAAGAGACTACTTGTTAAAACTGTAAAACAGAGGAAATGAGATTAATAGAATTGACAAATTGTTATTCACCCAGTGTGAACATGAACTTATGTATTGGAGAAATGTGCTACAAACAATTGTTTTTGTAGTCAAGAAGGGGGTCTAGCATTTTGGATTGCTACTCACTGCATAGTGAAGGTGCTGAGTCGCAGACAGGCACAACAAAAAGATTGCTAAACAAGTAAGCTGTGGCATCAGCGACCTGGGACAGTGGTCATGTGTGTGGGTGTTGTGCTTCTGTGAATGTGTGTATGTGTTGTCTACTTTAGACGAAGGCCCTTTGGCCAAAAGCTTACACTTTTAGCAGTCGTTTTGTTGTGCCTGTGTGCAACTTAGCATCTCCAATATATGGTGAGATGCAATCTATTCTTTTCATAATATAGTGATTCATTCAGTTTTTTCATAACAAGGATTTATTTGTATGTAAGGAACATGTCAGTCTTACCAGAAAATATATGCCCTATCGTAAAAATCATAGCCATACCAATTACCCTCCCTTCAACTGGAGATACCATTTAAAGTTTTTAAAACATGTAGTCATTTAAATATTAATGGAACATTTTTAAAATCATTTAACTATTTTTGAGATAAACTGCAATCTTGATTTGACGTTTGTTTTACAGGTAAATTAAAAACATCTTAGTTTAACATGCACCACAGTTTTAAATATGTTTATCTGGAAATGGTTTATCTTAAAATTAGAATAGAATAAATATGGTGCCCTAGAAAATAATTTGGTTTGCTATTATTACATTCTTTCAAGTATAACTTAAGAGTCACCATTTTCACCAAACTGTTTATCATAGGATCAAGAGTGTCCTTAAAACTTTACCCCACACAGATAGGCGCCGGCCGAAGTGGCCGTGCGGTTAAAGGCGCTGCAGTCTGGAACCGCAAGACCGCTACGGTCGCAGGTTCGAATCCTGCCTCGGGCATGGATGTTTGTGATGTCCTTAGGTTAGTTAGGTTTAACTAGTTCTAAGTTCTAGGGGACTAATAACCTCAGCAGTTGAGTCCCATAGTGCTCAGAGCCAGCCACAGATAGGCAATGTTTTTTTTAAATTTGTGGTATAAGCTGATAATGGTATACAGAAACAATTGCTTGGTCTTCAAATGCAATGGTTTCTACAAAATGTAATATTCACAAAAATATTCTCCAGTCATTATTTTTGAAAATCTTATTATTGGTGTAAAGGATTTCCCACCACCTAGTACAGTGAAGGAATTACAAATTTTTGTAGAAAATGCATCCCAAAATTTGCAGAGGTGAAAAGACCCCTTGTGTATGGATTAAAGAATGGAGTAAAGTTTCACTTGACTCCAGATTGTGAAGCAGTATTTGAAAAATTGAAAGATTTATTGACCACTAGTTCAATCCTTGGGTTTCCAACTATCAAAAACAGTTGCCATATCAAATCAATAGGCAGAAACAGTGGTGTAGGCTGTGGTTAATCAATCTTTATTGAAATTTGGAACACCTGAATAACTGACCAAGGGACTAACTTTATGTTTGAGTTATTGAAGCAATTATGCCGACTATCATGCTAATCTCTGTGAGATAATTTTTTGTTTTCTTATTAGTTGTTTGGGACATCTGTGAATATGTATTATGCTTGTGTCAATATTTTTGTTGCTTTTATCATAGAGATTCACAGGAACAAAATTTAGTCGAGGCAAGAGTTAAAAACAATTTTCAGTTGAAATTTTATTTGAAATGTTAATGGAACGTTAGCATGTACAATTTAGTTTAGAAGGAAAACATTGATGATACATGTTGCAGTACATTTATTGTTTTGTTAAGTATGTTAGGCTGGTAACACGAAGTATGTTAACAGTAAATGAGTTTGAATGTGTGTATGTATTACACACTTTGACATTTAACTTTGAGGTTAATTATTCTTTATAACAGATGTCTGCTAGGTAAATTAAGTCAATTAAGGTGGCAAAGGATTTGAGGAACTAATGCTCTCAACTGCAGTGCTGAGTTAGGAAATCCACCATCTGCCCAACAAACTCAATACCCACAATCCCCGAGTCATGCAAGTACCCTCTGTTTCACTCTGAGAAGCCTGTGACTGAGTGATTCACTCAGGTTAGTATAAGGGGCGAAAAAAAATTTTCCATTTGAAGTCTGTACAGTTCAGAATTTGTATGATAATCATGTGAAATTCCTATGAGCACTGAGGCAATAATCCCACCAATGCACCATGTTGAAGATACCCGTGTGGTAAAACAACATGTCTTGCTGCGTGAAGATATCGGTAACTGCCTGCTGCACTTCCTTGTCCAATGTGAATCTTTCACCCTTCAAGACCTTTTTAAGGGACCAAAGGTGTGATAATCACATGGAGAGAGATCAAGACTATAAGAGTGCTGCTTGAGTACCTCCCACGTGAGTTGGTGTAACTTCTGTGTTATGACATTTGCTGTGTGGGGCATGTTGTGTTGAATGGTGACAGACACGCAACTTGGTGCACCATTCCACAATAGTGTTTTTCTACAGACATGCTGCTTGATACACATTCTTCATTTTGTGGTGGGTATCTACCAGTGTTTGTCCTTTGGCAGCCAAGAAAAGAATAACAGTTCATTGGTCCTACCTGCACACATTTGGTAATAATGTCAAAATAGTTCATGTTTCCACATTTACCGTATGCACATTGGAAAGAGATGAATACCACACTAATCCCTTGCCTACATGTCAGTGTTCATGTTTTCACATCAGAGCCACATTATGTTGCAAATACGCTGCACAAATGCCCTCAAATGGAATTTTTTTGATCGCCCCTTATACAAATGAAACAGAATTCTTTCAAAAGATATGATCACATTGGCTATTCTCAGTACAAAAACTAGTAGTTGTCATTTGAACCTACTACAAACTAGGTCATTTTGTTGGCACACATTGAATAAGACTGCAAGAATAGGGATTGTTAATAAATGGTACATGATGCAACATCTCAGTACATACTTTTGGTTACTTGCCACCATCACTGGTACGACACTAAACACAAACTACTCGTTAATCTACCTGCCAGGCCTAGCCTTTCAGATCATGCCTAGTGAAAACTTAACCAACTTAAATGTAATGCTAGCCTTGATCCTTCTTGCTTCTCTGGATCAGATGATAGCAGAACAGAATGGTTGCATAATGGTGGAACGCCTGCTTGATCATGTGAGAAGATATCAGACCAAAGACTGCCACCAACTCATCACCATAGGAACTAATGCATGAGCTACATGTGTAATTCTGATGGTATTAAGTATTGTGTACTGCCATCTCAGATGTAGAGTTCCCAAAGTGTACCCCTACCTTCCTTAAACCTGCAGATCCATAGCAGTCATCTTGGCACGTGGCACAACTCCAGTGAGTGAAACAAAGAGGTGAAAACAAAGTAAGGGACCTAGAAACACTGTGTCTGAGTATCCCAAGAGTGTGATTCTGTATTGTTGTTGTTGTTGTTGTTGTTGTTGTTGTTGTGGTCTT
Organism: Schistocerca nitens; assembly: GCF_023898315.1. Lineage (NCBI taxonomy): Eukaryota > Metazoa > Arthropoda > Insecta > Orthoptera > Acrididae > Schistocerca > Schistocerca nitens. The sequence continues at coordinate 831,978,536 of NC_064616.1, read as the reverse complement.
CAGTCCTGAGACTGGTTTGATGCAGCTCTCCATGCTACTCTATCCTGTGCAAGCTTCTTCATCTCCCAGTACCTACTGCAACCTACATCCTTCTGAATCTGTTTAGTGTATTCATCTCTTGGTCTCCCTCCATGATTTTTACCCTCCACGCTGCCCTCCAATACTAAATTGGTGATCCCTTGATGCCTCAGAACATGTCCTACCAACCGATCCCTTCTTCTGGTCAAGTTGTGCCACAAACTTCTCTTCTCCCCAATCCTATTCAATACTTCCTCATTAGTTATGTGATCTACCCATCTAATCTTCAGCGTTCTTCTGTAGCACCACATTTCGAAAGCTTCTATTCTCTTCTTGTCCAACCTATTTATCGTCCACTACTTTAAGCGTCTCATTTCCTAATCTAATACCCTCAGCATCACCCGACTTAATTCGACTACATTCCATTATCCTCGTTTTGCTTTTGTTGATGTTCATCTTATATCCTCCTTTCAAGATGCTATCCATTCCATTCAACTGCTCTTCCAAGTCCTTTGCTGTCTCTAACAGAATTACAATGTCATCGGCGAACCTCAAAGTTTTTATTTCTTCTCCATGGATTTTAATACCTACTCCGAATTTTTCTTTTGTTTCCTTTACTGCTTGCTCAATATACAGATTGAATAACATCGGGGAGAGGCTACAACCCTGTCTTACTCCCTTCCCAACAACTGCTTCCCTTTCATGTCCCTCGACTCTTATAACTGCCATCTGGTTTCAGTACAAATTGTAAATAGCCTTTCGCTCCCTGTATTTTACCCCTGCCACCTTTAAAATTTGAAAGAGAGTATTCCAGTCAACATTGTCAAAAGCTTTCTCTAAGTCTACAAATGCTAGAAACGTAGGTTTGCCTTTCCTTAATCTTTCTTCTAAGATAAGTCGTAAGGTCAGTATTGCCTCACGTGTTCCAGTATTTCTACGGAATCCAAACTGATCTTCCCCGAGATCGGCTTCTACTAGTTTTTCCATTCGTCTGTAAAGAATTCGTGTTAGTATTTTGCAGCTGTGGCTTATTAAACTGATTGTTCGGCAATTTTCACATCTGTCAACACCCACTTTCTTTGGGATTGGAATTATTATATTCTTCTTGAAGTCTGAGGGTATTTCGCCTGTCTCATACATCTTGCTCACCAGATGGTAGAGTATTGTCAGGACTGGCTCTCCCAAGGCCGTCAGTAGTTCCAATGGAATGTTTGCTACTCCTGGGGCCTTGTTTCGACTCGGGTCTTTCAGTGCTCTGTCAAACTCTTCACGCAGTATCGTATCTCCCATTTCATCTTCATCTACATCCTCTTCCATTTCCATTATATTGTCCTCAAGTACATCGCCCTTGTATAGACCCTCTATATACTCATTCCACCTTTCTGCTTTCCCTTCTTTGCTTAGAACTGGGTTTCCATCTGAGCTCTTGATGTTCATACAAGTGGTTCTCTTATCTCCAAAGGTCTCTCTAATTTTCCTGTAGGCAGTATCTATCTTACCCCTTGTGAGATAAGCCTCTACATACTTACATTTGTCCTCTAGCCATCCCTGCTTAGCCATTTTGCACTTCCTGTCGATCTCATTTTTGAGACGTTTGTATTCCTTTTTGCCTGCTTCATTTACTGCATTTTTATATTTTCTCCTTTCATCAATTAAATTCAATATTTCTTCTGTTACCCAAGGATTTCTATTAGCCCTTGTCTTTTTACCTACTTGATCCTCTGCTGCCTTCACTACTTCATCCCTCAAAGCTACCCATTCTTCTTCTACTGTATTTCTTTCCCCCATTCCTGCCAATTGTTCCCTAATGCTCTCCCTGAATCTCTGTACAACCTCTGGTTCTTTCAGTTTATCCAGGTCCCATCTCCGTAAGTTCCCACCTTTTTGCAGTTTCTTCAATTTTAATCTACAGGTCATAACCAATAGATTGTGGTCAGAGTCCACATCTGCCCCTGGAAATGTCTTACAATTTAAAACCTGGTTCCTAAATCTCTGTCTTACCATTATATAAGATATCTGATACCTTTTAGTATCTCCAGGGTTCTTCCATGTATACAACCTTCTTTCATGATTCTTAAACCAAGTGTTAGCTATGATTAAGTTGTGCTCTGTGCAAAATTCTACCATGCGGCTTCCTCTTTCATTTCTTAGCCCCAGTCCATATTCACCTACTACGTTTCCTTCTCTCCCTTTTCCTACTACCGAATTCCAGTCACCCATGACTATTAAATTTTCGTCACCCTTCACTATCTGAATAATTTCTTTTATTTCATCATACATTTCTTCAATTTCTTCGTCATCTGCAGAGCTAGTTGGCATATAAACTTGTACTACTGTAGTAGGTGTGGGCTTCGTATCTATCTTGGCAACAATAATGCGTTCACTATGCTGTTTGTAGTAGCTTACCCGCATTCCTATTTTCCTATTCATTATTAAACCTACTCCTGCATTACCCCTATTTGAATTTGTGTTTATAACCCTGTAGTCACCTGACCAAAAGTCTTGTTCCTCCTGCGACCGAACTTCACTAATTCCCACTATATCTAACTTTAACCTATCCATTTCCATTTTTAAATTTTCTAACCTACCTGCCCGATTAAGTGATCTGACATTCCACGCTCCGATCCGTAGAACACCAGTTTTCTTTTTCCTGATAACGACATCCTCTTGAGTAGTCCCCGCCCGGAGATCCGAATGGGGGACTATTTTACCTCCAGAATATTTTACCCAAGAGGACGCCATCATCATTTAATCATACAGTAAAGCTGCATGCCCTCGGAAAAAATTACGGCCGTAGTTTCCCCTTGCTTTCAGCCGTTCGCAGTACCAGCACAGCAAGGCCATTTTGGTTATTGTTACAGGGCCAGATCAGTCAATCATCCAGACCGTTGCCCTTGCAACTACTGAAAAGGCTGCTGCCCCTCTTCAGGAACCACACGTTTGTCTGGCCTCTCAACAGATACCCCTCCGTTGTGGTTGCACCTACGGTACGGCTATCTGTATCGCTGAGGCACGCAAGCCTCCCCACCAACGGCAAGGTCCATGGTTCATGGGGGGGGGGGGGGGTGATTCTGTATACAGAGTGATATAAAAGGGGAAGAAAGACATGCAAAGAGGAAAAGTTAAGCAATAAGTGTTTATTCTGAATCTGTGAAGTAGAATGTAAACTGTAGAAACAATGATGGATAAATCAGTGTCTCTGTTGCAACCACACTCTTAGCAGTAATCTGGTGGTACAGATTAATCTAAATAGGAAGGAAATAGAGTTGAATAGAAATTTAGTGGCATGGAAAGCAACTCAGAACTGTAATTGGGTCACAGCCACTGCCTGCCAGACGGACAGTGCCCTGCTGATACAGCAATTCAGCAGAAGCCACTACTTCCATCCTGCCACTTCTGTGTGCCAACAACCTGGGAGTGGAACAGTTTTCACAAAGCCTCTGCAGTTTGACAAACCACCACATGACAATGACTAAATCCTGGTCATTGGCTTCTGTTCCAGAGGTTTCCAAGCAACACAGAAACACAGCTCCCCTGCAAGCTCAGCCCTATGCAGTGGTATTTAGACCTCCAGGTTCAGCCCACCATCATGGGTACTGTTGGGCCATATTATGATCCACAGCCCAGGCCTCAACATTGAACTCATGACTCTGCCACAAGCACTGTTTCCAGGCCCTGGACCACTGACTGACGTGTGACTGTCTACTTGAATGATACACTGTATGCCTCCATAATGGGATACCTACTTTTACGTAAAACTCCCAAGTTCATAATTTTGCCAATTTAGTTAATTTCCTAATTAGTAGATTATTTGGTAAACTAAAGGCACTATTCAATCCATGAAAATTAAAGCAATAAATGTGTACTGTCAAACCTGGGAATTAAGCAAGCTAAATGATAAAATGACAAAAGTTTTTTGGGGTGGGACCAGACTTGAATTATGAATGTTTACTAAGATAATGAGTGAGTGGAAAACGAAATTGGTTACTGAAAATTGCAAAATTAGGACTACCCACTAAGTTAGGTCGTTTTGTGCAGAAACTGTTCTTATCTCACACTATTCTGATGATTACATGCTACTGGGACAACTCCAATTACTGATTTATTTTTAAAAAAATGTTTTACAGGAAATGGACAAACATATTCTCAATTATGATGTAAATACTAACATTGCATGAAATGTTGCATGAATAATAATGTGACAATCCTCTGTACACCGGATATATATAATACATAAATAAGTAGAATTAGCTGAAAGACAAGAAAACATAACATTTATTTTAAGGGGTGGAATGATAGCAATTGGACTGATACCACCTTGCAATGTTTCAGTGCCTTCAAGTATGGTAAGTGGCTCACGGTACCACAGTATTCCTCCATGTCACAATTCCATCTGCATCACAACAGTGGGGTGTACATAAAGTATTTTTTTTTATTAGGTCATCCTCCATCCAGGTCAGATAATGGTGGCAGTAGGAGACCATTAAGTATTAGTTTAAGACCCAAAGAAATGCCTCCCATAGATGAGACTAGTAAAATACAACTGATTGGTTTCTGAGGCATTTGCAACAAAGTCCCAGTGTTTGAAAAACTCATAAAAAGTTTTGGAGTGTATAATACTAAGTACAGGAAACTGAGTAAAACTCAACCAATCACCTATAGCGGATCGATGTTTGCAGCACAGTAACAGAAAACAGCATTCACACTAGTTTTTGAGCACTAGCTCTTCTTCCGGCAATAGTGCACACATTCACAGACACAGCCACACCCACACTGACACCCAAGTGCACACGCTCATGGCCATGGCAAGAATAATTGTTGATACTTGATTATTCCCCAACTTCCTGAATGCCATCACTCTAGTAGAAACTATTGCCCTCCAACACTTGGAAAAGCATTGCCTGCACCATTTGAGGAAGCTGTTCTAGCTATTACTGTCTTAGCCCGTGTGGGACTATCTATGAGTATAACCAAGAAAAAGCCTACCACACTGATCCAACCCCCGCTCCCCTCCCCTTTTAACCCTTTGTAGCTTCCCAACCATGCCTTGCTGTCTTACTCCACCTTCCACATCCCCAAAATCTTCCTCAGTCCTCCATAAAACACACTACTTCTAAACTCGCATACCATGACACTGTTGTCAGTCTTTCTGCAAAACCTCTGGACCCTGTATCCATAAAGGAACTTCTTTCCTGTACTTGTCCCTTACAGTGGAATGTTTGTTTCCCAAACAGCTTGAAATGCCGTATCTGCCCACCTATTGCTCCTGGATATCTGATGATGGCTACATTCCAAATGCATCATATGAGCAATAAAGTCATTCCTTGCCTGATGTCTGACTTAAACCGTTGCGAACCAGTCAGCCGAATGCAGAACTATTGCTTATTATAATAATGGTCGCCTGCCTCCTGCATGATTTTATGTCATGTTTATAGTAAAGAGAATGACTAGTAGTGGTAAAAAGTACCCTCCACCATGCACTAGTAGACTAAAAACTAAACTAAACTAAACTCCTCCTGAACAGGCCATGAAGGCCCAACGGTACTGACCAGGCCACCGTGTGGTCAGCACACCGCTCTCCCGGCCGTATGTCAGTTTCCGAGACCAGAGCTGCTACTTCTCAATCAAGTAGCTCCTCAGTTTTCTGCACAAGGGCTGAGTGCACCCCGCTTGCCAACAGCACTCGGCAGACTGGATGGTCACCCATCCAAGTGCTAGCCCAGCCCGACAGCGCTTAACTTCGGTGATCTGACGGGAACCGGTGTGACCCCTGCGGCAAGGCTGTTGGCTTGTTGTAGTAGACAAGAAACTCAAATCTACTGAGACATGAACTGAAACTGCCTGTGAGATTATTTGGGCAAGGCTCACTATCAAGGGTGTGCATTAACTTATAATTTGGTCCTTCTATAGACCCTCAGACTCAATTTTAGAGAAAACCTCAGTTCATTAGTACTATCATAACTGGAGGAGCCTTTGGTTATGCAATAATCTATTGGGATAATTACAGTTTTGTAAATGGTGTTTGTGACAAGATATTCTGGGAAACAATGCTAAATACCTTCTCTCAGACCTAAAGCGGAAATGTTGAGTCACAGACAGGTACAACAAAAAGACTGTTAAACAAGTAAGCTTACACACACACACACACACACACACACACACACACACACACACACACACACACACACACACACACACACACACACACGCACGCACGCGCGACTACTCAGTGGTCATGTGGGTGAGAGTAGCATTTGTGTGTTTATGTCTAATTCAGAAGAAGCTTTTTGGCCAGAAGCTTAATTTTTTAGCAGTCCTTTTGTTGTGCCTGTCTGCAACTCAACATTTCCACTATATGGAGAGTAGCGATTTATCCTTTTCCTAATATTGTCATTATTCCATCCTGGATTTTCCATAGTTAGATTCTCTCAAACCTACCAAGAATAGATAGTTTTGAAGATAAGCTGTAGAAAGTTGGAATCTCATCCATCTGTTATGTTTCCTGCTTCTAATAATAAGTATTTTTCCACTTTTTCATTTTATATAGAATGCACTTGCACACATAATATGTAATATTTAAAAGAATATATCAAATTGTTAATTAGGTGAAATATCATTTAAACTTATAGTGCAATTGTTTATATTTATATCCCTGATTACAATGATGCAAGTAGTTTTACTAGAAGCCTATGTAATTAAAAGTTATGGTTAATTGAAGTTGCAACAATGTCTGCTAACTGAAAAACATTTTAAGTGAATCTACAGCATAGGAGGTATTGTTACCTATCATTCAAAAACAGATATTCCCAACTTTCTGAAAACTTATTTTGAAATAACTGAAATTAATTAACTTATAAAATAAGTGCAATTAAAAGTCAGACCCTCAAAATTTCAACTTCTGTTTTGCTTTGACTACAAGATTCTGAACTTTCACAATACAATTTTATTGCTCAATTTTTTCTGAATCAGACAACACCTCTCACTAATTAATTCAGTCACTCTCTAAGAATTTGAGTAATTTTCAGTTATAAAAGATTTATTTCAAGATAGATGCCATACTCGTAAATGGGGGATTTATGATGGATGAAAAATAATGTTTCATATTGCTATAACGTCAAGTTGAACACATATATTTCAAAGACGACATAATACATGTAAGTCACAGAGCAAGTAGACAAAGTAAGACATGTGTACATGGTAACAGTCAAATCAGCACTGAGTCCAAGTGTAGCAGCCGCTGTCTGGCTGGCTGCTTAGGTGGCGCGGCTGCTGCATTGCTGGCAGACAGCGCCGCATGTAGAGGACGTGCGTAACTGCGCGGCGGCACTTTGAAAGATCAGCGAGTCACAACACTTTCCCCCCTTTGAATTTTTTGCACTGGTCTTGATGGAGGTGGCCTGTAGATTGCTAACGTCCATAGGTGTTGTTTGACTGGCCGTAAAGTCTCGAGGAGGCGGCTTCCCGTATGGACGTAAGTGTCCCCGATGATAACGGGTCGAGATGACAGGAGACATAGGGGTCGAATCTGCTGGGGCCCCATGCACCAATCTGCCCATTGCGGCAAGTCCGGTTGTTATAACAGGAGACATGGGCAGTGTATCGGCGTCCGTAGGAGAAGGAGGCGAGTAGAGTTGCTCCGACAGATGATGGTCATCCGGTTCCTGCATGGGCACATCTCCTGGTGGCGTCCGTTCCTGTGCTGGCACCAAGATGATGGTGAGAGGGCTGCCTTATGAGTAATGAGAGATGCCAAGATCCCGAGCGTCTGGTAGAGCCGAAGGTGGTGTAGCGGTATTCGGAACAGGCGTTGCCGGCACAGGAGGCCGAAGCTGGTCCGAATCACGCACTGCAACACCCGTGTCCATCTGGATTTCATACAGGCGTTGGCCACAGTGTTGTAAGATGCGGCCAGGACTCCATTTTGGCCACCTGCCATATCCCCGTACCCATACAAGGTCGCCGGCGGTGAACCCTCCAAGCGAAGGCACCCGTGAGGTGGAAGGCCGCAGAAGATGAAGTAGTGTGCGGGGCTGTCGGTCATGTAAGAGCTCAGCCGGGCTGTGGTCGCCCATGGGGGTGAAACGGTAGGAAGCCAGAAATTGGAGAAGCGCATCATCAGCAGCAGAAGAAGTCAGGAGTTTCCTCATCTGAGCCTTAAATGTGCAGACCAGCCGTTCAGCCTCACCGTTTGACTGTGGATGGAACGGAGGGGCCGTGACATGCATGATGCCGTGACGGGCACAAAAATCCGCAAATTCGGAAGAGGCAAATTGCGGACCATTATCAGTGACTAGAGTAGATTGAAGGCCTTCCAAAGAGAAAATGCGAGCTAGAGCATGTGTGGTTGCCGTGGTGGTAGGCGACGTGCAACGGACAATGAAAGGAAAGTTAGAGTAGGCGTAAATTACGAGTAGCCAATAATTACCTAAAAAAGGTCCCGTGAAGTCAGCATGAATACGCTCCCAGGGCTTCTCAGGCGAAGGCCACGGTGACAAAGATGACTTCGGGGCGGCAGCCTGTGACGCACAAGGGCCGCAGGCAGCGACCATGTGTGCGATTTCAGAGTCGATGCCGGGCCAGTAAACGTGATGGCGCCCCAGCGATTTTGTGTGAGAGGCACCCAGTGCCCTTGGTGAAGGAGGCGCAAGACCGACGCACGCAAAGACGCAGGTACCACAACATTCGGCGAAGCATTGTTGGTGGAAATGAGGATAACACCATCCCTAGCCGTGAGGTGGTAGCGCAAAGCGTAGTAGTTCCACAACAGGTCAGAAGGCTTAGCGGATGAACGATCTGGCCAACCCTTCTGAATACAGCGTAAAACCTGGAAGAGGGTAGGATCAGAACCCGTAGCAGCCGCCAGCCAGTCCCCGGTGATGGGGAACACATCCACAACCCACTGCTTGGCAACATCCAGGTGGAAACACAAAAGTTCATCCCTATCGAATGCCAGATTAGGACCCATGGGAAGGCGAGACAGTGCATCAGCATTCACATGTTGAGCTGTCGGCCTGAAATGAATCTCATAATTGAAACGAGACAAGTAAAGAACCCAACGCTGGAGGCCGTGTGCAGCCTTGTCGGGAAGTGACGTTGATGGATGAAACAAGGAAACAAGTGGTTTGTGATCCGTAACGAGATGAAATTTGGATCCATAGAGAAAAACACAAACCTTATGAAGAGCATAAATAATGGCCAAAGCTTCTTTTTCAATTTGAGAATATTTTCGTTGGGCATCCGTGAGCGTTTTGGAGGCATAAGCAATGGGTTGTTCAGAACCGTCAGAAAAACGGTGCGCATGGACTTCACCAACCCCGTATTGAGAGGCGCCCGTGGCAAGAACGAGATGTTGGCCTGGTCGATAAGTAGCCAGGCACGGGGCCTGTTTGAGCATAGTCTTCAATTTCTAGAAAGCCGCATTGCATGACGCGGACCAGTGAAAGGGCACGTTTTTATGCAACAGGCGATGTAATGGCTGAGCCACCGAAGCCACAGATGGTAAAAACATGTGATTGTATGCTATTTTCCCCAAGAAGGCCTGCAGTTCCTTAACAGATGTAGGGCGAGGAAGGGCATCGATTGCAGCGACAGTTTGCTGAAGTGGATGAATACCATCCTGAGAGAGTTGGAACCCCAAGTACGTGAGAGATGCCTGAAAAAAGTGTGATTTCTGAAGATTACACTTAAGACCGGCAGTCTGTAAGACATGAAAAAGTGTGCGGAGATTCTGAAAATGTTCTTCAGTGGTGGAGCCAGTGACAACAGTGTCGTCCATGTAATTAATACACACAGGGACAGGGAGCAATAATTGTTCCAAGAATCACTGAAAGAGAGCAGTGGCTCTGGCAACCCCAAATGGCAATTGTTGGTATTGATAGAGGCCGAAAGGCGTGTTAAGGACCAGAAACTGCCGGGAAGCAGTGTCGAGAGGAAGTTGATGATAAGCTTCTGACAGGTCAATTTTAGAAAAATACTGGCCTTCAGCAAGTTTAGTAAACAATTCTTCAGGTCGGGGCATAGGGTAAGTGTCGATGAGGCATTGAGCATTAACAGTGGCTTTAAAATCGCCACAGAGACGAATATCACCATTGGGCTTAGCAACGACGACAGGAGAGGACCACTCACTGGAAGTGACAGGAAGCAAGACCCCTGAAGAAGTGAGACGATCCAGGTCCCGTTTGACCCTATCATGAAGGGCCACAGGAATGGGGCGAGCCTGAAAAAACTTAGGCCGAGCAGTGGGTTTGAGCGTGATATGAGCATCAAAGTCATTTGCATGGCCTAACCCAGGAGAAAAAAGGGATGAATATGTCGTCGACAAGGAATCCAAGTGAGCATAAGGAATAGCATCAGAGACGATATTGACAGAGACATCTATGGAGAACCCAAAAACGCGAAAGGCATCCAAAGCAAAAAGATTCTCCACGTTACTATGGTTGACCACAAATATGGGAACAGCGCGAACGTCTGATTTGTAAGATACCTCAGCATCAAATTGTCCCAAGAGAGATATCTTCTGTTTATTGTACGTCCGTAATTGCCTAGTGACAGGTGATAGGGTTGGAGAACCCAACTGAAGATATGTCTGAGAATTGATGATGAGTGGCAGCAGAACCAGTATCCACCTGCATGCGAACATCTCGACCAAGTATTTGGACAGTGAGGAATAACTTCCCTGAAAGGGAAGAAGTACAATTGACAGACAACACAGAATCAGAATCAGCATCCTGTTCATGAACATCATGTATGCGGTCGGATTTGCAAACGGATGACACATGACCCTTCTTTTTGCAGTTGTGACACACGGCCCAATGTTGGGGACAATCCTCCCGTGAATGTTTCGTAAAACACCGCGGACATGAAGGAAGTTGCCAGGGGTTTTGCTGCAGTTTATTAGAGGGTTGTTTACGGTTAGGCCGAGGCCATGCTTGGGAGCGTACTGCAGCCACGTCGGCAGGCGGGGACACGCCACACGTGTCGTCAACAGCGCGCAGTGGTTGTATTTCCCCGACATCACCCCACGCCTCTATTTGCGCTCCAGCAACGCGAGAAATTTCGAAAGACTGTGCGATGGATAGGACTTCATCTAGAGTCGGATTTGCCAACTGAAGGGCACGTTGCCTAACTTCTTTGTCGGGCGCCGACCGGATAATAGCATCCTGTACCATGGAATCAGCGTAGGATTCTTTGTGAACTTCAGTAACAAATTGACACTTTCTACTGAGGCCGTGAAGTTCAGCAGCCCAGGCGCGATAGGATTGATGCAGTTGTTTTTGACAATGATAAAAGGCAACACGAGAGGCTACCACATGCGTATGCTTTTGAAAATATACGGACAGGAGTGAGCACATGTCAGCAAAGGATAAAGACGCTGGATCTTTTATAGGAGCCAATTGCGACAACAACCGATACAGTTGAGGTGAAATCCGTGAAAGAAACAGAGACTTACATGTTTGTTCGTCCATGACGTGAAATGCGAAGAAGTGCTGCCGAAGATGTTTTTCGTAATCAGACCAGTCTTCCGCCGTCTCGTCGTAAGGAGGAAAAGGAGGTATAGACAACAACGAGAGATGCCCCACATTGGACGCCGTGACGAAATCGTGAATCGCCGATGTGAGAAGCGTTTGCTGTTCAATGAGACCTTGCAATAGTTGCTCTAAAGTAGCCATGGAAACCTGCGGGTCAACGATGAAAAGAAAAAATCCACTACCTCGTCACCAATTGTTATAATGTCAAATTGAACAAATATATTTCTAGGACGACACAATACATGTAAGTCACAGAGCAAGTAAACAAGGTAAGACGAGTGTACACTGTAGCAGCCAAATCAGCACTGAGTCCAAGTCTAGTGGCCGCTGGCTGGCTGGTCGCTTAGGTGGCATGGCTACTGAATCGCTGGCAGACAGCGCCGCATGTAGAGGATGCGCGTAAGTGCGCGGCGGCACTTTGAAAGATCGGCGCGTCACAACACATATATTTTGTGAATTATTAACCTGAAACATTTCTCATAAACCAGATAACAGTAAAGTCTTAGAGTTCATGCAGAATAGCAAAATCTAACCTAGCAGAATTTCAAAACATTTGGAATTAGCATCGTATTCTTATGCCTGTCTTTGTATACTCGTCCCTCCACCAAAATTGTCATTCTGCAACCAGCGTGTATTTGAGTAACATCTCCAAGTTGGATCATGTTATAATCTATGATAGGCAAACATTTGGATATGTCATCATATCAGTTTGATAGAAAGTCTGCAACTGGCCAGCACGTAGGCAACATTTCTATGGCAAATTGTGTCTCAAGTTCGTGGCCAGTAATCAAATGAGAAAGATCTATGTATGAAACATCTGTTGCCAGTATTCGTACTTTCAACAAATATACCCATGTTGATCATAATCTCTGGCAAATTTCTCATATGGGTCTATTATACATGTTGGACAAAATGAAGGTCTTGAAACTAGTTTATGATTCAAAACCAGAAGTTGTATGTTGTCAGGGAGATTTAAATTAAGCAGAATATTCGCAGCTGGGAAGAGAATGCAAATTAATAAGTTGTGATATGGATACAAATGAGGTACAAACAGATGTAAAGTTATGCAACGTCAACAGTGCTGGTGGTGAAGTTAGCAAAAAGATAGTTGGGACCTACGAAAATGGGGAATGGATGCTGTTTCTGATTCTGGTGAGAAAAATAAAATATCTTTAGAAAAAGTTTGTAATGATAGAGATGAGCTAAAAAATCAAATTTAACAAACCAAAAAGAAAATGGGGAAAGTCAATGACAATGTAAAATCTAAGTTATTTGAGTTTGAAGACTGAATGAGGTGGCGCAGTGGACACTGGACTCTCATTTGGGAGGCTGTCGGTTCAATCCCACTTTCGGCCATCCTGGTTTTGGTTTTCCGTGATTTCCCTAAATTGCTTCAGGCAAATCCCAGGATTGTTCCTTTGACAGGGTATGGCCGACTTCCTTCCCCATCCTTCCCTAATCTGATGAGACCAATGACCTCACTGTTTGGTCTCTTCCCCCAAATCCACCCACCCACCCATTTGAGTTTGAAGATAAAGTAAAATACAGAGAGTAAAGCATAATATGTGTGCCATCTCAAATGTATCTTCTTTTTTGAAAGATTTCATGATTCATTCAGTTGCCATTCTGTTTATTTCATGTACAATTGTACAATTTTGGATGTAGGCCACTTTCAATTATATTATGGGTGATTTTTCAGTTGTAAATTGTGTCATGTATGTCGTTGCTCCTATGATTCCATGTTATGCTTATAAAATAAATCCGAGATATTTTACACTATTTTAGGAGCATGTTACATTCGAGCCACACTCCTAAAATAGTGTAAAACATCTCGGATTTATTTTATGAGCATAACATGGGGTCATAGGAGCAATGACATACGTGACATAATTTACAACTAAAAAATCATCCATAAATTACTTGAAAATAACCTAAAGCTGAAATTGTACAATCATACATAAAATAAAGAGAATGGCAGCTGAATGAATCATGAAATCTTTTAAAAAAGTCATGCCAGCTGCAGACCTTATCACATTGAAAATTATAATATCTTCTTTCATAAAGTGTAAGAAATTTAGTAATTTTTAACCATATGGTGAAATTCACCCTGTTGATTTTATTAGGGAATTCGATGATTTACTAGAAAATTGGAGTGATAAAGGAAAATATGTCTTTTTTGAAGAGGGTGTTTGATGTCTGATGTGTGTGGTTAGGCAGCGAAACATTATCAGAAAGGATATCAGGATAATATGAAAAAAATACAAATGACTGTGAAAAGAGAAGCCATTTAAATGCCTTCCATTATGGTCAAATAGACAAGACAGTGAATAACTGCTCAGCCAAGCATTTGTGGGTGAAGCTAGTGATAATAATAGTGTTATGGAATTTGGCTATGACAGTGAACATGTTATGATATGTAAATAAATTTTATACAGTGAGTAAATATATGTTGTAAGTGAACAGCACAATAGTGAGGAAGAATGTGTGTGTTTGGGAGCTTAATAATGAGGAAGAGTAAGGGACTAGGGAAGAGGCTCTTGCTAACTTCAGTTAACTATAATACCTTATAACCTACCTGATAATGAGACTAAGGAAGTTGCTGTTGTTGACTCTTGGAAGGATGAAGTAGTAACAGTAGTTGAATCATGCTCTTGTAATGATGTAATGAAATAATTGATCAAGTGGAGAATGGGAAGGCTATTGATATACCAGATTTGGGGGCTGAGCAAGAAATTGTTAATGTAAAAATTTGTGCCTTTGTTGATGAAGAAACAGTGTGTGTACAAGTGTTAAATGAAATTGTTAATCAATTTGATGACCTAGTGTAGTGCAGACAGACACTCATAAAAACACTGATGCATATGATGATAACAGTAATGAACTGATGTCTAATACAGTGCAAGGGAATTCTGTTGATGTTGATGTTTGAGCATTTGAAAGTGCCGAGACTGATGAATGTGAAGATGTGATCTGTACCTGTAAAATGGTAGTCTGAATGAGGAAAAAGTCAAAAATGTAGACAAAAATAAGTTTGTTTATTCTGAAAGTAGAATTATATTTGATTGTCAGTAACTGACATGAAGGAAACTTTGCCAAAAGGGACATCAGTAGTAGACAATGATAAACTAGAAGTTCAGTTGATAATACTGAAGGCAAAGATGAAGTTAAGTCAGAAGTTTGTGAACTACCAATTAATGTCAAAGTAGGAATGAAACAATCATGAGATCAGGTAGATTTAAGCTCAGGAAATGAACAAAAGACTGTGAATAGTGCAGAAAATCTTCAGGTAGAAAGTGAAATTCTTGACAAAGTCATCATTGATGTTGATCTGGTGGTAGTGCAAACAACTGTTGATTTAAATTCTGACACATGTGAGGGTGGAAGTAATGGAACAATTTCTGATGTAATGCAAGAAAGGATTATTGATTTACAGGATGTGGGGGTCAACCAGAATGCTGTTGATGTAAATACTGATATTTTTAATGTTGTGGAAGGAGCAGGTTATCAGAGGTTAATGAGAAGCTGCATCCTGTAATGAGTGTTGAAAGACTTCTTGTAGTTGATAGTAAAGTAAATAATTTGAAGAAAGCTGTGTTTAAAATAAATGCCTTAATAACATTTTAGGGTATCAGTAATGCTCTTTTCTTTTGTATTTACAGGATGCAAAATGATCAATGATTTTGTGTTTGGTGGGGGTAAGAGGTACAGCAAAGTTATGGTGTTTTGTATTAGTCTGACAAATGTTAATATAAGGGTGAAATCACACCCATTGTCACAAAAAGAGATGATGGAGCAGGGGGTCAGATTCATAGTGAATCCACCAATTAATAGGGGGATCATTACACTTTAATGAGCACATTATTTGACACATAGTGCTTCCCTAACCTGTGTGATTCTATCCCTCCTTTCTAGAATTACTCCATTCTCTGACTATCCTATCCTTAGCTTGTAAGAAGAAAAAGACAATTATCTCGTACTATCCACAAGTGGAAAATAAAAATTTAGTATGTCAATAATCAAATTCTATGAGTGCTTTTGGGTTAAAGTTTTATATGTTAATACATATTGACAAAAGATAGGAGGATGGGAGCATATACAATGTCTGCCAGACTTTGTAGAGATCAAACTATAACTTTCATTGCTCTGTAATGATGAAATTTGTTTGTCAATAATAATGGATTTATTTCAGCCAAAAATAAAATTTAAAATAAGAACTAGCCAGATTATAAGAAACTGTTAATTGTCAGAAAAGACTGAGAAACTATAAGTATGAAATTTAATGGAAAGTGTTTATGTAGCAGCAGAAGGAAAAAAACTTTAAATATGTAATTCAATTACAAATGTGTAATTTATAAAACTGTGTAAGCTATTGGTTCACTTTAAAGTGAAATTAAATTCAGTTTTCCATATGAAAGTTCATCTTTTCAGTAACTGTGTGCCACAATTACAACCATTTCAAAACAAGAGAAATAATATTGCAGTAAATGTAAACAACGTTGCCTACAGTAAAAGTTTATTGCGAACAAGGTGTATCATAAAATAGGCCTTCAGGCTTGAGGAAAATAAAGTTTTATAAGGTTTTACCTGTTATGCAGTAGAAAGTAATGTTTTGCCACTAATGTGGATTGTTGCTGTTGAGTGTCGTTCAGTATAATCACTTTTTGTGAACAAAGCAAAGCTGGAATTTTGATGTCTAGTTAATGAAGTACGAAAGTCTGCCACCAGTATTCATACTCTCAACAAAAATGTTGTTTAATGTAAAGTGTCTTTAACTGCAAAATATCTTTGCAAGGTACATAAAACGGAGTGCAGCATCAACATTAGGAAGGGGTTATGTCATAAAGCCCACTTATGATGGAAATACATTAGACCTTACTCCATTGAAGCTGCCCATATTGAAACTCATATCAGCAACCATTAGAAACTCATAGCAACAGTGATTACTCAAGTGCAGAGCCCCCCCCCCCCTCCCCAAACAATGTTATTTATTGATTTATAGTTGATTATTACTTTCTACAGTGTGGCTGGTTGGCAAATTAGGCACTGGATACTCATAGTAGCCAATTTTGTAGGACAAACATAGTCAAAAGGTACATGTCTTTAATTGAAGTTCTGACTGGAGAACCTACAATGGATACCCTATCTATTCACCCACATTATTCTATAATTCACTGCCTTATAAAATATTCTAACAGTGATGAATAGGTTGGAATATGAACACTTTACCACCTTAAATTCAAATATCACATCTCTACTTGCTCTGAGTGCACTTGCATTACAGTTGCAGTCACTCACCTATCACGGGCTTATGTGAGTTTACCATTGTTGATACTTTATTGTACTATTGCCATTTTATTGTATTGCAACTCCCCTGATAGAAAATTAATCCTGAGCTCAAAAATTCTCACTTTGCTGACACACATACATGTCTAGCTCGTGTGATGGCTCTGGCGCAACTCTCTATAGTCTTTCCACAACATTTTTCTATACACAATTACAGGAAGCACAAGCACTCAGTATCTGCCCTTCAAGTATGCTCCACCATGACTGTCTCACTCCTTCACTTCAAATGATCTTCAGGCACCAATCTCTCCCTCCTAGACCCGTGTGACAACCCCATCAGTGATGCCACTGTTCTGTAGCAGAGAAGCATAAACGTAAATTCGATCCTTCAAGCATGGGATCAATATTTGTATCCTTACATCGTCCAACTAATTGTTTCAAAATCAATATGAAACAAGGATTTTTGAAAGAAAACAAACCATCACATACTGAAAAAATTATTTCCCCACTAACTGAAAAATATTCGATAATGATAATGATAATGGTGCCCTCATACCTTGGCAGCATTTTCTTTTCTTTTCTTTTTTCAAAATGTATGCTTCACACTTAACACATCCATTCATCACTATTGTTGGGTTGGTATATAACTTTGTAATGTTTTTCATAAGTTTAAAAAACACAACAGATATGCATAACAGAGACTTTAGTCATAAATAATATATTCTCCTTCACTATTTACAAGTCTGCAAATGTTGGGGCAACTTTTCAATTCTGTGGCTGTAGAAATCCCGGTTTTGAGGCAAATAACTTGTCAAACCATGTTCAGGGCATGTACTCGTCCAGAATGGAAGTTCCTTGAATGTTGTTTGACGTAGAGCAGAAAAGGTCAAGATGTGAGGGTGCAAGATCAGGTGAATAATGTGTGTGCTGGATGACTTCCCAACCCAACTCCTGCGTAGTGTTTTTTGTCAGTCTAGCAGAATGCTGGTGGGAATTATTGTGGCGTAGCATCACTTCACACAGTATTCCTGGTTGTTGTTCTTGGGTTGCATCTGCCAGATATCTCAGTTGTTTATAATAAATGTCAGCGGTGGTGGTTACACACAAAGGAAGCAATTTGTAGTACACCACTTCATCGCTATTCCACCAGATGCGTAACATTATCTTTTGTGGATGCAAGCAGGTTTTTGTACAGGGATTTGATTCTTTGTTTGAGCTCAACCATTCCTTTCTTTTCCTTATGTTAGCATAAAGACACTGTACCTCATCAGCAGTACTGATACAGGATAGGAATGGTTGTTCATGAGTCAATTGATGACTAGCAAGCAAAGATGCACATATGGCCACCCGCTGATTTTTGTGATTTTGGTTCAAAGCATGTGGTACCCATGCACCCAATTTTTCAACTCTCTTCATTGCATGCAAATGTTGCCCAATGTTCGAATGATCACAGTTCATCACATTTGCGAGTTCTCGAATATACTGATGTGGATCATTGTAGATTATTGTGTTTAAATGATCTTCATCAAAGCTGAAAGTCTTCCTGGATGTGGAGACTCATTAATGAAAAAATGATCCTCCTTAAAACAAGAAAATCTTTTTCTTGCTGTGCTCTGTCCAATGGTGTTATCCTCACATACAGTACAAATGTTTCTGGTTACCTCCAACTGCTCTCATCTCTCTATTGAACACAAACAGAAGAATATGTCGGAGATGTTCCAATTTCTCCACTTGGCACTCGATTATCTGACATCCACAGCTCCACTCACTGTCTCCAAATGACAAAATGACAATGCGTAAACTCAAATAGTGGCAGTGAACTATAAATAAAAAATTACAGGTGATAAATAAATCCATAGAAACTGAAATACATGCAAAACAAAAATGCTATGAACTTAAACAACCACCTAACATAGTTGACATTTACAAAGATGTATAAGATCTATTCAGACATAATCACACTGAAAATAACACTTACATTTCATTTCAGTCCATTTCAAAATTCATGAAATATAAAAGTTGACACTGAAAGAAAAATAAATAGAAACACAGTTCTCAAAATTCTTCACGCCATATTTTGTGATTTACTTTAACCAAATAGACCAAATCTGGTAAGTAGTTAAATGAAGAATGTGTGACAATAAATCTAGAAATCAATAAAATTTATCAAATTATCCAAGCATGTCATAGAGATGCTTTTGAAATATAATAAATATGAACAAGACATAGATTAAAAATTTCAGTTTACTGCAAAAAAAGGAAAAAAATGCCACAAATAAAAGAAGTGAATCCTTGCATTCATGAGCATGTCTTTAAACTGCGTGGATAAATGCAGTGGGAGGCACTATTGGGATATCAAATGAGATCTGCACTCATGCACATTGTTAATCACTGTGGTGCACCACAAACTCACTCTCCTTGCATGCCATCCTGGTTTAACACTGGGTTACACACACAACAATTAAGTAAGCTGCAGATAGCTGGCATGCCCTGCTTTTGTCAGCTGATGGGGTCAATGTCCTAGTTTTCTGAATAAGTGGCAGTGTAAGTGAATATGTTCAAAACAACCTTGAGTAGCACAAAACAGAGGTGTTCACACATAACACTTCTTTAGCATTGTTCATTAACACAGTCCAGATAGACAAATAGCATTGTCATCAAGGGAAGCATATCTAAGTTAAACTAAACATTACTGACACTGTTCATTCCTGACAGTCACATTATTACAGTTATGTTTTACTTTTTTAACACTGCTAATTTCTTTTTTCTTTCCCACAATGACTGAAGGGCTATTGCACTGACTTCAAGCCCTCTCTGTAATTTTTATATTCAGTACTTTTGCAGTTTTTTTCTACTGCTTCCTTTCTGGCATGTGGCACTGGATAATATTGCTTAAAATATGGTTTATGAGGCTTCATCTTTGTATGATTTGCTGGACTTTTTTTTTGTTCCTTGTCTTTTTCCAAAACGGTCGCTGAATGTTTCAGTTAGTAGGGATAGCTGTCCAATTGCTACGCTTACTATATTAGAAAATTCCATTTATTTTGCTGTTAATTTCTTCCCATGTAAGCACCTTTGCTGCTTCTTCACTATTCATTGGGTGCTTATGACCTCAGCTGTTTTTCACTCTAAAGCAGTAGCTGCAACAACAACAACAATAACAACAACAATTCCTCACTATTTGGAGATAGGCAATACCAGTGAATGTCTCAAAAAATTCATCACAGTCTCAGCAAAATTTGTTGAAAATGTCATACTCTCCTTAGAAGACAAAAACTCTGCTGGCTGGGATGGGATACCCACCAAAATAATTAAAAAAGTTTACAACATAATAGCTCATACACTCTCTCTCTCTCTCTCTCTCTCTCTCTCTCTCTCTCTCTCTCTCTCTCTCTCTCTCTCTCTCTCATAATAAACAAATCCTTTGAAGAAGGTTACTTGCCAGATCTCTTGAAATATGCAGAAGTAAAACCATTGCTTAAAAAAGGTTCAAAATATGTTATGGGAATACTACCTGTCATATCAAAAATATTTCAAAAGAATCTTGCTTTATAGATACAAAGCTTGGATGTGATAAATGAGTTTATTGAAAAAAATTACTTCATCACTAGATAGAAAGCTAAGGTCGCAGGTCAACAGGTTTGGAATAAGGGATATTGTTATGAAATGGTTTGAATCATATCTCTTGGAGAGGAAAAAAGGGTGGTAATCACATCAAATGGAGCAGATCACTTCTCAGAGTGGACAACTGTGTCATAAGGTGTTCCTCAAGGCTCAGTTCTTGGACCCATTTTATTCCTGTTCTGTGTAAATGACTTACCTCTCAATAAAAATACTCATTTAACTGTCTTTGCAGATGATACTTCTACCCTAATTGAAAATGAAAATTCTGAAAATATACCACAGAGTGTCATGAATACAAAAATTATCTGGAAATATAGTTCATTCTAAATGGCTTAAGGCTAAACGTTTCAAAAACCCACATGGATGAGTTTTAAAACCAAACATTCAAAAACAGAATAAATCTGTCTCACTCACAACAATAAAAAAATCGAAGAACTTGACTCACTAAGTTTCTTGGGAATAAACTTAGACAGAACTTTTAGTTGGTATTCTCATATAGAATATCTAGCAAATAAATTAAACAGCCTTGCATTTGCAATGGAAATTTTAGCCAGTGCTGCTGATATGGTCACCAGGAAAATAACATATCTGAATGGGTTATTCGATATGGAATAATTTTTTGGGGAAACTCGGGAAACATTACACGAGTTTTAAAGTTGCAAAAAAGAATCATTCGCGACATGTGGTCTGCACAGCTGAGGGCATCATGTCGACCATTATTTAAAGACCTAAAAATTTTAACTGTCCCCTCTTTATACATCTTTGAGGTGGTTCTTTTCCTACACAGCAGAGCTGATTTATTCTTTAAAAAATTAAATTTTGAACACTCATATGACACAAGGCATAAATAAAACTTTATGCTCACCTCTCATCGCTTAAAACTGCATGCTCAGATTCCTCAGTATATAGCCATGAAAATTCACAACACAATAAAAGGATGTGACATAATGAATGTGAAGATAAATATTTTAAAAAGCAAGTTACATGATTTTTTAACTGAACGATGCTACTACTCTGTAGAAGATTTCATGAAGGACGAAGTGATACTCTGAGCTGGATCCCTAAAATGGAATAAAAATTTATGATAGTTATAGTAGATGTAAATACTATAAGTTTGACAAATTTCAAGTAAGTAAATTCTCCACAAAGTATTATTGTAAGTGTGACAAAATTTTAAATAAGCAAATTATAACCTTGACATATATTCTGAAAATGTGTACGAGAGAAGATGAATAAAACACATTCTCACATTTTACAGCATTTTAAAAGCATTCATCTGTAAATTTGAGAAGAACATGTTTTGCACAATTGATTTGAGAACAATCGTAGCAATGAACTCTCAGCTTTGATAACATCATAATTTACACAATATAGAATCAGAGTGTTCACTCACCATTATCAGTTTTTCACTTCACACTTTGATGTGAATACAGGTCTACTAAGGTCTGTACAGTATGGCTGTGCAATCCTGTAAATACAGGGATTCTTTCTGTCATTTCTATCTATAGTTGGGAAGTCAGTCTTTCTGTTATTGTTTTTTTAGTGCAACATTGTTCCCTTTCTGTCATCACTTCCACTTAACATTCTTTACACAGAGCAGGTACTTTTTGCAGATGATATAAGTTAAAGAGACAAAAGAATTAATTGTTAATAACACTGCCAAATAATTACTGAGTGGGTCTCTACAAATTGACTCACCATTAGTTTTATAGATAGTACCATGTATTCTTCTCTGTATAACAATTATTATAAAGCCAAATATTAAATGTAGCACATGAATGAGAGTTCACTCACATTCACATTGTAAATGCCTCTTTAAGGAGATGGACATTCTCACCTTCACAGTGCAGTCTATCATATTCTGAAGAGAGTAGTAATGCTACAACAACAGAAAAATTTGACCTTCATTACTCATCACTAAAATGGCCACCAGCAAGGAAAGATGTTTCATATGCAGTTGCAAAAATAACAGGTGATTTGTACAATAACATAAAATGTCTGAATTGTAGCAAAACATATTTTAAATCACAAATTAAATAATTTTTTTCAGGGCAACTGATTTTCTTCTATAGAAGAACTTTCAAGTAAAATCTAGTAGCAAGTTTAGTATTGAAGACACAGATGTTTATTTTGTTGTTAAATTTTAGTACTACCTGCTAAGTATCAACAGTGGTGCAAAAGGTTAATATGTTCAGTTTTTTACTAAACCTAGGCTACCTCAAGTCATGTACTTATAGCCTCTAAATTGACTCCTTTAGACTATTTTAATACAGATTGTACAAATTGTCCCTAAAATATGGAATGAATAAAAC
Source organism: Schistocerca nitens (assembly GCF_023898315.1). NCBI lineage: Eukaryota > Metazoa > Arthropoda > Insecta > Orthoptera > Acrididae > Schistocerca > Schistocerca nitens. The sequence goes on along the minus strand of NC_064616.1, from coordinate 831,955,771 downwards.
TATTTGAGCCTACTAAAGCTGGCTTTATCCATCTCACAGTCTGGTCTTACATCCAAGGACTGATGTGATGCTTCAAGTGTTAGAAATTTGGTCACACTACTCTAAGATGCAAAGAGTAGGCAACATATGATAAATGTGATTCAGCTGTACAAGAATTAGGAATGGAACACTTAGACCCACTGGCATGTGTGAATAGCTTCAACAATCATGCTGTTAGAATATAATATTTATTCACCTTTGAACATGTAAACATGTAATTGGTGTAGTCATATGTTTTATAGTTACAGCATTATGGTTGTTTTACAATTATCCTTGCCTAATTATGTTGCAAGAAGGCTTTTACATATGTAACTACTTCAGAAAAGTACATTGTAACACAAACTGATCACTTTTTGCAAACCAAATACAGTATGCCACAATGAATTAGTGTATCATGATAGTCTCTTTGTATCTCAATTATCTGTATACAATTATAATAATCATACTTTTTATCTCTATGTTGCCTTATACAATATGGCACAGTGAATCAAGATGCCACATTGGTATCTTCATAACATATTTTAATTTAGTATAGTCTCATTCCAAAACTCCAAATCACATGTTACACATTCTTCAAATTCTTTCATGGTATAGAAAGCTTTGGTTGTTACCCACTTTGTTATTACACTTTTGAATTTATTCAGGGACACTGAGTGGGCATTTTTAGGTAGATTGTTAAAATGTGCGACTCCAAGACATTTATACCTATTATGGATCTCCTCCCCCCCCAAGAATCATGGACCTTGCCGATGGTGGGGAGGCTTGCGTGCCTTAGCGATACAGATAGCCATACCATAGGTGCAACCACAACGGAGGGATATCTGTTGAGAGGCCAGACAAACGTGTGGTTCTTGATGAGGGGCAGCAGCCTCTTCAGTAATTGCAGGGGCAACTAACCAAAACAACCTTGCTGTGTTGGTACTGCGAATGGCTGAAAGCAAGGGGAAACTACAGCTGTAATTTTTTCTGATGGCATGCAGCTTTACTGTATGGTTAAATGATGATGGCATCCTCTTGGGTAAAATATTCTGAAGGTAAAATAGTCCCCCATTCAGATCTCCGGGCTGGGACTACTCAGGAGGATGTCGTTATCAGGTTGGGTTGGGTTGTATTGGGGGAAGAGACCAAACTGCGAGGTCATCGCTCTCATCGGTTTTAGGGAAGAACAGGGAAGGAAGTCGGCCGTGCCCTTTTAAACGAACCATTCCGGCATTTGCCTGGAGCGATTTAGGGAAATCACGGAGAACCTAAATCAGGATGGCCGGACACGGGATTGAACCGTCGTCCTCCCGAATGCGAGTCCAGTGTGCTAACCACTGCGCCACCTCGCTCGGTGTTGTTATCAGGAGAAAGAAAACTGGCGTTCTACGGATCGGAGCGTGGAATGTCAGATCCATTAATCGAGCAGGTAGGTTAGAAAATTTAAAAAGGGAAATGGATAGGTTAAAGTTAGATATAGTAGGAATTAGTGAAGTTCGGTCGCAGGAGGAACAAGACTTTTGGTCAGGTGAATACAGGGTTATAAATACAAAATCAAATAGGGGTAATGCAGGTGTCGGTTTAATAATGAATAAAACAATTGGAGTGTGGTTAAGCTCCTACAAACAGCATAGTGAACGCCTTATTGTGGCCAAGATAGACATGAAGCCCACACCTACTACAGTAGTACAAGTTTATATGCCAACTAACTGTGCTTGATGACGAAGAAATTGAAGAAATGTATGATGAAATAAAAGAAATTATTCAGATAGTGAAGGGAGATGAAAATTTAATAGTCATGGGTGACTGGAATTCGGTAGTAGGAAAAGGGAGAGAAGGAAACGTAGTAGGTGAATATGGATTGGGGCTAAGAAATCAAAGAGGAAGCCGCCTGGTAGAATTCTGCACAGAGCACAACTTAACCATAGCTAACTCTTGGTTCAAGAATAATAAAAGAAGGTTGTATACATGGAAGAAGCCTGGAGATACTGACAGGTTTCAGATAGATTATATAATGGTAAGACAGAGATTTAGGAACCAGGTTTTAAATTGTAAGACATTTAAGGTGGGAATTTAAGAAGATGAGACCTGGATAAACTGAAAGAACCAGAGGTTGTACAGAGTTTCAGGGAGAGCATAATGGAACAATTGACAGGAATGGGGGAAAGAAATACAGTAGAAGAAGAATGGGTAGCTTTGCGAGATGAAGTAGTGAAGGCAGCAGAGGATCAAGTAGGTAAAAACACAACGGCTAGTAGAAATCCTTGGGTAACAGAAGAAATATTGAATTTAATTGATGAAAGGAGAAAATATAAAAATGCAGTAAATGAAGCAGGCAAAAAGGAATACAAACGTCTCAAAAATGAGATCGACAGGAAGTGCAAAATGGCGTAGCAGGGATGGCTAGAGGACAAATGTAAGTATGTAGAGGCTTATCTCACTAGGGGTAAGATAGATACTGCCTACAGGAAAATTAAAGAGACCTTTGGAGAAAAGAGAACCACTTGTATGAATATCAAGAGCTCAGATGGAAACCCAGTTCTAAGCAAAGAAGGGAAAGCAGGAAGGTGGAAGGAGTATATAGAGGGTCTACACAAGGGCGATGTACTTGAGGACAATATAATGGAAATGGAAGAGGATGTAGATGAAGATGAAATGGGAGATACGATACTGCGTGAAGAGTTTGACAGAGCACTGAAAGACCTGAGTCGAAACAAGGCCCTGGGAGTAGACAACATTCCATTAGAACTACTGATGGCCTTGGAAGAGCCAGTCCTGACAAAACTCTACCATCTGGTGAGCAAGATGTATGAGACAGGCGAAATACCCTCAGACTTCAAGAAGAATATAATAATTCCAATCCCAAAGAAAGCAGGTACTGACAGATGTGAAAATTACCGAACAATCAATTTAATAAGTCATGGATGCAAAATACTAACACGAATTCTTTACAGACGAATGGAAAAACTGGTAGAAGCTGACCTCGGGGAAGATCAGTTTGGATTCTGTAGAAATATTGGAACACGTGAGGCAATACTGACCCTACGACTTATCTTAGAAGAAAGATTAAGGAAAGGCAAACCTACGTTTCTAGCATTTGTAGACTTAGAGAAAGCTTTTGACAGTGTTGATTGGAATACTCTCTTTCAAATTCTGAAGGTGGCAGGGGTAAAATACAGGGAGCAAAAGGCTATTTACAATTTGTACAGAAAGCAGATGGCAGTTATAAGAGTCAAGGGACATGAAAGGGAAGTAGTTGTTGGGAAGGGAGTAAGACAGGGTTGTAGCCTCTCCCCGATGTTATTCAATCTGTATATTGAGCAAGCAGTGAAGGAAACAAAAGAAAAATTCGGAGTAGGTATTAAAATCCATGGAGAAGAAATAAAAACTTTGAGGTTCACCGATGACATTGTAATTCTGTCAGAGACAGCAAAGGACTTGGAAGAGCAGTTGAACGGAATGGACAGTGTCTTGAAAGGAGGATATAAGATGAACATCAACAAAAGCAAAATGAGGATAATGGAATGTAGTCAAATTAAGTCGGGTGATGCTGAGGGAATTAGATTAGGAAATGAGACACTTAAAGTAGTAAAGGAGTTTTGCTATTTGGGGAGCAAAATAACTGATGATGGTTGAAGTAGAGAGGATATCAAATGTAGACTGGCAACGTCAAGGAAAGCGTTTCTGAAGAAGAGAAATTTGTTAACATCGAGTATAGATTTAAGTGTCAGGAAGTCGTTTCTGAAAGAATTTGTATGGAGTGTAGCCATGTATGGAAGTGAAACATGGACAATAACTAGTTTGGACAAAAAGAAGCTTTTGAAATGTGGTGCTACAGAAGAATGCTGAAGATTAGATGGGTAGATCATATAACTAATGAGGAGGTATTGAATAGGATTGGGGAGAAGAGAAGTTGGTGGCACAACTTGACTAGAAGAAGGGATCGGTTGGTAGGACATGTTCTGAGGCATCAAGGGATCACCAATTTAGTATTGGAGGGCAGCGTGGAGGGTAAAAATCATAGAGGGAGACCAAGAGATGAATACACTAAACAGATACAGAAGCATGTAGGTTGCAGTAGGTACTGTGAGATGAAGAAGCTTGCACAGGATAGAGTAGCATGAAGAGCTGCATCAAACTAGTCTCAGGACTGAAGACCACAACAACAACAACATGGATCTTTGCTAGTCCGGCATGGGGCTTGTCAATTGCATGCCTCTCTCTAGTGTTATAATGGTGTAATGACATCCTAAGGTCAAAATTATCCAGGTTTTCTTTCATGTATACTAGAAAATGATAAATATATAAACTAATTATGTCATAATATTCATTTCCTTGAAGTAGTGTCTACATGATTCTCATGGCCTTTTTTCCCATTTAAATACAGTCTTAGATCCAGGTGAGTTTTCCCATAGCAAAATTCCCTGTGTCCAAAGGGAACTGAACAAAGCAAAGTATGCATAGGGCAGCAGAGTTTAACTTATACAGCAGATAAATCACTCATGTGAGTCTGGACCATACTTATCTGTATGTGTATTCCAGCTTAAACTTTGATCAATATGGAATCAAAGAATTTTCACTTATTTATTCTTCTTCTTGGGGGCATTCTGATTAAATACGATGTTCTCTGTCTCGATATATATATATAATGAACAGAAAGGGGCCAATAATGGAGCCCTGTGGCACTCCTTTTTTAACTGCTAAAGGATCTGATTTTTGATTATTCACACACACTAACTGTTTTCTTTTACTTAGACATGACTGCAGTAGAAGAAGGAACTTCTCCTTAATTCCATAGTGCTGTAGCTTTCTTATGAGGATAACATGAGGCACTGTATCAAAGACTTTCTTTAAGTCCTGTAGTGTCACACAACTTACTGACCTATTTTAAAAAGAGTCATATCCTTTTGTTATAATACTATTAACTGCTTTCACAGTAGAGAGGGTAGATCTAAAGCCATACTGTGCAGAACAGATTAGGTTATTATGTTCAAAATATTGGTTCACCTCCTGGTGCATACAGTACTCTGTTATTCTGGAAATAACTGGGACAACTGAAATGGGTCAGTAATTATCTGATGATGATGTGCTACCTTTCTTATGGACTGGCTTGATTATGGATATTTTTAGATATTCTGGGTACACTCCCTCTGTTAGTATTTTGTTTATTAATTTTTCTTAAGGGCATTATTATCTCGTTTCTTATTTGTTTAATAAGGAAAGCCATAGTAATCTTCTGTTCGGGAATTACTGAGTTTAGCTATTGCTTCGATGACATGTTGGCAAGTTACATGACTCCATTCAAAACATTAAGTTGGTTTATTGTGTTATGGTGGCAACAGTCCTTCAGCCTTGCTTACATCTTCCATAATGTCAGTTTCTGGTATAGGATTGGCAAAGTATTTATTTAGCATATCAGAAGGAAATGGAATGCTGCAATCTTTCTTTTGAGAATTTATTTCAATTTTGATAACTTCCTATGCCGCTTAACATTTATTTGAAGGGTTAAGAATGTATCCATCATTGGCCTTGCATTTTGCTGTCTTGATTGCAGTTCTGTAGTGCTTTTTTTATAACCTTGTATTTATCCCTATCTGCTTTATTGTGTTGTGTTATATCATAATGCAGGAGCATCAAGATTCTTAAGTTATTTAGTTGTGGTGTTTACCTGTGTTTTAAGCTTCCTGGCTTAGAATGGGGGTTATGCTTGTCTTCTTCTTTCGCTTGTGCCTTTGTCCAACATTTTCGCAGGATCAGCCTGGTTACAGTCAGATTTGACATGGTTAATGCAAGGGGTCGCTGGATGCCCTTCCTGTCACCACCCTCTTATGCGAATGATGATGATAACAATGAGATGATGAGGACAACACAAAACACCCAGTCCCTGGGCAGAGAAAATCCCCAAACTGGCCAGGAATCAAACCCAAGACCCCACGGTCTTTCTTGTAATCTTTCTTATAATATCTAAGGTATACTTTGTCAAAGATCACAGTTACCACCTCTTTAAAAAATCTTTTAGCTGACTAACACCCATATCATGAGTAAGTATTTCATTCCAATCTATTAATGTTAATGTTTAGCTTCTGTTCATTAATACGTCTGATTATTCTTTCCTGGCAACTATCTTTTACATGATTTATGGGAATTCTTAGGCACAATTTTTCATGGTCAGAAACACCTAATTTGATTGTTTTGAATTGACAAAAATGGCTCTGAACACTGTGGGACTTAACATCTGAGGTCATCAGTCCCTAGATCTTAGAACTACTTAAACCTAACTAACCTAAGGACATCACACACATCCATGCCCGAGGCAGGATTCGAACCTGCGACCATAGCGGTCGCACGGTTCCAGACTGAAACGCCTAGAACCGTTCGGCCACACCGGCCGGCTTGAATTGACATCTGCTTGTGTGAAAATAACAGATAATGTTATCCAGACAGGCATTCTGTCTGGTGGGCTTGTCATTTATAAAGTAAAAATTTAGTGACCTTAGTGTATTGCTTGCAGTTTTACTGCTAATCCTAATGTCTATATTAATGTCACCAAATATTAAAGGCTGCAATTCTTGTACTTAAGTAACGTGATTATAAGTTTCTGAAGACTTTCTACAAACAAATCATCATTGTGATTGGCAAGGGAGTATACAGACACCGCTATAGTTTCCAATTTTGGCAACAGTACTGCTGCAACTTCAAAGTTAGGTTCTACACAATGTACACTTACATCTATAATTTCAGAGTTTAGTTTTAGAGTTTTATTAATATAGATAGAGAAGCCTCCATGTTTCACATTTGTTCTGGTGTAGCCTGTAACTATTTCACAGCCATTTGGTACACTTAACTCTAGTTCTCTACATGATAACCAGTGTTCATTTATCATGAGCATGCTACAGTTTAACTTTTACAGCCAGTATTAGAGCTCCAGAAGTTTATTTTTTAAGGACTGTACATTTACGTGAAGGAACATTAGGCTTCTTCATTGCAAGCTGTTAATAAGTCTACTTCAGAATTATCCAATGCACTTACTCTACTTGTCGGTTCTAGTTGTTCTATGTTATTTTCTTTTAACACAGACAAATACCTATTTGTAGATGTCACCTTATCATTTACTGTAGTTCTTGTTGCTGAAACACTGCTGTTGTGTTTCTCTTCTCCAAAAAAGCGTCATGATTGTAATGTAGAGTGATTGGTTCCTTCTTTTTGCAGAACAGGGCACTAATCTTAATTTACCTTTCATCTTCATATGAATTCCATGCTGTGTGTGTTCATCACTGCTCAGTTTGCTGACATCTACCAAGTGTACACAGCTGAATTTTTTACAGGATTTCTGTAACACTGTATTGTGAGCCTCTATTTCCCTATTTACACAAGACCACTCTGGAAGGCCGTACGGTACTGGTACGTTAATTATCACAACATTGATGTGGTGCAATTTTGGCAATAACTTCCTGTAATTTTGCAGTGCAGATTTGCTTTCGTTTTTGTATATGTCGCTGACACCTTCTATGGTCACAATACAGTTGTCTTTGTTCGGTTTCTTTGTTTCAATGGTTAGGTTTTCAACAACAGACTTAAATGGAGCACCAGGTTTGACCTTAGCAAACACTGAATAACCAAAGTTTATATTTTCACTAATTGAAACCAAGAGTCTTTTTCCATAGCTATTGGCATAAATTATGAGGTTTTTTGTTTTTCTCGAGTTTTTAACCTTTTGGTTTGGAACTTTATGGGATGCCTCACTATGTGCTGTTACGTATCTTTGCTCACAGTTGAATAATACATTTAAGATCTTATGGTAAATAGACACATTACCTGTGTTATAACTGTGAAAGTATATAAAGCAGTGCAACCTCCATCATTTGCCACAACTCTTAAGAATATTTTATTTATTTATTTATTTTTTATATAAATGTCAATGTAGCAAAACACAGAGAGGTATCCAAATGCAGCACAGACATCTGCCCAGCAAGTTCACATGCAAGGATGCAATTAATCGTACATCTAATCACCCCTAGGCTGGTGAAGAAAAGTACAAATGTCACAGGCATACTGTGTAAAGTGCCATTCAGTGCATTATCATGGTACCACATCTTCAGACAACACAACTCATAGCATAAATGTGTTTAGAATGATAAAAAAAGTGCTTAGGATTATTTGTGGTCTTGTAAAAAAATGAAAATTCCAAACTGAAGTTTACTGTGCTTGATATTCTAACTGTTCCATGTCTGTTTATCTGTAAAAGACACATATTCACTGGAGGCTTCCTCATAGGAATTGGTAAATTAATGCAGAACTAGAGTAAATGCAATTGCTGCGCAAGATGACAGTCAAATATCCGTAAAATGTTTTCCAGACTATTGTTCTACTGGAAAATGGTTAGTTCACTTTGGCGTCACATTATAAGCACTGCCTTACAAAAAAAGGAAAGCACCCAGAAGGAGATGAGATAAAATTAAACCTCACAGTTGAGAGGAAATGTGATATTATTTCAGCAATTACAATATACAGTCAAATTTACAAATATCTTAGCAGTATGAGTCCAATTATTGGTATAAAGTTGCATCCCCTTTGGCCTGGATGCATGCACTGATTCTGTTGTGAATGGTGGCATAAGCCATTATATCCTCTCCTAAGGCAAGCTAGCCTGCAACTGTTTGAACTGGTCCTTGATATCCTGGATACTGGCACTGGGAGTTGGTATCCAAACTGTTCCCACACATGATATATCTGTGACAGACTTGGAGTTCTTGCTGGCTATGGATGTACCTCAACATCAGGAAGACAGTTCATACATGCATATTTTCCTGTTGAAATACTGTGACATGAGAGGAACACACAAGGATACAGGATGTCAATGATGTATCATTGTGCCATCAGATTTCCCTCAGTCACTAGTACCCATGACCTGAAGTTATATCCAATGGCTCCTCACACCAAGACACCAGAAAGAACACCACTACTCCTCTCCATAAAATAGGAGGAATGTGGCCTCTCCCCAGGCTGTCACTATACTCGTTGATGATGGTCATCCAGGGTAGTGCAAAACATCGATTCATCGCTGAACACAATGTGACATCATTCATCAGCAGTCCATGCTTCCCAGTCAAGGCACCACTCTAAATGTGTCTGTTTGTGATGTGATGATAACAGCAGCTTGTGCGTGGGATGATAATCCCCTAGCTGCTGCCTGTCTCCAACTAATGGTGTGGAATGACACAGAATATTGCAGGGAGTTTATTACTTGTTCTCAGACAGCAGGAACAGATGTGAAGTGTCTATATGTGTTCAGTGAGCAATATGCAGATCCTCCCGTGTGGTGGGCAGACGTAGTCAACCGGAACCTTAATGAGTGTTCTTGGCCTCAGATTCCCATTCAGTCAACATTGGGCCACTATCACTTCCAATGCTCCGCAAATCTGGGTACTGTACAACTCAAACAACCAGCTGAATGGAGACCTACAATGAGATGCCTTTCAAACTCTGTCATGTTTTCATAATGCTGTCTCACAGAAGTTTGTGGCATCTCTGTGTCCTTCTCAGTGATCACTCAACATTTGATGTGTTCACAACCCTTATAGACTCTACCAGGCATGGTAACAACACTAAATATCAATAACGCTAATGCAGTCCAATGACCTGTCACAGAAAATTGCAAATCTAATTGTTTACATACCCTCTGTTGGTATGTCAGTGTACAAAGTTATATTGACACCTGACCATTTCTCCTGGGTGCTTCACTTTTTTTCAGGCAGTGTAATAACATACCAGAAGAAATAAAAATTGCTCCACGGACAGTGTTCGTGATCAAACTGAAGTCATTTATGATAAAGCAGTCTTTCTATTCTGTATGAGAATTTCTGATTATGGAAAAAAATATTTTTTTCTTTAAATGCAGACTATAAACTTAACTTAGATTGAAAAATATAGATACAGTTTTTTTTCTGAAACTGTTTGTGTTGTTCTTTTATGATCATACCAGCAAAATCTAATCTCTTAAATTAGAGAAAGCCCCTACTTTCAAAAAAGTTGCCTCAATTATGTTAAACAGCTATTATTTCCGATTTGTAGCTTAATATTTACTAATCCATTGATACTTTTCAGACGGTGGTTACCTGCATTTATAACAACAGAGGCTTGCTTATGATACACTACTACTTCTCATGCACCTTTACAATGTACACTCCTACTTACCATGCAGCTAACAAGAATTTTCAATCACTGACTACATAATCAGATAATTTGTAGAAGGAATGGCTAATGATGTATGTTTTTAATTTCCTTTTGAATTATTAATGATTTTTGTCTGACAGTGATTTGGATCCCATGCCAAATTGCAGTATCAATATGGAGTCCAAGATACAGCCACAATTCTGCAGATGGCATGAGCTGAAAGTACACTGGATGTGCCTTCTTTTGGAGATGTGCACTTAAATATGTTCATGTGGCCATGTCCTATCACTTTCATGTTTCTACTTGAAACCTTCAGAATGTGCCATTTGATAGAGTGGTTGACTATTGCTTGTTTACAGTTTTCTTGCTTTCAGTATTTAGTCTGGACTGATCTCGTTTGCTTATAATCACCTTCCCATGTTATTTCACTCTGTTTCTAGCTATCTTTCACTACACGAATGGCGTTATTACTGATCACTTGGAACTGCCATTTGTCCAACCATTCACCACATCACTTTGTGCTGAGTGATATTAAACTTTTTGATACCTATGTCATTCGTCATACAGTCCTGGATCCTGAGTTTTTTCAGTTGCGGCGACAGTAGATGGAACTACAACAGCAACTGCATCAGCGACAGCAACACCATCAGCAGTACATGGCACTAAGACAGAAGCTTGTCTACCAGGTACAACAACAGCCTGCAGCAGCAACAGCATCAATTATTTCTCTATTGCAAGTTAGGTCAGATATCTGATCCTAGCTGTTAGAGTGTTCTTTTGCTGGCTTTCAATAGAAAGTGATGTGGTTCAAAAACTATGGCCACACCTCTGATCCTGGTAGTTAGAGCTTATCCAAAATTTGTGGTTTTCTGGTAGATTGCTACAGTCATCAAACCCATTTGGTAGCAGCTAGAATCAAATTTAATCAGCCTTTTAAGCAAAGTAAGCATAAATACACAGCCTGGCCTGTAGACTACAAATTCGAGCACACAAGTGCGATTTTTTCTACAAACAGTGTGGCACATCATGCTGATTCTCTAACCCATGCCCTCATTATTTGTCTAGCTGTGGATAGACACACCAGTGCATGGGTTTTAGAATCTTCTGATCCAACACAGTGTGAAATGTCTTGGAAGTCTCTTTGGATTTGCTGCCGGATCCTAAAATCAACTTGACTCGATATTTCGGCGATCGAACTGGTCACCATCTTCAGGAGAATGCTGCTTCTGCTGATGAGTCCCACTGAGAATCATCAGCAGAAGAAGCATTCTCGTAAAGATGGCGACCAGTTGGATCACGAATATATCGAGTCAAGTTGATTTTAGGATCCTGCAGCAAACCTGAAGAGACTTTCAAGACTTATTATGCCGGGAAAGCATACAAAGTCACAATAGTGTGAAATGGCTAAAACCGCTAAACCTTTCAATGTTACAGCTTCTGCACAAGTACAGTTTGATGGTAGTGTTAGCTGGCTGTTTAACTGGTGCCAGTTATTTGCAAAAACCCAAATGGTACATTTCAAACTCAAATGTTCAAAATGTGTAGAACATGGAACTTACACTGAGGTGACAAAAGTCATGTGATATTTATTTATTTATTTGTCCATATAAATCTCTCTTTCAGTACATATATTGTACACAGGATATTGGACAGAAAACCTTTTTAGATATTTGTTTTTCAAACATCAAACATACATTATTTAAATTTTTATGACAAATTGGATCTACACAGTTAATAATTACAAATTTTTTAAATACTGTATATTTATAACTTATTTCTACAATTAAAGATAGAAATTACATTTTTTTCTTGCATAAGATACTGTGAGATTGAATGGTAGCAGTTTTTCAGAAGGTAGGTTGTCACAGACTTTTTAAGGCTTTGTATTTCAGGAAGAGATTTGGTATGTCTTGGTAATCTGTTGTACTGTTTTGTTCCTGCGTGATATATGCCTTTTTGGCATAATGTGGTGTTACAGTGATTAACATGTATGTCACTGTCTGACCTGGTACTGTAATCATGGACACTTTTGTTTTGAGGAAAAAGGTTTTCTTTTCTCAGTATGCTTTTTTTGACATGCATGACTACTTCAAGTATATAAATGCAGGGAAGGGGTAGCATCTTTAGATCTTTAAAGAAAGGTTTGCATGGTTTTCTGCTGCTCACTCATTTCATTATCCTTATAATTGCCTTTTGTTTCCTGAAAACTGTTATGGCCTGGTGTACACTTCCCCAGAAAATGATACTGTACTTCAGTTTGAATGTACACGAGCAAAGTATACAGCCCTAGCTGTTTCTGCACTAGTATTGTTGCAGAGAATTCTTACTACATAGCCCATTTTTGCTAGTATTGAATTTAGGGATGTGATATGAGTGCTCCATTTAAGATTTTCCTGGATATGAATCCCAAGAAATTTAGTTCCCTTGACAGCACTAATGTTTTGGTTATCTATACATAATACAGATTGTGCTGGATTTTTATTTTGATAAGTGTGGAAATTCATGAGTACCTTTTTGGGGATTAACTATGATAGCGATATACACATATACACATGGCAGTAGTATCGAATACACAAGGTATGAAAGGCCAGGGCATCGGCAGAGCGGTCATTTGTACTCAGGTGATTCATGGGAAAAGGTTACCAATGTGATTTTGGCTGCATGACAGGAATCAACAGACTTTGAATGCAGTATAGTAGTTGGAGCTAGATCATGGGACATTCCATTTTGGAAACCATTAGCGAATTCAATATTCTGAGATCCACAGTGTCAAGAATGTGCCTTCTGAGAATACCAAATTTCAGATATTAACTCTCACTATGGACAATGCAGTGGCCAGTGACCTTCACTTAAAGAATGAGAACAGTGACATTCGTTTAGAGTTGTAAATGCTAACAGACAAGCAACACCGCATGAAATAACCACAAGAATCAATATGGAATGTACAATGAATGTATCGTTTAGGATATTGAGACAAAATTTGGTGTTAATGGACTATGATAGCAAACTACCAACATGAGTCACTTTGCTAACAGCACATCCCCTGTGCTGATGGCCATATTGGTTGGACCCTAGATGACTGAAAAGGGTGGCATATCCAGATGAGTCTTGATCTCAGTTGTTAAGAGCTGAAGGTAGGGTTCAAGTGTGAGGCAGACCCCATGAAGCCATAGACCCAAATTATCAACAAGGCACTGTGGAAGCTGGTGGTGACTCCATAATGGTGTGGGCTGTCCTCTGGTCAAACTGAACAGATTATTTATTGTAAATGGTTATGTTCGACTACTTGGGGACTATTTGCAGTCATTCATGGACTCCATGTTCCCAAACAATGATGGAATTTTTATGGATGACAGTGTGCCATGTCACTGGCCTACAACTGTTCACAGTTTGTATAAAGAATGTTCTGGAGAGTTCAAATGAATAACTTGACCACCTAGACTGCCCAACATAAATCCCACTGAACATTTATGAGACATAATTGAGATGTCAGTTCATGCTCAAAATTCTGCATGCCAGTACTTTTGCAATTATGGATAGCTATAGAAGCAGCATGGCTTAATATTTCTGCAGGGTACTTCCAATGACGTCCACAGCTTATGGTCTTGCGGTAGCATTCTCGCTTCCCGCGCACAGGGTCCCGAGTTCGATACCCGGCGGGGTCTGGGATTTTTCCCTGCCTCGAGATGACTGGGTGTTGTTATGTCATCTTCATCATCAACATCGTTCATCCTCATTACGGTCGGAGGAAGGCAATGGCAAACCACCTCCGCTAGGACCTTGCCTAGTATGGTGGTGTAGGCCTCCCGCATCGTCCCCTACGCTCCTCGGAGTATGGGACCTCATCATCATCACTTTCAATGACATGTTGAGTCCATGCCATGTCAAGTTGCTGACAATACTGGGTAAAAGGAGGTCTGATACAATATTAGGAGGTATCCCATGAGTTTTGTCACATCAGTGTAAAATACAATAATAACCAACCTATGGAAAAAGTTGGTTTAATCTAATTCCTTGGACTAAATGTGAAACAGGAACTTTAGTTAGAATGCACATATTTTTTTTATTTTTTTTATTTTTATTTACATGTCAAGTTCTGTAGGACCAAATTGAAGAGCAAATCTCCAAGGTCCTGGAACGTGTCAGTACATGAAATTACAATATAAAAGTAATAACAGATAAAAATAAAACATTTATGAACCCAAAAAGAATCAATCCATAAGTTTAAGTAAACACAAGCAACAATACAACAAGAATCAGCTTAATTTTTCAAAGAAATCCTTGACAGAATAGTACGGCGTGGGCTGCAATCTCAAAGGGTGCATGGCAAATACAGGAAGTGCTTGGATCAAGGAACAGTCGGAATTGTAGTTGTAAATTGTTGTAGTTGTGCTGGAAATGTCCCTGAGCTTCAAGCGCTAATAGAAAGCACAGAAGCTGAAATCGTTATAGGTACAGAAAGCTGGCTAAAGCCTGAAATAAGTTCTGCAGAAATTTTTACGAAGTCTCAGATGGTGTTCAGGAAAGATAGATTAGGCAAAATTGGTGGTGGAGTGTTTGTGTCTGTCAGTAGTGGTTTATCTTGTAGTGAAGTCGAAGTAGATACTCCGTGCGAATTGGTATGGGTGGAGGTTATACTTAACAGCCGAACTAAGTTAATAATTGGCTCCATCTACCGACCCCCAGACTCCGATGATATAGTTGCTGAACAGTTCAGAGAAAATTTGAGTCTCATACGGTTATAGCTGGTGGGGACTTCAACCTTCCCTCGATATGTTGGCAAAAATACTTGTTCAAAACCGGTGGTAGGCAGAAAACATCTTCCAAGATTGTCCTAAATGCTTTCTCCGAAAATTATTTCGAGCAGTTAGTCCACGAACCCACGCGAATTGTAAATGGTTGCGAAAACACATTTGACCTCTTAGCCACAAACAATCCAGAGCTAATACGAGGTGCATTCAAGTTCTAAGGCCTCCGATTTTTTTTCTGATTAACTACTCACCCGAAATCGATGAAACTGGCGTTACTTCTCGACGTAATCGCCCTGCAGACGTACACATTTTTCACAACGCTGACGCCATGATTCCATGGCAGCGGCGAAGGCTTCTTTAGGAGTCTGTTTTGACCACTGGAAAATCGCTGAGGCAATAGCAGCACGGCTGGTGAATGTGCGGCCACGGAGAGTGTCTTTCATTGTTGGAAAAAGCCAAAAGTCACTAGGAGCCTGGTCAGGTGAATAGGGAGCATGAGGAATCACTTCAAAGTTGTTATCACGAAGAAACTGTTGCGTAACGTGAGCTCGATGTGCGGGTGCATTGTCTTGGTGAAACAGCACACGCGCAGCCCTTCCCGGACGTTTTTGATGCAGTGCAGGAAGGAATTTGTTCTTCAAAACATTTTCGTAGGATGCACCTGTTACCGTAGTGCCCTTTGGAACGCAATGGGTAAGGATTACGCCCTCGCTGTCCCAGAACATGGACACCATCATTTTTTCAGCACTGGCGGTTACCTGAAATTTTTTTGGTGGCGGTGAATCTGTGTGCTTCCATTGAGCTGACTGGCGCTTTGTTTCTGGATTGAAAAATGGCATCCACGTCTCATCCATTGTCACAACCGACGAAAATAAAGTCCCATTCATGCTGTCGTTGCTCGTCAACATTGCTTGGCAACATGCCACACGGGCAGCCATGTGGTCGTCCTTCAGCATTCGTGGCACCCACCTGGATGACACTTTTCACATTTTCAGGTCGTCATGCAGGATTGTGTGCACAGAACCCACAGAAATGCCAACTTTGGAGGCGATCTGTTCAACAGTCATTAGGCGATCCCCCAAAACAATTCTCTCCACTTTCTCGATCATGTTGTCAGACCGGCTTGTGCGAGCCCGAGGTTGTTTCGGTTTGTTGTCACACGATGTTCTGCCTTCATTAAACTGTCACACCCACGAACGCACTTTCGACACATCCATAACAACATCACCACATGTCTCCTTCAACTGTCGATGAATTTCAATTGGTTTCACACCACGCAAATTCAGAAAACGAATGATTGCACGCTGTTCAAGTAAGGAAAACGTCGCCATTTTAAGTATTTAAAACAGTTCTCATTCTCGCCGCTAGCGGTAAAATTCCATCTGCCATACGGTGCTGCGATCTCTGGGATGTATTGACAATGAACGCGGCCTCTTTTTAAAACAATGCGCATGTTTTTATCTCTTTCCAGTCCGGAGAAAAAAAATCGGAGGCCTTAGAACTTGAATGCACCTCGTAGAGAGCATCATGACTGATACAGGGATTAGTGATCACAAGGTCGTTGTAGCTAGGCTCAATACCGTTTCTTCCAAATCCACCAGAAACAAAAGCAAAATAATTTAATTTAAAAAAGCAGATAAAGTGTCACTAGGGGCCTTCCTAAGAGACAATCTCCATCCCTTCCGAACTGACTATGCAAATGTAGAGGAGATGTGGCTCAAATTCAAATATATAGTAGCAACAGCAATTGAGAGATTCATACCTCATAAATTGGTAAGAGATGGAACTGATCCCCCATGGTACACAAAACAGGTCCGAACACTGTTGCAGGGACAACAGGAAAAGCATGCGAACTTCAGACATCTAAACAAATGCACTACGAGAAGAAGATAGCAATGTCAGGGAACAAAATAAAAACAATATGGGATATAGTGAAAGAGCAGACTGGTAGAACCAAAAAGGAACAGGAGCAAATAGTACTAAGGGTAGGCGACACATTAGTAACTGATGGGCATAGTGTGGTAAATCTATTTAACAAGTACTTTATATCTGTTACTGATAGAATGGGAGTTTCAGGATCAGTAAATAATGCCCTTGATTATCTGAAACTAGCCTTCACAAATAGCTTCAAGTACATGAATATATCACTCACTTCACCAAAAGAAATAACATCCATAATAAAATCTCTAAAAACAAAGCATTCTAGTGGGTACGATGAAATATCAACAAAGTTAATTAAGGCATGTTCTTGTGAGTTTAGCACAATTCTAAGTTACTTGTGTAACCAGTCAATTATAACTGGGGCATTTCCTGACTGGCTAAAATATGCAGATGTTAAGCCTCTATTCAAGAAAGGGGATAAAGAAATACCATCAAACTACAGACCGATTTCACTTTTGCCAGCATTCTCAAAAATTTTAGAAAAAGTAATGTACAGGCAGCTGCTCAACCATCTGACCACAAATAACATATTATCAAGAACACAATTTGAATTTCTGAAGGGTTCTGATATCGAGAAGGCTATTTACACCTACAGTGAAAATGTACTTAATTCATTAAATAACAAATTACAAGCAGCAGGTATTTTCTGTGATTTGTCAAAGGCATTTGATTGTGTGAACCACAACATCCTTTTAAGTAAATTAGAATACTATGGTGTCACGGACAGTGCTGCAAAATTGTTCAAGTCATACCTCACTAACAGGAAACAAAGGGTGTCAGTGCAAGGGACTAGTGAATTAAGTCATCAGTCATCATCAGAATGGGAAAAATTACATGTGGTGTCCCACAGGGATCCATCTTAGGGCCATTGCTTTTTCTTGTGTACATTAATGATCTCTCATCAGTTACACTGCCAGAAGCAGAGTTTGTTTTGTTTGCAAATGGCACAAGTATTGCAATAAATAGCATGTCAAGTGTAGTTCTAGAAAGATCTGCTAATGGTATTTTCATGGATATTAATAAATGGTTCAAAGCCAACTCACTGACATTAAACTTCGAAAAGACTCACTATATTCAATTCAGAGCCTGTAAGAGGTTTCCACCCAGCATATGCATAAAATACGAAGAAGAGCAGATAGAAGAGGTTGACAGTCTTAAATTCCTGGGATTACAACTTGATAATAAATTCAGTTGGGAAGAGCACACCACAGAACTGCAGAAACGCCTTAACAAATCTGTATTTGCAATTCGAGTGTTAGCAGACATAGGCGACATAAAAATGAAAAAGCTTGCATACTTTGCCTACTTTCATTCCATAATGTCATATGGTATAATATTTTGGGGTAACTCTTCAAGTCAAACAAAAGTTTTCAGAGTCGAAAAGCGTGTAATACGTATTATTTGTGGAGTAAATTCACGGACGCCCTGTAGAAACCTCTTCAAAGAACTGGGTATACTAACTACTGCCTCTCAGTATATTTACTCATTAATGAAATTTGTTCTAAATAATATATCTCTTTTTCCAACAAACAGCTCAGTTCATACATACAATACCAGGAACAAAAATGATCTGCACAAGGACTTAAAAGCACTTACTTTAGTTCAAAAAGGGGTCCACTACTCAGGAACACTCATCTTCAATAATTTGCCAGTAAACATAAAAAATTTAGTTACAAATAAAGATCAGTTTAAAAGGAGCCTGAAAGACTTACTAGTGGTCAACTCCTTCTACTCCACTGGCGAATTTTTTAATAGAAACAAATGATGTATTGTATATATTCATACTATTAGTATTGTTATTTCAGCTTAAAAAAAATTGACATGTTCCACATCCACGAGGATCTCCTCAGCACGGATCTATGGAACGAAAACTAATCTAATCTAATCTCTAATCTAGAAGAACGAAAAATTCCGAAGATTGGATAAAATTCACAGACGCGCGAAATTTGGCACGGACTTCAATGCGAGATGCCTTTAATAGGTTCCACAACGAAACATTGTCTCGAAATTTGGTAGAAAATCCGAAGAAATTCTGGTCGTATGTAAAGTACACAAGCGGCAAGACACAGTCAATACCTTCGCTGCGCAGTGCTGATGGTACAGTTACCGACAACTGTGCCGCTAAAGTGGAGTTATTGAACGCAGTTTTCCGAAATTCCTTCACCAGGGAAGACAAATGGAATATTCCAGAATTTGAAACACGAACAGTTTCTTAGAAGTAGATACCTTAGGGGTTGTGAAGTAACTCAAATCGCTTGATACCGGCAAGTCTTCAGGTACAGATTGTATACCGATTAGGTTCCTTTCAGATTACGCTGATACAATAGCTCCCTACTTAGCAATCATTTACAACCACTCGCTCACCGATAGATCTGTACCTACAGATAGGAAAATTGCGCAGGTCGCACCAGTGTTTAAGAAGGGTAATAGGAGTAGTCCATCGAACTACAGACCTATATTATTGACGTCGGTTTGCAGTAGGGTTATGAATCACCTCAAAGGGAACGATCTATTGATACGTAATCAGCATGGTTTCAGAAAACATCGTTCTTGTGCAACGCAGCTAGCTCTTTATTCGCATGAAGTAATGGCCGCTATCGACAGGGGATCTCAAGTTGATTCCGTATTTCTAGATTTCCGGAAAGCTTTTGACACCGTTCCTCACAAGCAACTTCTAATCAAGCTGCGGGCCTATGGGGTATCATCTCAGTTGTGCGACTGGATTCGTGATTTCCTGTCAGGAAGGTCACAGTTCATAGTAATATACAGCAAATCATCGAGTAAAATTGAAGTGATATCAGGTGTTCCCCAGGGAAGCGTCCTGGGACCTCTGCTGTTCCTGATCTGTATAAATGACCTGGGTGACAATCTGAGCAGTTCTCTTAGGTTGTTCGTAGAGGACGCAGTAATTTACCGTCTAGTAAGGTCATCCGAAGACCAGTATCAGTTGCAAAGCAATTTAGAAAAGATTGCTGTATGGTGTAGCAGGTGGCAGTTGACGCTAAATAACGAAAAGTGTGAGGTGATCCACGTGAGTTCCAAAAGAAATCCGTTGGAATTCGATTACTCGATAAATAGTACAATTCTCAAGGCTGTCAATTCAGCTAAGTACCTGGGTGTTAAAATTACGAACAACTGCAGTGGGAAAGACCACATAGATAATATTGTGGGGAAGGCGAGCCAAAGGTTGCATTTCATTGGCAGGACACTTAGAAGATGCAATAAGTCCACTAAAGAGACAGCTTACACTACACTCGTTTGTCCTCTGTTAGAATATTGCTGCGTGGTGTGGGATCCTTCCCAGGTGGGATTGACGGAGGACATCGAAAGGGTGCAAAAAAAGGGCAGCTCGTTTTGTATTATCACGTAATAGGGGAGAGAGTGTGGCAGATATGATACGCGAGTTGGGATGGAAGATATTAAAGCAAAGACGTTTTTTGTCGCGGCGAGATCTATTTACGAAATTTCAGTCACCAACTTTCTCTTCCGAATGTGAAAATATTTTGTTGAGCCCAACCTACATAGGTAGGAATGATCATCAAAATAAAATAAGAGAAATCAGAGCTCGAACAGAAAGGTTTAGGCGTTCGTTTTTCCTGCACGCTTTTCGGGAGTGGAATGGTAGAGAGATAGTATGATTGTGATTCGATGAACACTCTGCCAAGCACTTAAATGTGAATTGCAGAGTAATCATGTAGATGTAGATGGAGTAACCCATGAGGAAACTCTTCAGTTTTGATTTGAAAGCATGTGGGTTAATGCAAAGATTTTTGAATTCTTGTGGTAGTTTATTGAAAATGAATGCAGCAGTATTCTGCACACCTTTCTGCACAGGAGTTAAGGAAGTCCGATCCAAATGCAGGTTTGATTTTTGCCGAGTATTAACAGAGTGAAAGCTGCTTATTCTTGGGAATGAGCTAATATTGTTATCAAGAAATGACAGTAAGAAATGTCCGCCCTGATAGCTGAGTGGTCAGCATCACGGATTGCCATCCTACGGGCCTGGGTTCAATTCCCGGCCGGGTCGGAGATTTTCTATGCTCAGGGACTGGGTGTTGTGTTGTCTTCATCATCATTTCATCCCCATCTGGTGCGCAGGTCGCTCAATGTGGCGTCAAACATCCCCATCTGGTGCGCAGGTCGCTCAATGTGGCGTCAAATTTAATAAGACATGCACCACGGCAGCTGGACCTGCCCTGCAAGGGGTCTCCCAGCCAATGACGCCAAACGCTCATTTACATTTCCACGGTAAGGAATATATATATTGAGAGGCCAATGTCAAAATACCCAGATTTGTGAACGAAGGTCGACAAGAGGTTCGTGATCTTACACCACTTACTGCCCAAACTGGCCATTTCCGGGCCAAAAATATCATTTTAGAATGGGAAGTGTTTACCCAAAATATAATACCATACGACATAAGTGAACAAAAACGAGCAAAGTAGACTAATTTTTGTGTCAAATGATCACTCACTTCAAATACTATTCTAATATTAAAAATGGCAACATTAAGTCTTTGAAAAAGATCCTGAATGTGGGCTTTCCACGACAGTTTACTATCTATCTGAACACGTAGAAATTTGAACTGTTCTGTTTCAGTAATCATATTCTCATCCTGTGAAATTGAAACGTCAGGTTTTGTTGACATGTGTGTTATAAAATTTAAAAACTGAGTCTTACTGTAATTTAGCGTTAGTTTGTTTTCTACAAGCCACGAACTTAGGTCATGAACTGCACTATATGCAGTGTGCGATTTGCAGGGGGTGATTTCCCCCCCCCCCCCCCCTCTGCATCAGACCATCCCCTCCTCTGGCTTTAGTTTATGCATCCCAACCTGGGATGTTTATTTCCCACGCACTGGAGTATAACTTTACATATAATTCAAATTTGTGGAGCCGAACACTGAAAGTTTTTGATACAGAGTTACTATTAATACTATTAATATGCTTGCTTATTAATTTTGAAAAAGTGTTATGTAGTAGTTAAGCATTTCAAAACATTTAGAACTAAATCATCATTCTCATGTTGCCATTGATGCTTTCGTCTAAGGTGCGTCATCCGTTTATTTGCGAGCTTGTGAGGGAAGTAGTGTGGCAGTCATACCGCAGCAGTCCTACCGCAGAGTTGGGTGATCTGGGGGCTGAAATTCCCACCCCGGGCCCTGACACAGGGTGGTGACCGGCCCGGTACCTGTGCGAACATTTACCGTTTGGCCACCTTTTGGCAACGGTATGGCGCGGACTAACGCACGTGGGACGAAAGCACACATTACTGAATAACGCACCATCGTCTGCTTCTAGTTCCTGGGATACTATTACGTGGACCTTCTTTAAATACTCTTCTCTTCCACCATCGTTTTCTTTTTCTTTGGCTTTCATTTCCGTTGTTAGCTGCGTGTGTAAGTTCCAAGTAGGCCGCCGCTGCGATATTTTATCGTCCTTTATACTGCAAGACCGACACACGTGTGGCACAAATTCTGTTGCTTTGGTATAAATTAATCTGCCACATGCAACATACGCCGCAAGATGTTTCCTGTTGTAGCATGCTACAAGACGATGCACGCCACATTTCCGTAGCATGCCACAATGTTGCAAGACGTCGCCCCAGCGTAAACGAGGCCTTAGAGCCAGGTCTGTGTTGTATGGTGGATGTGATGTGTTGTGTACGAAACTAAAACCTGCAATCAGATCCAAAAGTCGTGGAAAACTGTGAAGAGGTGTCATCCTGCAGCAAGATAACGCTCGCCCATATTCTGCCAAACGGACACCCGACGCAATAAAGGAGTTGAGATTCGAGGTGCTGGAACATCTACCATACAGTACAGACCTGGCTCCAAGTGATTTTCACATGTTTGAATCCTTAACGGAAGCACTACAGGGAAGAAGATTTGAAAGTGATGAAGACGTCATTGCTGCGGTGCAAAATTGGTTACAGATGCAACCGAAAAACGTATTTTCTGATGAAATAAAACTCGTAAAACGTCGGGAAAACTGCATTGAAG
The DNA here is from genome assembly GCF_023898315.1 of Schistocerca nitens. Lineage (NCBI taxonomy): Eukaryota > Metazoa > Arthropoda > Insecta > Orthoptera > Acrididae > Schistocerca > Schistocerca nitens. The sequence goes on along the minus strand of NC_064616.1, from coordinate 831,932,887 downwards.
CCCAGGGAGGTTCCGTAGAAAAATAACGCATGTTTCAGTTTTCTATCATCAGAATAAGTACAGCTTTTCACAAATGTGCCTTTACTTTTTGAATTTCCGTCGTATACCTGTATGTAGATGATTTTGTAAATAAGCTTTACCTATAATGTACCTTTAAAGATATTACAAGGGATGGCTTTTCTGATAGTGCATACGCGTGAATAGTGAATTTCGGCATTAACATCTATTTGTAAATAACTGTTTAACCATGGGTAACGCCAAGGTCCATGTTAGTAACAAATGTAATTATACTAACCCCCTAAGACATCCCCCCCACTGGTAAAAGCACAAATCGCACACTGACTATATGAAACCAAGCCAATGTTGCACACAAAAAAATGGTTCAAATGGCTCTGAGCACTATGGGACTTAACATCTATGGTCATCAGTCCCCTAGAACTTAGAACTACTTAAACCTAACTAACCTAAGGACAGCACACAACACCCAGCCATCATGAGGCAGAGAAAATCCCTGACCCCGCCGGGAATCAAACCCGGGAACCCGGGCGTGGGAAGCGAGAACGCTACCGCACGACCACGAGATGCGGGCTGTTGCACACAACATCCCTTACTACCAAGCTAGTGTCATCAGCAAACAGAAATATCTTAGAGTTACCCATAATACTAGAGGGCATGTCATTTATATAAATAAGGAACAGGAGTTGCCTCAACACTGATCCCTGGAGCACCCCCGCCCCCCCCCCCCCCTCCCTCCCTTGACTGTACCTCACTCAGGCCCCACATCAAAGCCATTCTCAACATTGTGAATAATGACCTATTGCTGTCTGCTGCTAAAGTAAGAGGTGAACCAATTGTGAGCTACTCCCCGTATTCCGTAATGGTTCAACTTCTGGAGCGATATCAGTACTTTAATATTCTGCTAGGCACTCCATCATATCCATGGGAGTCCTTAGTCCTTAGTGATTTGATTATTGACTCAATCTCCCTTTTGTCTGTGTCACAGACGAGTATTTCAGACATTAATCTCACAGAGACATCTGCCAAGAGAGTTATGAGATTCCCTGTAGAACTAAATTTTTATTTAATTCACCAGCAATACTCAGAAAATGATTGTCAAATACTGTACATATATCTGACTTACCAGTAACAGAAATATTTTTACTATGAACTGACTTTATATCATTGACGTTGTGCTGCTGACCATACACTTCCTTCATAACTGACCATATGGTTTTTATTTTATCCTGTGATTTAGCTATTTTATTTGCGTACCACATACTCTTTGCCTTCCTAATAACATTTTTAAGCTTCTTACAATACTGTTTGTAATGGGCTACTGTAGCTCGATTGTGATTACTTCTAACATTTTGATATAATTACCACTTTGTTCTATGAGATACCCTAATCCCACTAGTCAGCCACCCAGGCTGCCTTTACTGCTAGCACATTCTGATGGAAAGCAACCTTCAAAGAGCATGAGAAATGTGTTAAGGAAAGCATTATATTTGTTATCTTTGTTATTGGCACTATAAACATCATGCCACTCTTGTTCCTTAACGAAGGGTTAAAAAAATTCTCTATTGACATTGGATTAGCTTTTCTACATATTTTGTAATTATATGGAAGATTTGTTTGAGAACAAAAACCTTTGAAGTTAAAATTTGTGCATGTGGTCTGAAAGACCATTCACCCTTTTAGTAACAGAATGCTGATCTAGTAATGAAGAATGAATAAAAATATTGTCTATGGCTGTGCTACTTTTTGCCTGCACTGTGGTTGGAAAAAACACAATCTGCATCATATCATACGAATTTAGGAGATCTACCAACATCCTTTCTCATGCACAAACACATACAAAATTAATGTTGAAGTCATGACATATAAATAATTTTTGGTACTTCCTATAAAATGAACCAAGAACCCTCACTAGCTTTAGCAGAAATGCTCTGAAGTCAGAATTAGGGGACCTATAAATAACAAAAATTGAAAGTTTAGTTTCAACAAATTCAGCTGCCCCTGCACAACATTCAAATACGTGTTCAGTGCAGTGCCAAGATCTGTCTACGGACTCAAATGGAATACTGTTTTTTATGTACATGGCCACTCCCGCACTCCACAAAGAACTCCTTCAAAAACAGCCAGCTAATCTGTATGCTGGTAAAGGAAGCCTCTGAATTGTTTAACTGATTGTATTTGTGTTAGGTCATTATTACTAGATCCTTTACTGCTGTTTTGCGTATACTTGTCAAAAACACGATCTACTGTATTTAGCATAGTATTTTTATATGCTGTCGAACCTGTCAATAGGTCAATAGAAACTTTTTTATGAGCTATCAAAAGCCTAATGCATATTCCATCGACATGGTGTTTTACATTAAATTTGAAACCTAGGATATAAATTTCCTCTGGTTCAAAAGTGATGTCTATAAGGTTTACAACTTTTTAATTGAAATGGAAATTCACAGTGGTTTTATCACCTTGTAGAGGATTTTGTTTCCTGTTGAGTTTTTCAATTTTTCTGCTGTGTCTGTCGTTCACAATTTGTCTTTCTTCATTGACAATATGAAACAGGTAAAGTCCCAGTTTCAAAATGCTGTAGAAAGAGAACCACTGTTCAGAATGAAGTCAAATTTGAACAACATATTATTGATGCAGGGGAAAACGTCATGGAGAAAGAAAAAAAGATTTACCAATGGATGGCACAAGGCAGCAACATGGGATAATAATAATAACAATAACTATAACAAAAATTTTACCAATAGATGGCACTGTAAGCATCAGAATATGCACACCAATAGACATGCAGCACATCACTGTTCTTCAATTGGCACCTGAAATGCCTAACATGACTATCTCCATGAAGGATTGCCCACTGCTGGTAACACTCTTTTTCAAGAATGGTGACTGTGTGCCAGTAGGCCTGCAGAAGTTCTGGACACTCCAGGGTAGGAAATACGGCATTGGTCTGATGTCTGCTAAAGATCTGGAGAAAATGATTACAAAATTCAAAAAGACAGGTTGTTTTGAAAAGCAGTGTAGCATAGGGAGGAAAGCAGTTGATCCAACCTCTGTCAAAGATGTGACCACACAACTGCATGAATGATCAAGCGGTGGTGTGAAAACATGCAGTGCTCGGGGAATTGCCCGAATGTTGGACGTGCCTGCAAGCACAGTGCATTAAGTTCTATGAAACATCCTGCATTGCTATCCTTACAAAATCACCCATGTTCAAGGGTTTCTTCCAGCTGATCTCCCAGCAAGACAGACGTTCATTTTGGAATTTCTTGCTCAGATGGAAGTGGAGAATGAATGACCATGGTACATTCTGTGGGTAGACGAATCGCATTTCCATCTCCATGGACATGTCAATATGCAGAATATGCACAACAGAAAATACAGACACACCTCAACCGGTACCACTTCATTATGCAAATGTTACTGTGTGGTGTGAGTTGATGCCATCATTTATCATAGATCCATATTCTTTCAAGTAGATGAGTACTGTGGATCCTGTTACTTGTAGCATCATTGGTAAAGGCTACGAGAGCCTTTTGCGCACCAATTTCATTCCAACCCTTCAACAATGTGGGTAGAATCATTTTTATGCAAGACTGTGCAACTCTACACATTGCACAGCCAGTGAAGTGGCTACTGCAGAGGCATTTGGAAATGCTAGAATTTTCAGCCATCATTTCCCTACAGCCTAGCCATCTAGATCACCTGATCTTAATCAATGTGACTTCTGGCTGTGGGTTTATCTGAAAGATATTGTGTTCAGTGTTCCAGTTATGAACAAAGCTGAATTGAAGGCATGTACTGTGTAACACTTTCGTAACAGGACCCTCAAGACATTCAGATCTGTTGTAAAACATGCTCTTTCTTGATTTCAACTTGTAATAGAAAATTGTTGATATTGTATTGAACATTCTTGTGCCAATCTCGTGACAGTTAGAAACTGATGACGTTTTGGTTTTTATGTCGTTTTTGGCCCAAGGACAATTAAAAACTGATGTCATTTTGCTCTTTATGCAATTTTTGGCCCCAGGAGAACTGAAAACCAATTTTTCCTATCCGATGTGACATGACATTGCCGTGGTGGATGAGCTTACCTAACTAATATTTCTAGAGCAAACATTTGTCTTGCTGATAGCTCAGCAGAAAGCAAGTACTGAACGTGGGTGATTTTGTATGAATGACAATTCAGGATGTTTGGTAGGATTTTATACACCATGCCTGTAGGCATGTCCAACATTTGGGCAATTCCTTGTGTGTCTGCACACCATCAGTCTAACCCTCCTTGCAACATTGTAGTCACATCCTTGACAGACATTGGATTAACTGCTTTCCTCCCTCTGCCACATTGCATTTCAAAACAACCTGTCTTTTCGAGTTTTGCAGTCATTTTCTCCAGACCCCTAGCAGACATCAGACCGATGCCTTTTTTGATACTCTTGAGTGTGTTGAACTTCTGCAGGGCTACTGGTGCACAGTCACTGTTATTGTGTAGGAGCTTTACCAGCAGCACACGATCCTTCATGGAGACAGTCATGTTGGGTGTCTCTGACACAAAATGAGGAACAGCCGTGTGCCTTGCATCTGTTGGTGTACATATTCTGATGCTTGTAGTGCCATCTACTGTTCAAATTTTCATTAAATTTGGTTTGTTCCATGACATTTCCCTCTGTGTCAATACTATGCTTTTCAAATTTGGCATCATTCTGAATAGTGGTTCTCTTTCTGCAACATTTTAAATCTGGAACTTTAATTACGTACACCCTATATTTATGTCATGAGTTTCACTATTACTTCATTATTAATAATCTTGAGCCCTGAATGTGATGTATGTGTAGTTGCACTTGTTGGATTATTCAGTTCCACTATTATGATGGTTTTTCATTTTCTTGTTATGGAATAATGTCAACACTAGTAACTTTCACTGTCAATAATTCTGTAGTTATCTTACTAAAGATGGTCAGTAGAGGTATTCTACTTAGCTCTTTGCAACTGATAGAAGTTCTCTGTTAAAAAGTTATGCTATTATCACCAGTAGACAAATCATGAGCATTACTATCTGTGATGGTACACTAGAGACGATTGTCTTTGTTTGTTTGTTTGATGTGTGTATGTTCCTCCATAATTTTTCATCCCTTTGATGTTAATCACTGCTGGTATTGCTCTAAGTGCTGTATTGACTATTGATTGTGGATTCTCACCTTGACAGCTTTGAGGCTGTATGAGCCTAAAATGAACTTGAAATATGCTTTTACCTGATCTGTTTTCATGGTGTGAATACATATAAGTATTTTATACCCACATTCTTGTTAGATTATACTATTTTTGTATACATTATGTGTTTTCTGTTTCAGTGTTGATAGAGATCCTGTGAAGATGGTCCATCGCCAAAAAAAAAAAAAAATGGTTCAAATGCCTCTGAGCACTATGGGACTCAACTACTGAGGTCATAAGTCCCCTAGAACTACTTAAACCTAACTAACCTAAGGACAACACACACATCCATGCCCGAGGCAGGATTCGAACCTGCGACCATAGCGGTCATGCGGTTCCAGACTAGTGCCTAGAACACCACGGCCACTCCAGCGGGCCCATCACCAAAATCCAGTAGACATATAGGTTTTAAAATAAATAGCTGGTGCTTGAAAATGCATTTTTTTCAATTATGGAGTTATTCTTGAGCTTCCATTCTCAACAGAATGAAGATGATATAGATATTTAACCAATAATGCCAATTAATTACGGTAAAGAAGAAATGTGTGTTTTTCTCGAAATTAGAAGAAAAAAATGAATGAATTAGTTCTGTTCCTTGGTTAGAAACTATTCTGGTTTTCTCCATTACGTTATCAGACTGCTCTAAAGACATTTCAGGAGCCCCATACTGTGAGGGCAGCCTTGTGAATCTGTCAATTCCTTACCATCTTGCAAACATCAGCAAGGGTGTAAGAGTGCACCATAGAAGGAGACAAAAATAGTTGGAGTTTAATATCTCTCTATCAATGAGATCATTACAAACTGAGCAGTATCTCAGTTGGAGAAGAATGAGACTATGGCCATTGCTGTAATTACAGAATCAGTCAGGAATTCACATGAAGTGTTTTGGAAAACTGCATAAAACCTAGATTAGTGTGATTGGATAAGAATTTTAATTCCGCCTCAGCAACAGAAAACCTAAATGAGTATGAAGGACTTTTACCATGCTGCCTACAGTAAGAGTCCACCATATTACTGACAGTGATATCTTGCTCCATTTTTAAGAGCAAGCACCGAAAGATTTTGTTAAGATCTAATACTATGTTAACAAAATGTGCTTCAGAGTTTAGGTTTCATTAGGAGGTTGTGGAGGAGGAAAAGGGAGAATTGAATTCACTTACGCTGGAGAAAATCCTTGACATTGTATACCTGAGATGATTTAAGAACTGATAACTCTTTTCCATAATTTTGTTGGGGTCTTTATAGCTATATTTCTGTCAGTAACAGAAGCAGTAATAGTAGTCCTACTTTTGAGGGACATCAGGTTTCCTATTTTTATCTAGCTCTGCACTTTGACACAAGAACTCAAAATTTCAGTAACAACATACACTTCATCATTCTAGTGAAATGACAATCAGTAGTGAACATTTATAAGCCTTAGCTGCATATCAGCAGAGTTTAAATTCTTCTGCACATGGAGTGTAATTGCCATGATGTGTCGTCTGTACACAGAACAAATTTTTAAAACAGTGGTATGTTATGTGATTCTTGAGTTTCCCCCGGCGTATTTGATAATCAAAATATTCACGGGTGTACTGCCGGTCTACAGTGTCCAACGGGCACAATATTTCGGCGATCATACATGTCGCCATCATCAGGTGAACTGACGGACTGAGCTCCTGTGAACTTGCCGATATGGAGATCCGTACGCTATGGCTGCTCAGGCGGAACTGGGTTCGGTCGCTGCTGCTGCTCTCATCTGTTACTTTCCCCTCTTTGGGGAAGTGTGAGGGGGAGTCTGTAGCCTTTCGGCTTTTACTCCCCTGTGAACGTGTGTGTGTGATTTTTCTATAGTTTTTGGTGTCTGTGATTTGTGATGATTGTTGTGAGTGTGTCTGGTACTTGCCTGGGGTAGGCGAGAAGTTTGGTGTTATATGGGAAGTAGCAGGATGATGGATTGGGTTTTGGGATTTTCTCTTCTACTTAGTCGTCGAAGATCGTCATAGGGCGCTTGTGCTTATCGCGGGACATGTCATACCAACCTAGGGAGTGGATGAGTGCGTTTCCGGATCTGGAAGAACCCTCATAGAAGGCCCTTGCCAGATCTTGGAAACGCTCTCTCAGGAGTGGGATTTCGGCTGCGGCGTGCAAGTCGTCTGTGGGGAATCCAAGATGTAGGTGCAGTGCCCTTCTGAGGGCGGGGTTCTGCAGCCTCTGGAGTTTGTCCAGGTGCTGCTTTGCCGCGTATCCCCAGACAGGACACGCATACTCCATTACTGGCCGGATCAGGGCCTGGTACACATTTACTGCTACTGGGCAGGGAAGGGAGCTGGTTGTGTTCAGGATAGGGTATAGGATGGACATTCTGGCGCAGGCCTTCCTGTGGACCTCGTCTATGTGGGGTTTCCACGTAAGACGAGAGTCCAACGTTACGCCTAGGTACTTGGCGGTTCTGCGCCAGGGGAGTTGGGTTCCATTTAGGTGAAGGTGGAGGGGGGCACGTTGAGGAGGTTCGCGCCTTCCAAGCCTGCGGGTAATCAGCATTGCCTGCGTCTTCTCAGAGTTGATGGTGATGCGCCAGTGACGGGCCCAAGTTTCTGTGTCATCTAAAACCTTTCGTAGCCTACGGATGACCAGGTCCTTGTTCGCGTTTCTCGTGTAGAAGGGGGGGCGTTGGAGTGTCCGCAGTGTACAAACTGTACAATACGGGCCCCAGGAGCGATCCCTGTGGCACCCCAGCGCGAATACGCCTCCTGGTGGAGGTGGCAGTTTCTACTTTGACGGAGAAAGTCCTATTCGTGAGATAGCTGTTGATCAGCTGAACTATGCTCCCGGGAAACCCTTGAGTGTACAACTTGTAGAGTAGCCCTCTATGCCATACTGAATCAAAGGCTTTGGCTACGTCTAGTAGCACTATCCCGCAGTAGCCTCTGTGGTTGAAGCCCTCTGTAGCTGCTTCAACCATTCTCATGACCTGTTGAGGGGCAGAGTGGTTCTGCCGGAACCCAAATTGGAAATCCGGCAGAATTTGCTCTCTGGTAATATGTTCTTGTATGGGTCTTAGCAGGAGGCGCTCATAGATCTTGCTGAGAGTTGGCAATAGGCTAATCGGCCTGTAGTGCAGCGGGAATAGAGGGTCTTTCCTCGGTTTGTGTATCGTGACCACTTCCGCATGTTTCCAGCAAGCTGGGAAAACACGGGATCGAGTAATCTCGTTGAGGACGTTCGCGAGGTGTGTGATTGCTGTGGGTGGGAGTTTTTTGACTAACTGATTAGTGACACTGTCGTGCCCTGGTGCCTTTTTTGTAGGGAGGGACCTGATTACTCTTGCCACGTCCTCGGGGGCAAAAAGTATGGGTTCGTCCTCTGGGTCCTCCTCGGCATTGAGGAAGACAGTCAGTTGACGACTGACTACCTCTTCATGCTCTTCATCCTGGGGTTCTGCCGCTTGGAACTGCTTCTCGAAGGAGTCGGCGAGGGCGTTGGCCTTTCCAGCATGGCTGTAGACCAGTCCCAGCTCGCCATGCAGTGGCGGCATCCTAGCGCGTCGTTTTGTTAACTGTTTGGTCGCTTGCCATAGTGTATGATCGTCTACTTTGAGAGCTGTGAGGCGGTTTTGCCATTGCTGGTTTCTGTGCTCATTGAGCGCTACCTTCAGTTCTCTCTGTAGACGATTGAGCAGCCTCCTGGTGGCCTGATTTCTGGTGATCTTCCACTCTTTTGCCACTCTGTTCTTATGTCGAATTTGAGCTAGCAAGTGTTCCGGGAGCTGTATTTGCGGCGGTGGGCCATACCTTTGTGGACGGGTGGCTTCTTCCGCTGCCAGCAAGATGGTGCCTGTTAGGTCTTGTAGCGCTTGTTCTACTGTTTGGGCAGTAGGTGGCGGAGCGCGACCGATATCAGAGACGACAGTTTCTTGGTATCGCTCCCAGTCTGTACGTTTGTACGGCGTCTGGTACCGTGGGAGTGCTACCCATTCTCCCACATCGACCTCCAGAATCACTGGGTTGTGGTCGGAGGACATTCTGTTGATTGTCCTTGCGGCCACAAACCCTGCGATCCTCCTAGTGAGAGCTATATCTATCACGTCCGGCCTGCCTCCATTTTTTGGAAAATGTGTAGGCTCGACTGGACCCCATGTTTCGAAGTGGTGGGTGCGCGCTAGTCGTTGCAGTTTGGCGCCTGCTCTGGAGGTTACTCTAGAATTCCAATCAGGATGTTTGGCATTGAAGTCTCCCCCTATTATGAGTTTGCCTTCAATTTGCCCTAGAGCAGCTATGTCTCCCTCATCTATCTGGTCATGTGGGGGTCGGTAGACTGCAACAATTGTTAGGGGTCCAGTGGCAGTGGTTACTTCCACCGCCACTGCTTCGATTTTGTTGGTAGCTGGTAAGAATACCTGGTGGTGGGGGTTCCCTCTTTTTACATATATGGCCACTCCTCCGCCTTGGGTTAGCCTGTCTTTACGGTAGCTAACGTAGTTGGGAACTGTCGCTTTTATTCCCGGTTTTAGGTGGGTTTCCCCCATCATGCATATGTCGATGGAGAACTCCTTCATGAGTTCTCTGAACTCGACCTCTTGATTAACAATGCCGTCTGCGTTAAAGACGCACATTGTCAGGCCTTGGATATTCGGTCGTCTATTCATGATGGGGTTTTGATACTACTGAGGAAGTCGCAGAGGGGAGCGACTGCTGGACTGTTGCCTGAAGGGCGACGAGGATCTGCGTGTTCTGCTTCTGGGCTTCCCTGAATTCCTTCATCATTTCCATGACGAGTTTCATGGTCTGCACCATTACGCCTAACTGATCCAGGGGGGGGGGGGAGAGTGTGTGTGGGGTTCCCTAGAGCTTCCTCCGTCATGGTGGACCTGGTCGTTGTTGCTGTGTGTTTCCCGGTGTTAGGTTAGGTTAGTGTTGTTTAACGTCCCGTTTTCCCAGTGTTGTTCTCGTGATAGTGTCTGGTGTTGTGATGATTGGGCCACGCTTTCATGGTTCCTCGGAGGAGAAACCACTTCCGCATAAGTCGCCCTCGGTGTGTCCGTGTGTCCGGCCTTGGTTTTACCCAGGCCTTGTCCGTGTGTGTTGTCATGTTTTGTTTTCTTGTATGTCTGGGTGGGTTTATGGTCTTTTGTTTGTGTGTGTGTGTGTGTGGGGGGGGGTGGGCGGCCTTTGCTTGCGCCGTTTGCCTGTTGTGTGTGTCGTTTGTGGACCTCACAACCTTGGTAACCCGCTGTGTGGTTTTTGCCACACAGCGCGCACCTTATTTGTGGGTCCGTGTGTAGAAGTGAACATGTTCTTGTGTCGTGGGCCTCGGCGCACTTCCTGCACCTTACTGGCATGGTGCAGTAGGCGGCGATGTGATTCAGGCCCTGACACCTGATGCACTGCACCGTCTTGTTCTTATGGCGCAGTGGTGACAGGCACAGCCAAAACCATTTTTATCTCCCGTTTGTTCTGGGGGACGTCCGGGAGTGTGACCTGGTATAGTGGCCACTTACTGTTGATGTTGCCCATCTGCTGGACCGCCTTGACGACGTACCCCTGGGCAGTCAAATCTGTTTTGACTGCCTGGGGGGACACTCGTCTTGGGAGGTCTCTTATCACTATGTTTCTGTTTCTTGTTTTAGTTGTGGGGAACGTGTAATGAGGTATGTTTTTTGTGTTGAACAGTGTTTTGACTGTGTTGTAGTGTTTGAGTGTGTGTACTGTGACTTTAATTTTGTCTCCAACGGAGGGTTTTGCCTGGAAACAGCCTCCCCCGATTTCTGTCTTGAGCAACTCGAAGAGCTCCTCGTAGTTTTGAGGAAACTCTGCGACAATCGGGGGGAGGTGGTGGGCGACTTGGTTCTGTGTTTGTGTTGTGTTTTCTGTTGTCTCTGGCTCATCAGCAACCGCCTGAAATCTGTTCGGGGTGGGTTCCACTCCCCGGGCTGGCGGAAGCTTTGGCTGGCGAAACTTGTTCTTCGCCAGCACGAAACCATCCGAATCCTGTCCGGTTACGCGGTTCCCTTCCAGTGCCGGTGTTTCCTGGTTCCCTCCCGGGACGACTACAGGTGCTGTCGGGGGCGTAGGCTCCTCAGAGGGTGTGGAAGTGGTTGGGATGGGGGTGGTGGAGTGCTTTTTCCCCTTGGAGTGCTTCTCCTTCTTGTCCTTCCTTACACGCCGCTGCTTGGATGTGGTGGACTTGAGTGGGGGGGATTTGAGGAACTGGGATCGGGTAGGGGGTTGGGTGGCAGTTGCGGGTTTGGGAAGGATTTTAGTCGGCTGACTGGGCTTCTGCTTGCCATTTAGGTTGCGGATATGTTCAGCAAGGAGGCCACAGCCGTTGGCAAGCAGGAGAGGGGGGAGGAGAGGAGAGGGAGGGGCGGGATCGTAAATACTGACGATGTATTTGTTTGTTTGTGTATCGTGTATTTTTGCCATGTGAGTAGCGGAAAGGGGGCTTGCTGCCAGGTTATTGTCAGTTGCAACTTTTGTTGGCACCGTTGGGTTTTCCGGTTGCATTGCTGACCCTACTATCACGATGGCAGACGCGGAGTTCTGGACGGGGGCGGCGGAAAACCTTTCTGTGGTTCCGCGGCCCGCTTCCAGTTCCTGACCTACTTTTTCCCTGTTCTTGGGGGGGGGGGGGGGGGGCAGAGACTGACTCTGCGGCAGCTGAGGTACTCGAGACGACCGGCCGCGCGGCAACAAGAAAGCGCGCCTCGTGTCGTCAGAGGAAAGAGACCGCCGCGACCCCAAGGCGCCACCCAAGCTCGGCATACCACAACGACGAGATGACACGACAACTCTGCCAGGCGACGCCATGCAAAATTTTTTCCCAGTGCCGTCCGTTCTAAGACCTCGGCGCAAGTGCCCGTCAATGTTTTAATAAAAACAGAGCCGGAGTCACTCCTGTTTTTACTCCCGTGCAAGCGGGGGCCTATGGCTGACAGTACGCGAGTGAGAGGAGCGATTCTCAACCCTCGACTGCTACTCAGCGAGTGGGTTCGGTCGCGGCGGCGGCCGATTTAAATACCCTCCGCCCGTGGCGCACTCCCTCCGCCGTCCGCGTCCCGCGCCACGGTCGTGCGGTGGAACAGATTGCGACGGCGTCTGAGATGACGTCGGTGTGATGGCTCTGTCCGCCGTGGTCGTCACAACTATACGTTTGCTCGATTTACTATTGATTAACCCAATCGCTGGTTCCCAAGCCTTGCTAAGATTATAGCCACAGTCACGGTTTATGAGGTCGTCATTGGTGCGAATTTCGATGGCCTCTCTAACAACGCTGTCCCAGCTTACACATCGAAACTCCATACACACCAACATCAAATTCACTATGGAGACTGAAACGGAGGATAAATTACCATTCCTTGACGTCTTGGTCAAGAGAAAGGCTGACGGCACCCTAGGTCATGGGGTGTATCGGAAGACAACGCACACTGATCTGTATTTGCACGCAGACAGCTGCCACCACCCTTCACAGAGGAATGGGGTACTTAAAACTTTAGTACATAGGGCGCGCACTATCTCTGATGCAGAGAGTTGACCCCAAGAATTGGAACATCTGAGAACTGTATTTCGAAAAAATGGGTACTCAGAGTGGCAGATTCAACGTGCTCTCTGCCCAATCACTACAGCACAACCTGTGGAGATGGATGAAATCACTAGGGAGGAGGTAGGCACTTCGTTTATTCCATATACAGGCGCACTCTCTGGGAAAATCGCCCGCATTTTGAAGAAACACCGGGTCGCAACTGTGTTTTGTCCTCCGAATAAAACTCGTGCACTGGTGGGGAGCGCCAAAGATGACCTCGGTTTGAGGAAGGCCGGCGTGTACCAGATTCCATGTCAATGTGGCAAGTCGTATATTGGTCAGACGATGCGTACTGTCGAGGATCGATGCCGTAAACACCAGAGGCACACTCGACTGATGTATCCGAGCAAGTCGGCGGTCGCTGAACATTGTTTGTCGGAAAATCACGCTATGGGGTATGAACGCACGAGGATTCTGGTACAGACGTCGAGATACTGGGACAGCGTTGTTAGAGAGGCCATCGAAATTCGCACCAATGACGACCTCATAAACCGTGACTGTGGCTATAATCTTAGCAAGGCTTGGGAACCAGCGATTGGGTTAATCAAGAGTAAATCGAGCAAACGTATAGTTGTGACGACCACGTCGGACAGAGCCATCACACCGACGCCATCTCAGACGCCGTCGCACTCTGTTCCATCGCGCGACCGTGGCACGGGACGCGGACGGCGGAGGGAGTGCGCCGCGGGCGGAGGGTATTTAAATCGGCCGCCGCCGCGACCGAACCCAGTTCCTCCTGAGCAGCCATAGCGTACGGATCTCCGTACCGTCACGTTCACAGGAGCTCGGTCCGTCAGTTCACCTGATGATGGCGACATGTATGATCGCCGAAATATTGTGCCCGTTGGACACTGTAGACCGGCAGTACACCTGTGGATAATTTGATTAGTGGTATGTTAGTTTGGCCCTATGGGGTGTGAAACTTATTCTTTCTTCTCCATCATAACCTGACACAGAACTTGATGTTATGGGGATACAGTGTACCATGGCTTAGAGTGCTGCATCTATGTGGCAAACCCAAGTGAGCAGCACTCATTCACTTACTACCCTCATGGTTTGGTCTCATTTCTTCCAAATGAATGAGCACACTCTAATTGTGAATCAACAGGTGCACACCCCTTCCATGCAGCTACAGAAACATGACATTTACCTATGTCACAATGTGGCTTGAAGTGTAGAGGAGGATTATTAGGTCTGTACACTTTGCAACTTAGTGGCCTATGTCCATCTGCATGAGTTCCATGGGGCTATGCAAGCCATGTCATTAGGTGAGGTAGTGTCAGCCATCTATGGCAACTTCCACCAAGCTGTGAAGTTTATTTTTCCTTTCTCTCACACATCACTACCAGGTGAACATTAAACAGGTTGGATATGTGCCAGCATTACCCTATTGTGGATCATTGTATAAAACTGACATTGACCAACAAGAGGAAATACATTACTGTAAAATATGGAAACAAGGAGCACTCTTCAGAATTATAGGTCACGATCATAACACCTTTCCCTAATTAAGTAAATGACATGTGACCAACGAGATGGAAATTTATGTATGCTACAATAAAGCAGGGGACAAAAACCTGATTGAAAATCTTTACATTAAAGTTACTAAGTCTTCCAAATCTTTTTACTTGCATGTTGTTGTTGTGGTCTTCAGTCCTGAGACTGGTTTGATGCAGCTCTCCATGCTACTCTATCCTGTGCAAGCTTCTTCATCTCCCAGTACCTACTGCAACCTACATCCTTCTGAATCTGCTTAGTGTATTGATCTCTTGGTCCCCCTCTACGATTTTTACCCTCCACGCTGCCCTCCAATGCTAAATTTGTGATCCCTTGATGCCTCAAAACATGTCCTACCAACCGATCCCTTCTTCTAGTCAAGTTGTGCCACAAACTTCTCTTCTCCCCAATCCTATTCAATACCTCCTCATTAGTTACGTGATCTACCCACCTTATCTTCAGCATTCTTCCGTAGCACCACATTTCGAAAGCTTCTATTCTCTTCTTGTCCAAACTGGTTATCGTCCACGTTTCACTTCCATACATGGCTACACTCCATACAAATACTTTCAGAAACGACTTCCTGACACTTAAATCTATACTCGATGTTAACAAATGTCTCTTCTTCAGAAACGATTTCCTTGCCATTGCCAGTCTACATTTTATATCCTCTCTACTTCGACCATCATCAGTTATTTTACACCCTAAATAGCAAAACTCCTTTACTACTTTAAGTGTCTCATTTCCTAATCTAATTCCCTCAGCATCACCCGACTTAATTGGACTACATTCCATTATCCTCGTTTTGCTTTTGTTGATGTTCATCTTATATCCTCCTTTCAAGACACTGTCCATTCCGTTCAACTGCTCTTCCAAGTCCTTTGCTGTCTCTGACAGAATTACAATGTCATCGGCGAACCTCAAAGTTTTTACTTCTTCTCCATGAATTTTAATACCTACTCCGAATTTTTCTTTTGTTTCCTTTACTGCTTGCTCAATATACAGATTGAATAACATTGGGGAGAGGCTACAACCCTGTCTCACTCCTTTCCCAACCACTGCTTCCCTTTCATGCCCCTCGACTCTTATAACTACCATCTGGTTTCTGTACAAATTGTAAATAGCCTTTCGCTCCCTGTATTTTACCCCTGCCACCTTCAGAATTTGAAAGAGAGTATTCCAGTCAACATTTACTTGCATATAATGATGATATGTATAAGTGCATAAAATTTTTCAAAATTTGGTGAGAAACATCGACCACCATTAACTAAATAACCTCAGGTTGTCCTGAAAAGCTGTGACAGCAAAAAGATCTTCACTTCAAATTTAAATAGTCAAAGCCTTACAGACAAACAAAGGTTAAGTGAAGATGCAATGAGTGTAAGGAGAGCCATGTGTAAAGCAATCAATGAGTCTGAAAGAAAATTTTATCTATCAAAGTGCCACTTTTAAATCGTCACACAAATGACAAAATGGCTGGTATCGAAATAAGTGTTCCCGGAATAGAGAAGCAACTAAAATTGCTCAACTGAGGGAGGCCACTAGACCTGACGCAATACCAGTTTGATTCTACTCAGAGTATACGAAAAAAATTACCCCTCTTTTAGCGGCAGTGTCTTTGGAGGAATGGAGTGTTCCTGATAACTGGAAAAAAGTACAGGTCATTTCTGTTTTCAAGAAGGTTCGTTAAACAGATGCACAAAACTATTGGGGTATATCTCTGACATTGGCCAGTCATAGAATTTTGGAAATTGTGTTATGCTCATGTATTACGACATTTCTTGAAGCCCAATATCTCCTCTGTAGGAACAAAAATGAGTTTTGAAAACAACAATCCTGTGAAACCCAGATCGCTCTGTTAATCCATGAGATCCAGAAAGCAGTAGATATTGGTACCCAGGTACATGCTATTTTCATTGACTTCTGGAAGGCATTCAATACAGTTCCACAATGACACCTAATGAACAAAATATGAGCATATAGAATATCAAACTCTGTGATTGAATTGAAGAGTTCCTAGCAAACAGAACACAGTATGTCACTGTGAATTGAGAGAAGTCTCCAGGTGTAAAAGTAAGTTTGGGCATGCCCCTGTGGATTGCTACTAGACCATTACTTTCACAATATGTATGTAAATGACCCACTGGATAATGTCAGAAGTCCCATGAGGCTGTTCGCAGATGATACTCTTGTACACAGAGAAGTCATGACAGTGGAAAAATTTTAGTGAAATTCAGAAATACCTGCAAAGGATCGATGTCTTCTGAATACATAGATAGAAATACCCTTTATTGTATGATTACACAATTGCAGAACAATCACTGAAAACAGTTATTTCCATCCAATAACTAGGAGTAAGTGTACATAGTGATTTGAAATAGAACGATGACATAAAATTAATTATAAGTAAGGCAAATGCCACACTGAGATTCATAGGAAGAATCCTCTGTAAATGTAGTCCATCAACAAAGGAATTAGCTTACAAAATATTTATAAGACCAATAGCTGAATTTTGCTCATCAGCATGGGATCCATACAAGATAGGACTGGCAGAGGAATTATAGAATATCCAAAGAAGAGCGGCACATTTGGCTTCAGGTTCATTTAGTAACCACAAAAGCATTGCACAGATGATCAATAAACTCCAGTGCCAGACCCTGGTGTTCTGTATCATGGTGTGGTTTATTGTTAAAATTCTGAGAGCATATGTTCCTAGAAGAGTCAAGAAATATATTACTTCCTCCCACGTACATCTCACAAAAAGACCATTAAGATAAACTTAGATTCAAGCCCACATCCCTGTATAATTTCTGTCACATGAAGCAAAAATTGTTTGATAATTATGTAATGTATGTATGAATGTAAAAGTACAAATGATAAGTTCGATAAATTCCTATATAGTTTTACCTATTATTTTGAACTTTGCTTTCCACTCCATAAAAATACAGTCGCAAAAAAGGATCTGAAAATAAAATGGGTCACAACAGGGATACAAATATCTGTGAAGAAAAAGAGACTACTTCATGAAATATCTAGACAGCACACCACATCCCCAGAATTTGATTCCTATTTTAAGAATTACAAAAAGATTTTAACTAAAGTCATAAAAGAAGCAAAAAAATGCCAAATAGTTCCCTCATAGCAAATGCACAAAATAAAATGAAAGCCATATGGGAGATTGTAAGGCATGAACCAGGAGTAAAACGGAGAGAATACCATAATAACAAACTGAATGAAAACACTTCTGTAATATCTGATCCCCTGCAGGTAGCAAATAATTTTAACTCATGTTTCTCTGAGGCAGCTGAGATTCTGGTGAAGCGAAACTTTCAAAATGCTGTCACTGCAGATCAGATTAAAACTATCCCTAGTAACAAGTCTCTCTTCCTACACCCAACAGATGAACAGGAAATGCTAAAAACAATAGGGGAGCTAAAATCAAAATTTTCATCTGGTACTGACAACATACCAGACCATATCATTAAAAAATGTGCACCCTTAGTAGTTAAGCCTATGGTTAGAGGTCTGCGCAGATAAGAAAAGTGCAATCCGCATCCGCACCGCATCCGCAAGGTCCTAATCCGCAACCGCATCCGAATCCGCAGCAATTAATCCGCATCTGCAAGTTCCTTATCCGCATATATTTAAGTTTTGAATGAGTAATTAATAGTAATAGACAGTAGTACTTAGAATTATGGAATGCAATGACATAGTTATTGTTAGGGTGCCATTTCTGCGACAACTTAACTACTTCTGACTTCTTAAATCACAGGAAATGCTCTATACCTACTCTAAAGCAGACCATTCCAAACAGGAAAGCATTGGCGCTCCGGAGCACACACAGTATCGGCTCGGATCTCGTGAGATTGGAAACTCTATTTAAAAAAATTAAATTCAATGTAATAGTATTAAATGATGAAAATACGTGTATAGAAACAATTATATTTGGCTGCTCTTGTGGCAAGGCACCTGAAAATGACGATGGTTTTAAACTGTTACTAGCACATTGCATCATTTACCGACAGTTTTTTTGTACTCACTGCTTGGATGTGTCTAAATTTGAAGCCATTCATGTCAGCTCATGATTATATTATAGCTTACACGTTAAGTCCTCGTCATTTCCAGGTGAAAATATTTACAGTATTAGGCCTACACTGCAAAACGCTGGTGCATCTGTGGAGAAGTTAAACTACCAGCAATAATTGATGTTGTCCGGAAGAAATAACTCGTCTTCCGAAGAGTGACAACAAAATCAGTGGTTATGAAAATTAGGAGTCCATTTAGCTTTAGCTAAAAATACGATTGAAATCTCGAACCTCACCTTTTGGCTAATTTATCGAATTAAGACCTAGCGATAGATGAAATGTCTGTTTCATTCTCAACTAAACAAAGTATTCCACACTTTAAAATATCCTCAACATTGGTCTAAATTACTAAGACAAAATTTGCAGTCGATTTCGCAGTTAATACTTTCAATGTTAAAAAGAATTTTTTTCAGAGTTTAATGGAACTGCAAAAAATTTCAAGATGTCTATATAAAAACCACTGTCCCATAACTTCAAATGTTAGGCACTGTTCCCTGTTAAGCAATACCGAGTTACAGTTAAAATGTTCAATTTTGTTACGAATTTCAGCCCTTATATTTACTAATTGGCTGGTAAATTAAAAGACACATAATTATTTTGGATGATTTGAATATTTTGTAAGTTTTCAATGTGTTCAGAATAATCTTTTACAGGCTATCGCAGTCACAGCTTGTTGGTGGTCGTGAGCCGTAGTTTGAAATCCCACTTGTAATTAATTACAAGGCCCGCCATGCCACCGCTCCGTCCGGGCTTTTTCACTATTCACAAAAAGCGACAATGCTTGGCCGCTGCAAATGTTGCTGTAGTGCACGCTAAAATTTAGGTAGACTCTTATGAGATCATCATTACCTAGTTTAATAATATTGACGTGTTAGCTGTTGAATGTTCTTGTTGCGAAGAGTAAAAATTTAAAATTTAGCTCTTTAATATGAAAATTACAACAAAACAAATTGCTTGATAAATATTTCCTTCTTTTACCTAATGCTACTTAAATGTTCTTGTTGGGAATAGTAAAAATACTAAAAATATGCCAAGGAAATTCTTTACTACAATTATTACAATAAAAAATCATAGGCTTCAGATAAAATATTTTCATCTTCTGCTTGCTTCTGATTCAAATTCTGTAAAAGAAAGAATCAGATGAAAAAAATTGTAACTAATTCAGATAAGCCCAAAAAATACAGTGAAGTAAGAAAAGCTGTAGAAGTACCTTTTTACTTTGGAAGATTACTATGCAGGAACATGATGTCATCAATTGTCTGTGGCTTCAAAGACGTGCGTCGATCCTGCAATATTTGTCCCGGAGTAGAGAAGCTTCTCTCAGATGGCGCGCTGGACGCTGGAATGCAGTGCATGAAGTATGCGAGTTTGGAAAGACGCGGATAGACGTTTTCACGGCCATGCCACCAAGATAACAGGTCGATGCCTTTCGAAAATTGGACTTTATCATTCTTATATCTGAGAATTTCATCTGACGCAATATCAAGATCTCTTGTCGATTCATCTTCTGAGGAATCTTCAAATTCATTAAAAAGTATGTCAGACTTCTGCTTTTTTGCAGGAATTCCAGATGTTGTTTCCTCCTTATCTTTTAACTGTGGACAATTTCTCGCAACATAATTTTTCGCTTCCTTTACAACTTCATCTTTTTCGGCACTGCTAAGAAATTTTAGGTTTTTATATTTTGGATTCAAAAACGTTGTTAGTTTATGGGTTACTGTTATGTCCAATTTGCTGATTAAAATAGATTTGGATGTACTCTTTAAATCTATCAGAAATGGGCTGTCGCCATCATTTTTTTCATGGAAAGAGAGAAGTTTTAACTTCCACAACACACATAAATAAAGCGTAGGGGTTTTGGAGGCTTCGAGATCACAAGAAGCTATTTTAAATGGTGTCAGAAAGGTTATTATATCTTCCAACATCCTCTTGTCTATAGAATGAATCAAATTATCTTGATTTTTCTCTGACAAAATTGACAGAACTTCAAACCATTGTGAAGTGATAGACTCAAACATATCCAATATACTGTTCCATTGTGTGTCTAAATCTCCTTTCAGTGACTTCTGAAGGCGATTCTGAAGACCAGATCTTTTAAAGAAAGTTGTGATAGTTCGTCAGGAATTTATTAGTCGCTGCACGTCACTCTTCTCATCATTCGTGTCTCCTCGAATCGTGTGCTCCAGCACAGTATTAAGAGTGTGTGCTGAGCACGAGAGCCTCTTGTATTGGCAAAGTGATGCCACAATATTTGGACCTCTATCCGTAACGAACACTATGTTATTCACAGCACTGAATAAATCGAACGACCGTAGTATCTTAATTAATTCAAGTTTAATGTTTTCTCCTGTTTTTTTAATCTCACTCTCAAAATTTCTGGTGCACAACACTCGATCCTCAAGTTTCACTTCTTCTGTGCAATCACTCCCGTATAGTTTATTTTACGGTACGAATCAGTGCATAAATCGACAGTTAGTTCAAATGGTTCAAATGGCTCTGAGCACTATGGGACTCAACTGCTGAGGTCATTAGTCCCCTAGAACTTAGAACTAGTTAAACCTAACTAACCTAAGGACATCACAAACATCCATGCCAGAGGCAGGATTCGAACCTGCGACCGTAGCGGTCTTGCGGTTCCAGACTGCAGCGCCTTTAACCGCACGGCCACTTCGGCCGGCTCGACAGTTAGTGCTCCACCTATATCTCTGAATATATTCTTCACTTCTGCGGAGACAGTTTCACGCAGACGATCGGCCGTTTCCTTCAAATTTCTGGATATGGTGGTTGGATGAGGTAGCAGTTCCTTAGCACTCACTGCACCGTACTTGACCCCCACATCAATAAGAAACTGTGCCGTCTCCGGCTGTCTTCAAATTTGGCGGAACTTCAGGAACTTTCATGTCTCTCTTGGTATTTAAATAAGTAATTATGATACTTTGTCCAGCCTCACACGAATGTTTTAGCAAATTTGAAGTTCCACTTTTGTGTCCAGTGTAGGAATATACTTTTTTACATGCAATACAAGCCACTATATCTTTTATCTTTTCATTGCCATCAAATACGTATCCGAATTTTTTCCAAATTGGCGATTTCAATTTGTTTTCCTTCACTAATGCAAAATCACCTTTTTTCACCTTACACGAAATTGTATCCATCGATATGGTGTTCATTTGAAGAAAGAACTCTCACTGATATTTGTTACGATGCACGTTGTCACTCGTTCACTACAAAGTGCTAACTGAAGGCAGCGGTAAATTGCAACTGGCACCTGTCTGGTAGACAGTGGGCAAGTTTGCCGCCTAGAGAGCACTTCACAGGCCACACAAAAGACACAGTCGCGGAAACGTATTAGGCGCAGGTCTCTTGGGCACAGCTACGTCGGTCGTAGCCAGGGGCTGAGGACAACAGATATCTGCTCTACCCGGGCCCTGCAACATTCCAAGAATGTCAACAGGCTTTCCGAAGTTTTCAACTAACATTGCAACATACGCACTGGGCAGATGCCTTGCTCTGTATCCGCAGATGACCCGCGGATATCCGCGCCGGTCGCGATTTTATCCGCCAAGTAACAAATACCGTGGATATCCGCATCCGCGTAGACCTCTACCTATGGTAGACATATGCAATAGTTCACTTTCTCAGGGAATCTTCCCAGAAAGGCTAAAAATAGCTAAAGTGAAACCATTGTTCAAAAAGGGTGAAAAAACAGATATAACAAATAATTGAAAAAATCTTTTATAAAAGACTCGTAGATTTCATTGAAAAAAAAATAAACTTTTCTCAGCTACACAGCATGGTTTCCGAAAATGTAAATCCACTGAGACAGCTAATATCGATTTCTTAAATGAAGCTTTAAATGCATTAGATAAAAAAGAACACATAGCAGCAATATTCCTAGATCTTTCAAAAGCATTTGACATCATTAACCATGGTCTTTTGCTTAGAAAGCTAGAAATGTTGGTGTCAGAGGCCCAGCTTATGAATGGGTAAAGTCATATCTACAAAACAGACACCAAATAGTTGAAGTCTTGTACAAAGAAGGAAAAAATTTAACTTCCTATCAATCAGAAAAACAGTGTGTTAAATACGGTGTGCTGCAGGGTTCCGTACTGGGACCAATCCTGTTCTTGCTGTTTGTAAATGACCGGGAACCATCCAGCCCTAACAATAAGCACATTAAATATGCCGATGATACAAATATACTTATCAAAGGAAAGACCCAAGAAGAGCTCCAAAATTAAATTAAAAAAAGGACTACACATGTATCAAAATGGTTCGCAATGAACAACTTAATAACAAACACGCATAAAACAAACACTATGCATCTACACACAGTAAGAATAAACAGCCTTTAACTGCAACCATAGAACTGTTAGGCAAAAGACTTGAAATTGTTTATAGTACCAAATGTTTGGGCGTTTGGATCCAAGATTACCTAAGATTGCAGAAACACACACAACACCTATGCAGTAAATTAAATACCATTTGTTATAGTATATAAATTCTTGCTGGATACATATCTATGCAAGCCATATAAATGTGTACTATGCCCAAGCAGAATCATTACTAAGATATGGTTTAATTTGCTGGGGAAATTCACCACCCAGCAAAAGCTGTTTTATTGCACAAAAAAGAATTATAAGAGCTATGCAGGGCTTAGCACCTCGATCTTCATGCAAACCCTCATTTAAAAAGCTTTATATTCTTCCATTACCATGTCTATATATCCTAGAAACAATAATGTTTATAAGGAAAATCGTAGATGAAAATAGCAAGATTGCTCCAAAAAACCAAAATATCCATTGATACAACACAAGAAATAATCCAGATTTACATATGAAGTTTTCACATACAACACTAAAACAAAAAGGACCCTTGCAAGCAGAAAAAAACTGTATAACAAACTACCTAAAGAAATTAACGCAATAACTGACATGCATAAATTCAAAACTGCAGTGAGTGACTACTTGCAACAGAATTGTTACTATAGTGCTGATGAATTTTTATCTACAATGTAAATATGTGAAAAATTTCAATAGTTTATACAATTAAGGCCAAAATAAGAAATGTGTACATTAGATTTATCTGTGTATTATACGTGGTCTATTACATATATGTGTGTGTTTCTGTATAATCAAGGACAAAAGTATGAAAGTGTGCATGTAAAATTTAGTTGTGAAATGTCATTCCCAAATGTTAGAGTTATATTGCTATATACTGAAAACCATACAACAGCTTTTTTCTGTTAAACTTTATTGCAAATTATTTGACTTGTCCTATATCATTATGTACCCCTGTACAGTGTATGATTCACACGACCAATAAATATACAATACAATACACTACGATATATAAGAGAATAAGTGTCTGGTGTGGTTGTTAGATTGGTTACTGATGCTACAATGACAGGTTATCAAGATTTAAGTGAGTTTGAACGTGGTGTTATAGTCGGCACATGAGCGATGGGACACAGCATCCCTGAGGTAGCGATGAAGTAGGGATTTTCTCGTATGACCATTTCATGACTGTGCCGTGAATACCAGGAATCCATTAAAACATCAAATCTCTGACATCGCTATTGCTGGAAAAAAATCCTGCAAGAACAGGACCAACCACGACTGAAGAGAATTGTTCAACATGACAGATGTGCAACCCTTCGACAAATTGCTGCAGATTTCAATGCAGGGCCACCAACAAGTGTTAGCATGTGAACCATTCGATGGAAGACCATTGATATGGCCTTTTGGAGTTGAAGGCTCACTTGTGTACAAATTCATTATGTCAGTTCCCTCCATCACTACTTCAGACATTAGTCGAGTCCATGCCACGTCTTGTTGCAGCACTTCTGCATGCTCGTGGGGGTCCTACACAATATTAGGCAGGTGTACCAGTTTCTTCGGCCCTACAGTGTATATGGCATTTGCCATCTCCATAACTGGCCATGCACAGTATTTACTATAAGTTTTCCATTGAGCTAAAGCCAGGAGAAATGGGTGGAGTTCAATTACAATTAATCTCATCCTGAACAAAACTCTCATTTATATATGTAGACATGTGTAGAAGTGTGTTACATTCTCTGGAAAATCCATGAGAAAAAATGACATAGAGTATAACATCATGTTGGTCTTGAGTTCATTATAAATCAAACATCTGTGTCAGTTGGTCAAGGATGGTGAAAAAATTGACTGTGGCATTAGCTAATAAACTATCTCAGAACTGCCCCAAAGTGATTAAGGTAGACAGCAGGAAACCTAAACTATGGCAGCCAGACAGGGGCTTGACCCTGTCACTCCTCCTGAATATATACCTATTGTGTTAGCCATTGTTCCACATTGCTTTGTGAGTACTCATTAATCAATTTTGATTGACAACATTTGGCAAACGGTGGTTGTTAAGAACTGTATGGTTCTTGTAGTCTCTGTTCAGCTGAAAGACAGAAGTCCCAAGCAACTGGAAGAAACCACAAGTGACTCCTGTTTGTAACAAGGGTAAAAAAGCAGACCTGCAAAATTACAGAGTAATATTGTTAACAATAGTTTTCTGCAGAATTCTGGAATATATTCTAAGTTCAAGTATAATCAATTTCCTTGAGAGTGAAAAGGTTCTATCTACAAATTAATGTAGATTTAGAAAGCATCACTTGTGCAAAACTCAGCTTGCCCTTTTCCTCTCACAATATCCTGCAAAACATGGATAAAGGGCAACAGCCAGATTCCATGTTCCTGGGTTTCCAGAGAGTATTTGACACAGTAGCACACTGCAGACTGTTAACAAAGTTCTGAGTGTGCAGAATAGGTTCTCAAATGTGTATGAGGCTCAAAGACTTTTTATGTAGCTTGAGCAGCAATCCGTGACTGCTTGCTGATATGCACTGGACAGTGTCATCTTTAGGTTACCTTGGGAGGATGCAGGAGAACTTGGACAGACTTTTTAAGTAGTGCGAGCAGCAATCTGTGACTGTTTGCTGATATGTACTGGACAGTGTTATCTTTAGCTTACCTTGGGAGGATGCAGGAGAACTTGGACAGAATTTCTGGTGTGTGTGATGAATGGGAGGTTGCTCTAAATGTAGAGAAACAGAAAATAATGCAAGTGAGTAGGAAAAACAATCCTATAATGTTTGAATATAGTGTTAGTGGTGTTCTGCTTGACAGTAATGTTGGTTAAATATCTAGGCATAGCATTGCAAAGCAACATGAAATTGAATCAGCCCATCAGGTCAATTGTAGAAAACACAAATGGTCAACTTCAGTTTACTGGGAAAATTCTAGGAAAGTGTAGCTCATTTATAGAGGGGAATGCGTACAGAAAAACTGTTCAGCCCATTCTTGAGTACTGCTTGATGTTTGGATTCCTCACCAGGTCAGATTAAAGGAAGGTAATGAAGCAATTCAAAGTTGTGCTGCTAGATTTGTTACTGATAGTTTCAGTAAACATGTGAGTATTACAAAAAACAAAATGGGAATCCTTGTAGGGAAGAAGACATCCATTTACCAAAACACTGTTGAGAAAGTGTAGAAGATTGGCACTTGTTTTTAATATTTTTTCAAATAAACTGCCAAAAAATTTTCTGAAAATACAGTAATATGCTCATAACTTAGTTTTGAAATATTTTTTCTGGATCTGTTATTATTTTAATATATTGTCTGTTTCTATTATTTTCCATCTTTTACCAAAAACAGAGTTATTCATTATTTTATAAAAAAAGCCTTTCCAGATTCATGAGCTTTATTTCGTCTCCTTTTCTGTATCAAAATTTTGTATTTTTTTTTCAATCAGTCTGAGTGTTTGAATGATAATATTCTATGAATTTTTGTTAATTTTAAATCAAGTTTTAAACATTGTTTAAAATTTCTATTTTATTAATGTATCTTTCTTTATTATTGATTGTTGTTACTAATTTACTATCCCCCTCTGGTGGTAATGGTAAATCTTTTGATGAAGCCTGTAATTTTTTTAATATTCTATTTTTATTATTATCTGTTGTTTTAAGTAGTTTTTCAGAATTGAATTATTTTGCATGTAACCATTCTAAATTTCTAAATGATAAAAATTGAGACACTGCCCAACCCTTTTAGTTTTTCCCTTCTATATGTGTAATCTAATTTGGTTCTTTTTCCAGTTTCTAATTTTTCATATGTTTAAAATGTAATTTAACATATCTTTTTATCCTTTGTGTTATTCCCTCTCTAAATCCTTTATCAAGAAATAAAATCATGTCGTAGACCTTCAATAAATCTTATTCAATTTTATTCACTTTTAACATAGAGTCCCAAGATAATCCTTGTTCAATAAAATACCAGGTTAGATCAGGTTTATAAGATTTTTAAAAAATCTCTAAAATTTTCAAACACATCTGCTGGTATCAAAACATAAGATTTATTATACAGTCTAGTATATTCATCTAAAATTTTAATATTGAAATTATTCCAAACTAGTTTTGTACAATTATAACCTTCATCAGAAACATTGGATTTATTAAGTCTCATATGAAAACTTTCTTGTATATTCTATTTTTAAATTTTTCGTCAGATTCCATACATTCGTATGGAAAAACTCCTTTTTTATTTGTTATATCTATTTTTTTCAACTTCAAAAAAGTTTGTTTTTCCCTAATTTTTTTATAAGATTAGAAGTTAATTTATCAATACTTGAGACCATGACTTTAAATGTATGCGACACTTTTAATGTTAATTCATCTTCAACCTTTTTATGAAAAGAAGTATAGTTTTATTCATTATTTATTTATTAGAATAAATGTGCAGTAGTTGTGCATAAGTTACATTAATTACATAGCTTTGTCATATCACACCTTATTCGTCACATTTCAGTGTTTACATTGTTTATTATTTACAGAGTTCTACCAGTGATTTTACTCGTTTCTTACAGCTGGCCACATGATAACGGTCACAGGGTTGGTCGCTCAATTCACACACACAGTTGCTGCCAGGATGATGGAAACTCTTGTTCTTGCATATTTTGTGGTAGTATCCATGCATTGAGTTCACCTGATGTCGGAGTTCTTGATCTATGTTGGTTCAGGGACTGTTTGTCATGGCCTCTGTTGTATAAAAGTCCATCCAAATTTCCCTTCTCTCTTTCATGTAGTAGTTTATTTGAGTTGTCGGTGGATGGGGTCTCATATGGTTCTCTTCTATGAAAAAGGGTTCCCTGACAAGTTCATATACTAGCTGCAACCTTGTGTATTCTGTAACACCTAGGGTGGCTTTCAAGAAGGCTGATTTAACTGCTTCCAGAGTCCTAGGTCTTTTAGACTCAACTTTTAGGGTGCTATTTAAAGGGAAAGGCAGTCAAATGAATCTGAACTCCTACAGGGGAATTACCCTGGAAAAATGCACATTTAAGATACTAACAAACGCCACAAAGCGAATTTCTGAAGAAAGAGATCAGAAGATCACAGAAGAACAATTAAGATTCCAGAATGATAAGAGCATGCTACATGCCATTAGCAACATAATAGACGATACAGAAGATTCATTAAGACATCCCCAAGGAAAATTCCATGCAATCTTCATAGATTATACCAAGTCCTTCGATAAACTAAACAGGCGCACACTAATTTCAAAACTAGAATCAATAACAGGGAAGGATAAACTTATAACATTGATCCATAACATGCTGATGGCCAAATTCATTCAGGTCATAGACGATGTAAGCACGTCGATAATAATACCACAAGCCAACTGCGTATTGCAGGGTCATCCATTAAGGCTGTTACTTTTCAGTGTGGCCTCATACGATGTTTCACAGATGATAAGAAATGGAGGACGTCAAAATCTACATATAATCGGACGACATGGTCATCGGATCAAACTCCAGAGTCAAGCTTCAAAGAGCAACGAACCAAATCGGGAAGTGGGCACAGGAGAACAAAATGGAAATTAACACAGGAAAAACCACAAGAATGACAATCCACAATGGAGGTCGAGAACCTGCGGGGTACACAATATGGTGGGATGGCATTTATTATGACAGTCAATAGCTTCAAATTTCTGGGACTGAGTCTGCAAACCACTGCCAGACCATTCGGAATACATGTAAAAACTGGAGCAGCACCTGCCAGAAAAACCATGTTTGACATCAAGGTAATATCCAGACTGTCACTGAAAACAGCCATGGCCTTGTTCATGGCAAAAATAGTTCCCATTGCAACCTATTGAATAGATCTCATTTGGGAAAAGTTGTTCATTATTTGGAATAGCGTTAATATCATGATTATCTGTTGCCAATACTTTAATGAACAAATGATCATCGTAATTTGTTAAATTATGAATGTAAACTAAAATAAAATTATGATCTTGATTACTAAGATTACAATTTTCGTGTGCAGATACTTTATATTTTCCTGTTAAATCACAATGATCTCTTACTTTGTTTCCTCCATTAGTAAGTTCTTTTCACAAATAAAACAAGTTTTTGAAATTATAAAATCTATTTTATCTTTATTTGTAATTTTTGTTGATACATTTCGATCATATGTGTCTTTAACTTTTCTAGATTGTTATAACATTTCAACGAATTTTTTGTTTCACCGTTACCAGTATATGTTAAAGGTTTTTTAGAATATTCAATACAATAACTAAATGTAACTGGTGTATGTTTTTTGATAGTTATTAATATAAGTTTTTTCAGGACTTGTTTGAAAAGTTTTAACATTTAAAAAACGTTCAGAATCTATATATATTAATAAGGTACCTTTAATGAATGTTTACAATTTTCAAAATTAAATTTTTACTTCTTTATGTTCTTTACAATCGTTTCTGTGTTTCTATAATTTTTCTTGCAAATGAAAAATATTTTAAACATCTATCACAATGATAAATTTTTCATTGTGTTCACTTGTTTGTGAGATAATTAATCTAGATAAGTGTTGTATCCAACAATTATGTGAATAATTTTCTTTTCGTATTAAAAGAAAGTGAAGATGCTTTTTTTCGTTTATATTCAGTATGGTAAAGAGGACATAAAATAGATTTTCATTATAAGAGTAAACATTAATCGAAATATTTGACTTCTTTTCAAGATTAGGAATATCTGTGAAATGAATCAAAAAATGAATTTTTTCTTTTTCAAAAATTTCGTCTATTTCTAACCCAATATTTTTTATGATTATTAGCTCTTCCCACATGTTCATTCAATGAATGTAAAGCTGATTTTATTGGATAAACAAAATATTCTTAATTTTGTATCATTAATTACAACTTTTTTGTGTTTAATTTCTTTTGGTGAAACGATATAAGAAGAATAGAAATTCGTTTCTGTGTATCAAAATTTAATTCTTAA
Organism: Schistocerca nitens; assembly: GCF_023898315.1. Lineage (NCBI taxonomy): Eukaryota > Metazoa > Arthropoda > Insecta > Orthoptera > Acrididae > Schistocerca > Schistocerca nitens. Next base: position 831,903,215 of record NC_064616.1, on the reverse strand, counting down.
CTATTAATGCAAAGTATAGGCGACCCAGATTTTCTTCCTTTCCATTTCTTCCATTTCAGCTAATAGTTTATTCATTGATTTTTGATACTAATCTTCAAAATTAGTTATTCTTATTAAAAGTTCATTACTTGGTTTAACAATAAATTCTTACATTTCATCTTGATTTTTAAAATACCATAGAATTTCATATTTGGTTTAATTGCTTGTTTTTGATTTAAAATATTCTTTAAATTGGTGATTACTTCTTCTTTAATTTCATTAACAAATTCTTGTTGTTCAACACTATTGTCGTTATTATTAATTTCACAAGTTATTAATCTCGTTTTAAGAGCAGACATTATTCTGTTAATTCGTTTAGGTGATTTTAAAAATCATCTTCATGTAGAAAATTGTTACATGATAACTTTTTCTGATTTTTGTTTAATTTCCTTATATTTATTTACTAGAATCGTTTGAAAATAATCTTACTATCGATATTACTATTATCAGCCTCAGATCTATTGATAAGATCGCTTAATTGTTGTTTATTAAGTTTACAATAATTTTTTAATCTTTTGTTTTATGAATTCGATATCGTTATTATTAATATTGTTCTCATATTTTTTGATAAAATCAATTAATTGTTGTGTTTTCGTTTAGAATAACTTTTTAATTTTTTAATTTTATATTTTTCATGATATTGTTTCGAAGTTTTTTTGTTCAATTCGTCATCGTTCTTATAAATTCTGGCAACAGGTTTTAGTATAAGATCGGTTAATTTTTCTTTATGAAATTATGAATAATTATTTAAATTTGTGCTTTACAATTGATTGAAGTTCTTTTATATATTATATTCAGTTCTCCCTTCTTCGTTTGTTTCATATTAAAATAATCGATGAATTCCAAGATATCTTCTCTACTTACATTTGAATAACCTTTTTCTGTGCAATAATTTTCTAAATCCATAAGACTACATCCATGGCTTTCTTTCGAATAATTTTCTAACTTTGTCAATAGCTCAGTTTTGGACGACATTTTTTACTATTTATATAGAAAAGAATTTTTATATTTTAAAAATTAAGATGGTTAAGGTTGAAATGTAGCTTTGAGTTTTTGAATGAAAATTCAATCATAAATACAAGGTTTGGCGAAACGTATTAATAAAGAATAAAGTCTATTAGATTTTCTTACATTTTATGTAAATGAGAATTTCGTTTGTGGGTATAAATAAGCACGATCTCAGGGAACTTATTTATGAAGGAAAAATTTATTAGATTTTTTATTTTTTAAATAAAATGAAATATCGTTTGGAGGTACATATAAAGTTTTGAATGGCAGATGCAGCAAAACTAAAATCTTGGGTTTATATCAGGGAATTTTTAAGAAATATGCTCTTTGGTCCAGAACTTTCATACATATACTACTTGAATGCTGGCAGCTACTGGAATTAAGGTACAGGTCAGTGTGTAACTCCTTCCTGTAAAAAAATTACCTAATGCACCACAGTCTTCTTCTTTATCGTGATCTTGAGGAAGGCCAGGCTTCCACTTTCTTCCACCTCCATGGTGAATTTAATATTGTCATTGATACTGTTGAGGTGGTTAAGAAATTCTTGTAGATTTTCTTCACTGTGTAGCCCGATCATGAATGTATGTTCTATGTAGTTGTAGAACACCTGCTCCAGGTGCGCCATTTCGGGAGGTATTCCATGTATAGGTTTGTAACACATGGTGCCAAGGGGAAACCCACGACCACTCCATCTGTCTGTTGGTAGATTTTACCACCACATCAGAGGTATGTGGTAGTGAGTGTATAGTGGAACAGTTCCACTGTGTGTTCATCAAAGTGGTCTCTTAGTAATATCAAGCACTCCTCAAGTGGTAACCGTGTGAAGAGGGGTGTGAGATCAAAGCTGACCCGTATGTCCCCTTTGTTCAGACGTGTCCCTTGATGTATTTTCACGAACTCTGTAGAGTTTTTGACATGGTGAGTACAATGGCCCATAAGAGGCTTCAATAGCAGTGCCAGGTGTTTGACTATTTCATAAGTTGGTGAATTTATTGTGTCCACAATTTGACCTAGTGGAACTCCCTTTTTGTGTGTCTTTGGAATTCCATTCAGGTACGGTGGTATCAGTGCTCCGCGGTGCAGCCTTCTAACCGTATTCTTGTCCATTCGTGAGTTGTTTAACATTGAGATCGTCTTCCTCATCACCACTGATAGTATGATCCTTCTTCACTTGTTTGTAAGTTGGACCTTGTAAAAGGATCTCAATATTCTGTCAGTAGTAAACAGATCATAGCAGTACTGTCCTAGTCCCTTTGTCTGCCTCTAGGACGACCCTATCTAGGTCTTCTCGTAGGTCGCATATCGCACTGCTTTCAGCTGTGGAGATGTTGGTTTTTGGCGTTTTTGCAAGACCCTGCAAGTATCCTTGCTAACCTCTTCAACGGTGTCAGAGGGAAGACCTCAGATGGAAGTACATCATTACTGACTACCTCCTTGAATTCAAATTTTAATAGATTTTATATCCTTTTCACTATTAACATTTAACAAAAGGAACTCCTTCACATGGTCTGACAGGTAACTGACCATTGGTTCTGTAATATAGTTTTGTTCATTAGACATTTCTATTAATATAATGTCAATTGCTATTTGTAAACAATTAGTTACCTTCTTTGGGAAGTTTATGGTAGGAATTAGATTGAATAATAGTGTTACTGACTCCAATAAATTCTTATTGAGAGAGGTTTTAAGAAAATCAGCAACTTCTATTTCTTTGCTTTTTGTTGTTAAATAGGCCAGTAGAGCTTCAATGTAATTTATGAATACATTGCCATTACCTGCGAGAGCTCAGTATACATGTGTTATTATGAAGTATTTATTATGAGATTGTACTTCTGCTGTGGATACTTCCATATGCTACTCTAGGCAAAATTTTTTGAACATTGTTACAGCAAAAACAGCAATTCTTATAATAGTATTACTTATTTCAGTACATACACATAGTTGTGATCGCATGTAAGTCGTTTATTTTTATTTCCAGATGACTAGTTTCGAGTCTATAACAGATCATCTTCAGATCTTATATTCCTTGATGATTGTAGGAAACAGGTACATCCGTGCATTTGTGGAGAACACTGCTCAACATCTGCTCATGGCGTCAGAGAGCAGATACAGACTCAACATTGGTATGTCTCAATGCTGATGCAATCTTTGCCAGATCGCACTCCATAGTGTACCCAGGATCTCTGTAAGTACTATTACCTGCCCCACCCACTATAACCATGATGTCTTCGACGATGACATCTTTGCAAAGTGATCTTAAATTCTCTATCACCTGCTCCAGACCAGCACTAGGCTTAAAAGAAATGGTGATGTGGTATTCTGAGCCTAGTTCATCCTCCAAAAGTTGTGGAACACTCCAGGATTAGAACTACCTAACAACAAAACTTTCATTCTTCTCAATGATTCCCTACATTCTTGCTATTTAATTTACTGCTGGATGTTTTTGTACCCTGTCTATACCTGCATCGGCTTGAGACTCATCAATTTCTAACTGAAGCAACAGGTCAACCGTATTTTTCACATTCACCACAAAGCTGCAAGATAAAGTCCTAAGCCTGCTCCTTCTGTTGCTCGTTACCACTTCCCACCACACTTTACCCTGTTTCTTCCTTAACCTGTCCATAACTTTCATAGCCTTGTCCTGTTCAACCTGAGGGGCAGCGATTGTACCACTATCTTCCTACAAAACCAGTGAAGAGCCTCGTTTACTTACTCAGTTCCCACGCCATTACGAGCATCCATATGGAAAAAACTACAGCACCCATCACACGAAAGCCCAGACCTAACAGTACTATAGCTAGTAAGGCACTTTCTACTCATAACAAATATAATACTGTACTAAGAATAAGTCAGTTAAATTACCGATAAACAAGAAAACATATTTACACAAATTAAGCCGGCACGCAGCTATAAGTAAACAAACTACTAGTGCAAAGTTTCTGAATCAACAACTTAAAAATTACGCTACTTTCCAGTAATGGCAGCTAAATAATGAAGAGATACACTCTGCTTAAATTTCTGGAAAAAGAAAAGAACAATATAAAACGAGAAACTGTAGGTTTACTGCATCATAACGTAAACAAAAATACAACAACCTGACTGTACGACCTTTTCTTCTTTTCTGGAATTTTACTAAAATAAAAGGTGAAACCCTTAATGGTAACCTTAAATAACACACTCATAAACTTATTTACTGTGTAATCTGTACTAAACTAATTGTTAATACAGTCTAAATGACTTATCTTCACGAGAATACAAAAACTCATGCCTTTTGCCTTGCACAGGGCTGCCAAGTAGATGTTAATGGAGATGATTTAATAATTCACAATGCACGAGGTCATGCTGAAAAGTAATACCTCCGAATTATTATTTGAAAACTGTTAACAGCATTTTATACAAAATAAAAACATTATTTACATTCTGCATCTTTATTCTTCATGTCTACCTGTTTTCAGCTCTCTGCTGCTAGAAGACTCCGAGTTGTAGCATGTTACATGACTCTATGTAAAGCCTGGTTCACACACGCAAATAATGTCGCAGCATAGCTTGTTGCTTTCTGTAGTGGCATCATGAGCTACCGCTCACACAGGACGCCACAAATTCGCTGTAGTCGCACAGCTTTCAATATGTTGTCAGTTGAGATCATATGGGCGAGAATGAATGTTATAGTGCAGGTTATGGCATTAGAGATGCGACAAGAGTTAAATATAATGAAGACGAATCCCAAATATTGGATCCGGAAACAGATGTTGCACAGAGATAAATCTGGGACCCTAAACACATTTATAAAAGAAATGACACTCGGAGACATAAATTCTGTCTGCGTGGCAAACTAACCAACAGCTGGCATTCAAATATTATCTGCAGACATGCCACGTTTCCAACATTTTAGAATTTTATTGCATTCATTTATATAAGCACTTTGCATAAGTAATTTTTTTAATTTAACATCGGGCACATCACACTTGGGAGGGATTTTCGGAATATAATCCACAATTTATACAATGCTTGGTCTCACAAATCACAAAGTTTATACGACTCGCTTTTTTGGTTACATATCCCAAGTACATTCATTTACTGCAGAAAATCAACCAAAGGTTGCTGTTCTTATTTCCAGAAGCTGCAAAAGTGTACCTGCCGACCAATGTTTTCACTTTTTTCAAAACTAAAATGAAAACACACTGAAATCGAATGTAATATAGTTGAAATATTCCACGATAACTGTAACAGAATGCTCGTGTATCGAAATACTGGGCGCAGTGGTGGAATGAAAGTGGCGCAACAAAGTACAACAAAGCTGAGCTTTGTGTGGCATGAAAAAAAGTTGCTTCCCTTAAGTTGCGCCACTAGAAACTGGGAGTTCACGCATGCAATGCATTGCAACTGCAGTATGCCTCTAGCTGTGGTGACACTTTTGTTGTGAGTGTGGACGCAGCTTAATATAACTTTGACACTGCATGTGAAACAACATGCTGTAATCGAGTTTAGATTTCGAAGAGTTCATCCATACATGGAACTCCCTCTTCTTCAGCATGAAAATGCCAGATCACACATGAGCGCTATGACATCTGCAACAATCCAACACCTTAGATTCACTGTCTTTGTCCATCTTCTATGCACTCCCACCTTGACCCCATCTGATTTTCATTTGTTTCCAAAACTTATGGAACACCTATGAAGACTTCACTTTGATAGTGATGGAGTGGTGCAAGAAGAGATGTAGTTGTGGCTCCGTCAACAATGTCAGGTATTCTACAATGACGGTATTAAAAAACTGGTCTCTTGTTAGGAGGTATTTGTGTGTCGCCAGGGTGACTATGTTGAGAAATAAATACGTTGACATGAAGAATAAAGATATACAACGAAAATAACATTTGTTTTCTTTTAAAAGCTTAAAGAATTTTCACACAAAAATTCGGCTGCATTACTTTTCAGCATACCCTCATAAGCTACCCCACAACCAGAGAATTACATAACCTATTGTTTAAAATTAAATTCGATACAGAGTGATATAAAACACAAGATCTCCAAAATTACACTAGAATTATTAGTGCTGCCATTGCTCAGAGGAAAAACTTTCTCTTCTACAGACCAATAAATTCCAACAGACGCTATAAATATACCCATACTATTCAGTCTAAAGTATATAAAAGTGGCAGTTCATTACTTACAGATGATAACACAAATATCAGATGGAAGAGAAGGAAAATACAGTTGATGTTCATGACTGGAAGACAGCCCCCAACGAATTGTCAGCCCCTACCGACTTTGTCCACTGGCATATCCCTACTGAACTATTAGCTTCAAAAGTGGTTGGCAATAATTTATACGGTAACAAAATAATATCTGTTGAAGAGGAGCAAAGATTATTGCTTGATGTTTACTATGCTTGTCGAAAAGAAAATGAAGGTCTCAATTCTAGAACAGGAAGTTGCATATGAGAACATTCCATTAATTGAACGACCCCCACACAAATGGCGTTTTGCAGCAAATTCTATAGATTTGGAAACCGTTCATCTAATTATTGTCGGGATTTTGCTTATCGAACAGCACCCTTTGGATTTGAGAACAGATGAGAAGAGATAATGTTATGTTACAAAGGAGAATTGAATATGTAGACAGAACTACTGCGCCAATGTTTCAAGCTCATCATCACAGAGGTTTTGAGCCTAGAAGAATGGACATGTAAAATGGTGTCTGTCAGCCTGTGCAGAGTGCCTCCCAGGACAGTGACTGCTTGCAGATGGCCCTTGTTTTGTCTGAGCAGAGGCAGCATCCTGCTTATAATCATGCAGTCAAACAGCAGGCAAAAACAATTAATTATCACAGCAAAATTGTGGTTAGTGCTACAAAAGCTATCAATGTAACCATTTTCGTTTGTATGTGGCTTACAGATCATTAAGTAAGACTATTGGCACGTACATTTCAGACTGTGTTAAAAATTCCTTGAATGTCTGTGTCGTGAGAGCACACCTGCATTCGAGATTCCATTTCCTATTCCTTGAATGTGCAAGAGCTGAAAACACATGTACATTCTATTGGTTCAACAAAATATAATGATTGCTTTAGTGCAGATGTCGACAACTCTCAGCTTGCTCGCTATACGTTTTTACTTGTTGGAATAAACTGTGAGTTGTCAGAGCATGTCTTTCAACATATTGACTCAGCAATAGGATAGGTTATAAAAGCAAGGAATACACTACAAGTAGAATCTTATTGATGCAATACCATCATAGCCATTGTCTTGCAATGCTTCTTTTCTGGGCATATATGCAACTCTCCACAATGTAAGTGTGTCATGCACTACATAGGACTGCTACTAATAAAATTTATATTTTACTAATCAATTATTTATATACTTATAAATCAGTTGCTGTATTTCAAGAAAATAGGCATTCCTCTCCTTCCATGTTACAGAGTTTGAAGCATCTGCACGAGGGTACAAGCGCAAAATGCACCGCAAAACCATCGACATTGAAGAAGGGAGAAAGGCGTCTGATCATAAGCGCAACATGACTCAATGCGAAGTTTGGGACAGCAGTGCTGGTTTATTTGAAGGACTGTAAGGTATATCTACCAGCAAGATTCACTGGCATCAATGATGGTGAACTTGACTTTCTCAACAGTGGCTTCATGTGCGTGATTTATCATGGTAGAGTGAATAACATGCACAAAGTTAATTTCCAAAATAGTCATACAAACTAACATAATATGTTTGTTTGCAAATGTGTATATATCAATGCGTATTATAAAAATGTAAAATGTCAGTTCCTGTTCACAAGGTATCATGTGGTGGAACTACAAGAGAAAATAATGTTAGCTCTATAGTAAAAGAAGATCATTGTGGTTCAATGTTCAATTCCCTACAGAGCTTATTTCTCATATATAAAATCTTTGGTTTTGTTTATGATCCAAACGCCTTTTTAAAAGTAAGTGTGAAAAGAATGCAGTCGCTCAAGAAAGACTGCTTTAAGATTCTGAACACTTTGTTCCTTTTGAAGTGTCGTCTATGATTAATATTAATGCATGTATTACACTGAACTGTTTCTGATGTGGTGCAGTAAACTTGTTGACAATTACATTAAGCATACATTATTTATATTACATAGTCTTTCTCTATGACGTGTAGTTCAGTGTGATTTAGATTTTATTAAGGTACATACACCTCATAAAGCTTGGCTAACTGCTGGAGATGTTTCCAGCATGACAGCGTAAGATAAAAATCGATCTGTGCTGCAAGACAAAGTTGAATGTGATTTTAATGCATGTATGTGAAAAAAATTATATGTGATTTGTAAATGGGATCCTGTGCTCAACTGAAGCTTTACCTGAGGAATGTCATCTCTTTTTAAGTATAAAATTATTTCAAAATAATTTTCTTGATCGAATGTGCGCTCTTTCATTAGAGAAAAATTTCAAGATATCCAAGAAAATTGTGATGAAACGTTTATGAAGTGTAAATTCAGACCAATGATAGCAGAAAAATCTGTAATTTTTTGTAGGTGTCTCTATAGCAGATATAGATGATATTTATAATTAAAAATGTTAAAAATGGGTTACATTAGTGTTTTGATTTGTAAGCAAATGTTTTCCTCACAATTATTAAGTTGTATGTGAAACACGGTTTTTTAATATTTGTTTCAGAAAATCTAACTGGAACCACGAGTAAAGAGACACAATGTGCAGAATGCAATTCACGTTCAGTCATTGATGTTATTATGCTAAAAACAAAGCGCTTGCAGGTCACTTAATACTGATTTGCTATCATTGTCAACAAGTGCAAATTACATACGATATGGCTGTTGTCTCTTGTACTATGAATCTGCTGCTCTCACTTCCATACGATACAGGCGCCACAGAACTAATGGTGGTGTTATTACTATTGCTCATAAATGTTAAAAAATTGAGGAACCAATTTCATTCCTAAACCATTGTATTCTTTTGAGTGTGTATCAGATGCAGTAGGAAGAATGCGCCCCACCATCATCAGTGACTGTTGCTGAGTTGCTCAATAAGAGTGAAATTAAATTCATTTGAGGATTTCATTTTTACAAATTATGCTACTTTATTCAAATACTAGAGTAAAAACGCGCCACAACAGATATATAAGTAACTTCAGGTGTGCTCCAGGAAAGTGCACTGGGACGCTTGCTGCTCATATTACACACTGAAGTGACAAAAGTCATGGGATAGCGAGATGTACATATTCAGGTGGCGCTAGTATCGCGTACACGTGGTTTAAGGCAGTGTGTAGGCAGAGCTGTCATTTGTATTCAGATGATTCATTTCAAAACGTTTCTGGGGTGATTATGGCCTCACAACTGGAATTAACAGGCTTTGAACACGGAATGGTAGTTGGAGATAGATGCATGGGACATTTCATTTGGGAAAGCGCTAGGGAATTCAATATTCTGACATCCACAGCTTCAAGAGTGTCCTAAGAATTCCAAATTTCAAGCATTACGTATCACCAAGGACAACGCAGTGGCTGACAGTCTTAACTTAACGAGCGAGAGCATCAGCATTTGCATAGAGTTGGCAGTGCTAAGAGACAGGCAACACTGCATGAAATAACCACAGAAATCAATGTAGGATGGACGACAAACGTATCCATTAGGGCTGTGTGGCAAAGTTTGGCGTTAATGGGCTATTACAGCAGACAGCCTTGTGGCGGGACAGGTTCGGTCGGTCGTTCTTTCGTCTCCATACTCTCTCTCAGTAACTTTCTTCGAACAGTTCACCTACCTCTATATTTCTTCTTTCCGACGTCCCTTCACTCAGCAGTAGTAGATACACGCTGGGCAGTGTAAAGCAACGTTGATGAAACCACTACATAATACCTACCACACAGCGGCCGCGTAACTCAAGTTGAAATCAGTTCCTGTAAGTTCATATTCAAAAATTTCGGGCGTTCGGAGGATGCGGTTTAATTTCAGTTAGCATTTGAGAATTCTATTGAAACGATTTTTTATTCTTTATATGAAATGGCTATAAAGTCCGTATTTAATAAGGCAAAGACTCAGTCATTCCAAGTTCAGAGTCTACACAACATACACTCCTGGAAATGGAAAAAAGAACACATTGACACCGGTGTGTCAGACCCACCATACTTGCTCCGGACACTGCGAGAGGGCTGTACAAGCAATGATCACACGCACGGCACAGCGGACACACCAGGAACCGCGGTGTTGGCCGTCGAATGGAGCTAGCTGCGCAGCATTTGTGCACCGCCGCCGTCAGTGTCAGCCAGTTTGCCGTGGCATACGGAGCTCCATCGCAGTCTTTAACACTGGTAGCATGCCGCGACAGCGTGGACGTGAACCGTATGTGCAGTTGACGGACTTTGAGCGAGGGCGTATAGTGGGCATGCGGGAGGCCGGGTGGACGTACCGCCGAATTGCTCAACACGTGGGGTGTGAGGTCTCCACAGTACATCGGTGTTGTCGCCAGTGGTCGGCGGAAGGTGCACGTGCCCATCGACCTGGGACCGGACCGCAGCGACGCACGGATGCACGCCAAGACCGTAGGATCCTACGCAGTGCCGTAGGGGACCGCACCGCCACTTCCCAGCAAATTAGGGACACTGTTGCTCCTGGGGTATCGGCGAGGACCATTCGCAACCGTCTCCATGAAGCTGGGCTATGGTCCCGCACACCGTTAGGCCGTCTTCCGCTCACGCCCCAACATTGTGCAGCCCGCCTCCAGTGGTGTCGCGACAGGCGTGAATGGAGGGACGAATGGAGACGTGTCGTCTTCAGCGATGAGAGTCGCTTCTGCCTTGGTGCCAATGATGGTCGTATGCGTGTTTGGCGTCGTGCAGGTGAGCGCCACAATCAGGAGTGCATACGACCGAGGCACACAGGGCGACCACCCGGCATCATGGTGTGGGGAGTGATCTCCTACACTGGCCGTACACCACTGGTGATCGTCGAGGGGACACTGAATAGTGCACGGTACATCCAAACCGTCATCGAACCCATCGTTCTACCATTCCTAGACCGGCAAGGGAACTTGCTGTTCCAACAGGACAATGCACGTCCGCATGTATCCCGTGCCACCCAACGTGCTCTAGACGGTGTAAGTTAACTACCCTGGCCAGCAAGATCTCCGGATCTGTCCCCCATTGAGCATGTTTGGGACTGGATGAAGCGTCGTCTCACGCGGTCTGCACGTCCAGCACGAACGCTGGTCCAACTGAGGCGCCAGGTGGAAATGGCATGGCAAGCCGTTCCACAGGACTACATCCAGCATCTCTACGATCGTCTCCAAGGGAGAATAGCAGCCTGCATTGCTGCGAAAGGTGGATATACACTGTACTAGTGCCGACATTGTGCATGCTCTGTTGCCTGTGTCTATGTGCCTGTGGTTCTGTCAGTGTGATCATGTGATGTATCTGACCCCAGGAATGTGTCAATAAAGTTTCCCCTTCCTGGGACAATGAATTCATGGTGTTCTTATTTCAATTTCCAGGAGTGTATTTTCACACGAAAAAGCAGCCAGAATTTCTGCAAGTCCGACCCGATTAAATTTGTGTTCTAACAGTCACTGACCCTCCACTATTAGCGAATTGAACATTCGGTCGTTTCAGTGGTCTTCTATGTTAGAAGTTCTCGCCAAAGTATTCCCTAAAGAACACGGACTATGCCCCGCAGAATTGTCTCTACGACCAAAAGATCACACGCTTATAAAACTTCAACTAATTTATTCAGAAACATCAAATTTTCCTCAAAATGTTCGTAACTTAAGCCATTTAAGTCACGACACGTTCTAAACACAATGAACTCACTAGTTATTCATTGTACATATTATTTTCTCGGAGACATCTAACATGGTGTTACACGGAAGCAGGTTAGCGAGCGACTATCTCGATGCTCCTCTCCTTTCTCCCCTCTGACTATCTACACGCGGGAACTGCTTAAACGTGATTGGCTGTTGATCTGAATGACCAATAAGAATGATCCTTCCAGATCATTCTCGCTGCAAAACTCGCTTTAGCCAACCACTAATGGTTCAAATGGCTCTGAGCACTATGGGATGTAACATCTGTGGTCATCAATCCCCTAGAACTTAGAACTACTTAAACCTAACTAACCTAAGGACATCACACACATCCATGCCCGAGGCAGGAATCGAACCTGCAACAGTAGCAGTCGCGCGGTTCTGGACTGAGCGCCTAGAACCGCTCGGCCGCCATGGGCGGCCAACCACTAATCAGACAGTCATTTACGTCATTACAATTTCAATTTCTAATATATTGTTTAATAAAATAGCTCGAAATACAAAATATTCTTTCAATTAATATATAAAGTTTTTTCGCTTCAGGCTTTTATTCTGGCTGCTCTCTTACAAAAGCAAGCACACGTTGACAAACGTCATCAACATCGTAGTTGCAACACAATTTCCCACGGTTCAATTTGATAATGTCTTACAAAAAAATTACATTAAATTTTAACGTATGTCCCACATACACTCTCTCATTCATTCCCATGTATTCACACAACAAAAATATAAACAAATAATAATTTATACGTTACAAACTGACATGAGTTCCTTTGCTGACAGCGCAATATCGCCTGCAGTGCCTCACCTGGGCTCGTGACCATATCAGTTGGACTCTAAATGACTGGAAAACCGTGGCCTGGTCAGATGAGTCCCGATTTCAGTTGGTAAAAGCTGATTGTTGGGTTCGAGTGTGATGCAGACCCCCATGAAGCCATGGGCCTAGGTTTTTTTCAGTTGGTGGTGGCTCCATGATAGCTACGTTTACATGGAATGAACTAGGTCATCTGGCTCAACTGAACCGATCATTGACTGAAAATGGTTATGTGCATCTCCTTGGGGACCATTTGCAGCCATTAATGGGCTTCATGTTCCCAAACAACAATGTCATGTCACCAAGCCACATTCTGGACAATTTGAGAATATGGTTTGCCATCCAGATTGCCCAACATGAATCCCCTCAAACATTTATGGGATATGGTCGAGAAGTTTTTTGGTGCAGAACATCCTGCACTATAACACTTCCGCAAAACTGTATGGCTATAGAGGCAGCATGGCTCAAGACTCCCTGTAGGGGACTTCCAAGGACTTGTTGAGTCCATGCTATGTTGAGTTGCTACAGTATGTTGGGAAAAAGAAGATCTGACACAGTATTAGAAGGTATCTCATAACTTTTGTCACCTAAATGTATGTGTTAACGACCATGTAGGCTATTTTAATAGTAACATCAGAGTTTTCGCAGATGACACAGTTATCTATAATTAGGTACTGTTTCAAAGAAGCTGCAAAAATATTCATTCAGATATTGATAAGATTTCAAAGTGGTTCAGAGCTTGGTAACTGGCTTTACATATTCAGCAATGTTAAAGTGTACATTTCATAAAACAAAAAAAAAACCTAACGTCTTATGACCATAATATCAATAAGTTTCTGTTGGACTCAGTGAAGTAAAACAGATTAGTTTAGATTAGATTAGATTAATACTAGTTCCATGGATCATGAATACGATATTTCGTAATGATGTGGAACGAGTCGAATTTTCCAATACATGACATAATTAGGTTAATTTAACAACATACTTAAGTTAATATAACAACTTTATTTTTTGTGTGTTTTTTGTTTTTCTTTTGTTTTTCTTTTATTTTTATTTTTATTTTTTATTTTTTTTATTTTAAAATTTTTTTTAAATATTTTTGTTATGTTTTTTCTTTTTTTCTTAATTTATATCTAAAAATTCCTCTATGAAGTAGAAGGAGTTGTCATTCAGAAATTCTTTTAATTTCTTCTTAAATACTTGTTGGTTATCTGTCAGACTTTTGATACTATTTGGTGAGTGACCAAAGACTTTAGTGCCAGTATAATTCACCCCTTTATGTGCCAAAGTTAGATTTAATCTTGAATAGTGAAGATCATCCTTTCTCCTAGTATTGTAGTTATGCACATTGCTATTACTTTTGAATTGGGTTTGGTTGTTAATAACAAATTTCATAAGAGAGTATATATACTGAGAAGCTACTGTGAATATCCCTAGATCCTTAAATAAATGTCTGCAGGATGATGTTGGGTGGACTCCAGCTATTATTCTGATTACACACTTTTGTGAAATAAATACTTTATTCCTCAGTGATGAATTACCCCAAAATATGATGCCATATGAAAGCAATGAGTGAAAATAGGCGTAGTAAGCTAATTTACTAAGATGTTTATCACCAAAATTTGCAATGATCCTTATTGCATAAGTAGCTGAACTCAAACGTTTCAGCAGATCATCAATGTGTTTCTTCCAATTTAATCTCTCATCAATGGACACACCTAAAAATTTGGAATATTCTACCTTAGCTATATGCTTCTGATGAAGGTCTATATTTATTAATGGCGTCATACCATTCACTGTACGGAACTGTATGTACTGTGTCTTATCAAAATTCAGTGAGAGTCCGTTTACAAGGAACCACTTAGTAATTTTCTGAAAGACAGTATTGACAATTTCATCAGTTAATTCTTGTTTGTCAGGTGTGATTACTATACTTGTATCATCAGCAAAGAGAACTAACTTTGCCTCTTCATGAATATAGAATGGCAAGTCATTAATATATAATAAGAACAACAAAGGACCCAAGACTGACCCTTGTGGAACCCCATTCTTGATAGTTCCCCAGTTTGAGGAATGTGCTGATCTTTGCATGTTATGAGAACTACTTATTTCAACTTTCTGCACTCTTCCAGTTAGGTACGAATTAAACCATTTGTGCACTGTCCCACTCATGCCACAATACTTGAGCTTGTCTAGCAGAATTTCATGATTTACACAATCAAAAGCCTTTGAGAGATCACAAAAAATCCCAATGGGTGATGTTCGGTTATTCAGATCATTCAAAATTTGACTGGTGAAAGCATATATGGCATTTTCTGTTGAAAAACCTTTCTGGAAACCAAACTGACATTTTGTTAGTACTTCATTTTTACAGATATGTGAAGCTACTCTTGAATACATTGCTTTCTCAAAAATTTTGGATAAAGCTGTTAGAAGGGAGATTGGACGGTAATTGTTGACATCAGATCTATCCCCCTTTTTATGCAAAGGTATAACAATAGCATATTTCAGTCTATCAGGGAAAATGCCCTGTTCCAGAGAGCTATTACACAGGTGGCTGAGAATCTTACTTATCTGTTGAGAACAAGCTTTTAGTATTTTGCTGGAAATGCCATCAATTCCATGTGAGTTTTTGCTTTTAAGCAAGTTTATTATTTTCCTAATTTCAGAGGGAGAAGTGGGTGAGACTTCAATTGTATCAAATTGCATAGGTATGGCCTCTTCCATTAACAGCCTAGGATCTTCTAATGAACACCTGGATCCTACTATATCCACAACATTTAGAAAATGATTATTAAAAATATTTTCAACTTCTGACTTTTTGTTCGTAAAGTTTTCATTCAATTTGATGGTAATACTGTCTTCGTCTTGGTTGATCTGTTTCTCTTTTAATAATATTCCAAATTGTTTTAATTTTATTATCAGAGTTGCTGATTTCAGACATGATACACATACTTCTGGATTTTTTAATAACTATTCTTAATATAAACAAATACCAATGTGTAACAATTTGTAGTGATATGAACTGAAATGTTCATATAGGCTCAGTCAAGGGTGAAATAGGTGTCTGTCTGCAATTCATTGGTAGAATACTAGGGAAATACAGTCAGTCTACAAAGGAGATTACATACATTTGTGAGACCCAGCCTAGTATGTTACTGAAGTGTGTCGGATTTTGACCAGATAGTATTAACAAGAGATATTGAATATACACAAAAAAAAAGGTCGCACAAGTGAGCACATATTTGATTTACCCATGGGACAGTGAAATGGAAATTCTGAAAGAACTGAACTGGCAGTCACTTGAAGATAGCTGCAAATTATCCTGTCAAAGCTTCCTTCAGAAGTTTATAGAACGAGTTGTAAGTGATGAATTTATAAATATACTACTCCCCTCTATGTATCGTTCTCATAGGAATGATGAAGACAAGATTAGAATAGTTTCAGCATGCATAGTGATGTTTAAGGAATCATTTGTCCGGCACTCCTTCCGTGAATGATGGGTGAAGAAGCTCTAATAACAAGTACAATAGGAAGCACCCTCTGCCATGCACTTCACAGTGGTTAACAGAGTGTAGATGTAGATTCAGATTTAGATGTAGAAAGGATCAGGACAGCATATACACCTGCTGGCTGTGGATCGGGGTATAGGCGCATGTAGCCATTAGGCAAAACGGATTTTGTCTTTTCTGACTTGTGAGTCCAGCTAATATTACAATGAGCCAATTGGGTGTTTTCACAGGCCAGCTGTGTGGCCGGTGCCGTGGTGGGGGGATGCTTGTGCAAGTTTTCGTTGGCTGTGGAAACACGGCTTCGCGCATCTATTCACCTGCTGATTTTTTTTCAGGTGGTGGTGACAATGGAAGGGGAGTTTGTGAACATTGGATCGGTAGTGTAGGGTTACTGGTTTTGCTTGCACGAGAAACGACATGGAAAATTTAGGTGGAGAGCCTAATAACTTACTGGAGCAACTCTACCGTCATTTTAATTACACACAATTTAAAAACGATGTGCAGCGGCAAGTAATAGAAAGAGTATTGGCAGGTAAGTACTCTAAAAGTACCTATTAAATTACGGCACCCTTGCTGTGTAACATAGCAGTGTATGCAGTAGCGCCTATATGTATACTTTTTATCTTAATATACTGGCATTATGCACAGCAAATGCAATTGATACTCACTACCGCCAGTTAGTCTTGTAGGCTATTCTTATTCTATTGCTATAAAACTCGGAGTAGGGACGTAAATGTTTTACTTTAGCGAAAAATATGTTTAAAAGAGTTCAGCAATCGCAAAAGTAACACTGTCGCTACAGTACTGTGACTGTTTTACCTTGAGCTACTTAGCCGTGACAGGCTGTCTGGAAACTGCGCAGAAAAGTTTCAAGAAGCTGCTTTATTAGATTTGTTTTGACAAACAGATTACAAATTTTCCATGCGTAAAACGGTACAGTTTGAGCACGAACTGTGTGACTGCAACGTACTGATTCGTAAGATTCAGACATCTTGAACGGTGAATTTCGTGTTGCGTTTAGATGGAAATTGACGCATGCTAATTTTGAAATGGCGCATTCTCATATGACGTTGTTTATTGACGTCACATCCACAAGGGAGGAGGGTAACTGTTGAGCTGGCCCTGCATCGGGCAACATAATATTTTTAACCGAGAGTTGGAAGTGATGGTAGAAAATACGAAAAAGAGAATCAGAAATACTCAGCTGTCATAATGTAAATGTGAGCGAGACAAACATAACGAGACGGTACTGTTAACCGAAAGATTTTCGAACAGCTTATGACTCCCGCGCTTTTTAATTATTTTTATTAAGGTGCAGACTATGGAGAATATAATACACAAGCTATCGTACGAAATCCAACAGAATCAGCGCACGAAAATTAGACTGGTAAAGCCAATGGAACGTCTTAAAACAACACATACGGTAGTAAAACTTGTAAATATATTCTGCCGCATTTCATGTGTGTGGCGTCGTATTGTAGATAAACACGCGATGATTCCGTAAAAAGCTGGAAGCAGTTATGTGATGAAGAGAAGGTGTAAATAAATACAGCCTAAGTGAAAAAATAGCACCTTCAATGATTAATTTTTTTTGGCATGAAGGAGATGTACCGTTGTAGTAGACCTATATTGGTCAAGTAGAGCAAATAAAACTAGCAGTGATTCAAAGGTACGTGAAGCACGAATGGTCCCAGGTTTGTATGACTAACTGGAGCGATCACAGAAATGCTGAGAAACCTAAACTGACTGATGCTCGAAGATATGACACAACTATTTCACGGAAGCCAACTGACAAAGTTTCAAGAACCAGTGTTATGTGAAGAATGCGGGAATATGCTACAGATTCCTCAGTATCACCATTTTCGGAAACACAAATACAAAATTAGACTTATAACAGTATTGCATAGAGAATTCTAATGAGTCATTCTCAGGCTCCACAAGCGAATTGAATTCTAAGACACACTAATGTGTGGTACGGTAGGAAGTACCGCTGCCATGTACCTCATTGAGGTTTGCAAAGTATGGCTGTAGAAGTTGATATAGATGGATGCTGTTGTGTGCATTAGGTCCATTATTATGTGCATTGAAAGTTTTGTTTACTGTTTAATAAGAAACAATACATTTAAAAAATTGCAACCAGCAAATATACGTATGTAGTGCTTTAGACTGTTATTTGCCATCTTGAGTCCAGTTTGCTCACATACTCATTTTTTGGGGCCTGAACTGGTGGTAGCATGTTTGGATCAAGATATGGAAATACCTTTAGTCAGTTATATTTGGACAATAAATGGAAAAGAGTGGTTCATTACTCTTTACAAATGGCTCTGAGCACTATGGGACTTAACATCTATTGTCATCAGTCACTGTTTACAAGGCTGTGAGCCAATATCCTGGAATGTATATAAAACCTGCAATGACACTACTAATGGTGATCTGTTCCATTTTTGATGTTTTTGTCATCTGCCCTAAGGTTCATTTGTTGCAAATTCTCCAATCCTGTTGCTTGCCAATTATGTATCATTTCAGCACAACTGCTGCATCCTGCATCATTGATGATGTGGCTTGTGTAGGCCCCTACTCTTATTTAGGCTCGCACTAGTTGTTCATTCCATCTACTGCCCTGTCTAATGCAGCTTTCAGCAATGACTCGTGACATAATATATGCCCAACTGTTCTGTTTCTTTAATTCATTACCTTTCTTATGAGGTATAATTTCATTGACTTATTGCAGAATGTCTTCCATCTTTACTCGATCAATCCTGATCTTCAACAGTCTCCTGTAACACAAAACTTGAAAGACTTCTAATTGTTTCATTTCTGTTTTTCCCATTTTCACATTTGTCACCAATGCAGATATATTTCCAAGTATAGCTTTTCATGAATCTTTTTCTATTATCAGGTTTTTATATTAGCAGCTGTTTCTTTTTATGAAATGTACTTTTGCTGTTAGCCTTCATTGACACTGTGTATTTTCTGTATTTTCCTTATTTATCTGTTCCACTTCCTTCATCTAAGATGCACTGTTTCATTAAACATCCATCTCAGTTACTGTTCACTTTCGTCAACTTTTGCTATGTCATCTGCAAATTGTATTACGCTGATATTCTGTTCATGACAAACAATACCAAATGTAGAGGTACTGGGTGGGAGTGGGGGCTTGTCATAAAAGTTTTAATCATCAGCCCAAAAAAATCGAGCTGCGAACTTGAAACTACACACTCTACAGTGTGACACATTTTTCCCATCTGTGGATGGCTTGGAGAGACCATGGTTGTAGAAGTCATGGGTCATGAGCTTTGTCATGTTCAGAATGTTGTGCAGTATGTGGAAAACCGTTCCATGACTGATTTTCACGTTTTCCACTTTTACCTCAATTTTAGTCTTCATGCTTCAGAGGTGCGACTTCTTTTGCAGTTCCTGGTTCTTCACAGAGAGGTGGTCTGCTACATCATTCCTCACCATTGAGGCTTGTTTGACCACATTGGGAGCATCTCCACACTGTAACAACTTTCATAGGATGGTACATTGTTACCATTCACTTGCACCATCACACCATTGTTCCCCTTTAAATACAGAAAATGGATTACTGTATGAAACTCCACTTTATCACTGGGCCATTTAGTTTTGGCCACTCTAGCAGTGTGCTACAGTACTTTCTCATGGGGATTTCAGTATGTTCCAGTACATAAATTGTGTACCAGCAGACAAACAAAAACTTAGTTATGTGACTTAATTTTTTCAAGTTGATAATTCAAGCTTTTTGACTGCATGTCATCGCCCTCTATTTCCCTCACTGACTGTTCAGTATTAAAATTAAACAACATCAAAGCTGAAAGTGAGCAATCTTGTGTGTGTGTGTGTGTGCCACCTTACTTGTTTTACATATACATAGCAAAAATGCAGTGATGTATATCAATTAATGTATTATTGCATTTATAATCTGACTGTTACATATATTTGCTGGTTACAAAAAGATAGAATTTTCACAAAAAATGTTTTTAAAATTACATTACAAAAGGCACCATTGATAATATAAAGTATGTTAAAAAAAGTACCATTGATAATATAGTTCATTTTTCTGTAATTCCTTGGTCTTCACTCAGCACTGCCAAGAAAAACAGAGAAGAAGTAGAGGAAAGCAGCATTGGTGTTTTGACACAAAATATTATTTTGTACGTCTTACATACTGCAAGTGACTCTGTAGACAGATTAACATTTTTTGCAGTTAACCTTTGCAATGTATAGTGACACACTACTTAATTTTTTATTTCAAGATATTCTTTAACACTGATAAAGGCTTAAAATGCTGAAACTAGTTTTGTAACAAAGAAAAGGTCTAAATAAATACAGCCTAAGAGGAAAGATAGCACCTTCATTCAGTAAGTTCATGGCTTTGGCGCCCACTATGAAGATTGTACCATTGTAGTATGTTGCTCAAGAGGAGCAAATAGGGCTAGCAATGATTCAAAGGTGTGCAGCATGAACCGCCACAGGTTTGTTTGATCTCACTGTAGCACATCACAGATTTCACTTAGACTCTCTCTCTCTTTTTCTTTTTCTTTTTTAAAAAAAGGATTGATTATTTTACTGTCTCAGCCGAAGTCAATGTACGAGGATCATTCTGGAAGTAAAGAACGTTTTGCCATTCCAAGGTAGTCTTTAATAATAATGCAGAAAGTGAATACACGTGTTTTGGCACATACTTGAGCTGCTTTTTCACATAGTTGCCTTTTACATTAAGGCACTTGTACTTTGGCACCAGTTTGTGTACACCCTCTTTATACAATGTAGCTGCCTGACTATTCAGCCAGGTCACTATAGCATCCTTAGGTCTTCATCATTTGCAAAATGTTTACCAGCAAGGTGCTCTTCCAATTTTGGAAACAGGAAAAAATCTGACGGTGACAGATCTAAACTGTAGGGAGAATGCTCAAGGATGTCCAACTGGAATTTCTCCCACAGCAAGGCTCGTGTCTACTGGACAGAACAATTCCACATGAGAGCTTGTCTCTTCGGCAGTTCTGGATACCTCAACAAAGATGTTCAAAGGTAGCACAGTATGCATTACTATTCATTGTCTTGTTGTAGGTTATGAAATCAATGAGTTTGACCCCTTCACTGTCTCAGAGTACAGAAGCCATCAGTTTTTGAGTTGACGCAATTTGTTTGAATTTGGGTGGCTTTTATGGTGACCTCACCACAGATTCTCATTTCATTGTGGGGATGTTATGTACCTGTGTTTCATCTCCTATAACAATCTGGACAATGAACCTGTTGCCATCCAATTCGTAATACTCCAAGAATGCTAAGGCAGCACCCGTTCTTGCAGCTTTCTGGTCATCCGTGAGAATGTGTGGCACCCACCATGTACAGATTTTGTGGTATTATAAGTGCTGAGTGACAGTTTCAAGCAAAATTTAATGAGACATTTCCTGGCATTATTCGTGTGCATTGCTAACTGTGAATCATTGATTGTCTTGAGTGATGTGATTCATCTTTTGTTTCAGTGTGTCTGTGATGACGGAGGGCTGCTGTGATCTCTCGTCATCATGAACATGTGTCCTCCCATTCTTAAACATTATGCACCACTTTCAGACATTTGCTGCATTAATTACACCTTCATCATAAATAGTAATAAGCATGCAGTGAATGTCACAGAGTCTAACATTTTCTGCCTGTAGGAAACAAATAACACCTCACAGTTGGGGTGATTTGCAATAGACACAACCATGGTCACAGCTATCCCTGCACTTACCATGTGACAAAGTTCCACTTACAACTGTGTGCATTAACTGTCCACATCATACTGAACACCTGAAATCAATGGGCGGGTACCAAAAGACGGATGTGGGGACTGTATATGCAAATGTTCTTTACTTTCTGGAATCCTTCACATAAGCTCTTCGAGTGGGCTAGCTGGACTTAACCTTTCACAGAATACAATTATCCAGCATGTCTTAAGATTTCAGGGTGTTGATACAGATAAAAAAATCAAACAGCAGTGCCCTTTGGAGGAAGAAAGCTCATCTAAATTTCTTGTATTGATGGTCTTTTGAAGATGCAAGCAGCCTGCCACCAACTTTGATAACTGGCACTGTTGGTTAAGGCTATTTAATCAATTAAACTTCAAAGACATACGAATTCTTATGGGGAAATATTTTGTTTACAAACAATTTCTGTACTTTATTTATCACTCAAGGAATATTGCAATCTGGATGAGAGACTGGAATGAGAGAATTTAGTATGCATCTGTTGGATGATTTTTGAATTACTGTATCAGAAAATAGGCTCAATTTATTTTGCTAGTATTCTGTTGTTGTACACAGCTCAAAATGGATGGCAAGAACAGTTTCTTGAGCAGAATCACACAGCTACTTGTGCATCATAATTTAATTTTCTTCTTCTATTTGTTGTGGGAGTCAAGGTGTCACTACATCTTGCACCTCTGTCGCCAAACACCTAGAGCTTGCAATTCTTCCTCATCCTCTTCTATTCCTCTTCTGTCCATCACTTCTTGGATATCCCTTCGCCATCCTGTTTGTGTTCTTCCTCTTCCTTTCCTTCTTGGAGGTTGCCATGGAAGTGTTCTCTTCATCCATTTGTCTTCTTCTATTCTTTTGACATACCCTAACCATCCTTGCTGTCTTTCTTATAGTCTATCCATAATAATATAATGGACCTGCATCCTTTCTCTTATTTCCTCATTTCTGATGCAGTCAAGTAGGGAAATTCTACATGCTCATCTCAAGTAGTCTATTTCTGAAGCTCTAAGTCTCTAACACTCACACCTGTAACTTGGTTATTGGTTCCATGATGGATTTGTGTAACTGCATTTTAACATTTAAACTCAGTTTTGAGGACCAAAGAATAGGATTTAATTTTTGGATAGACCCCCTTCCTTACCTGAATAATTGTTGGATATCTCTGTCACATCTTCCATCATATGTTAGGATAGTACCCAGATGCCTAAACTCTTATCACACTTGAATTTGGTGTCTGCCAATGTTCAAGTTACAACAAGTCTGCAACATAGATAATCCATTTTCTCAGTGTTAGTTTTCAAACCCCACTTTTCCACCAGCAGCTTACTAAGCCTATGTCCTCTTTATCATTTGTTGCAATGGCCTGATCATTAGCAAAGAAAAGTGTGTATATACACTGGTTCCTTACTTCAGTCCTCTTACCCATCCACTTTATACACCAGAGATACAGTGCCTTCTACTCAGACATCTTAAAGAGTGTGGGAGACAAGACAGCATACTTGTTACAGTCCTTCAGTTATTACAGAGGCCTCTAGAAATTTCATTCTGCACATTAATACACACCCTAGCAACTTATAGAGGTTTATGATATTACTTACATAATTTTTTATCAGTTCCCCTGACCATAGCACCTTGAACAATATTATTAGTGGCACTGTGTCATAGGCTTTTCAAGATCTATGAAGATCAAATGACTGCTTGGATTCCTTTCCTTTCCAATATCTTCTCCATGATATGTTTTAGGGTAAATATGTTATCTACTCATGGCCAGCCTCTTAGAAAGCCACTTTGTTCTTTTACTTCAGTTATAACCTTCACCATTCTTGATTTTAAAATCCTCCCATATAGTCTGCCAATTGAACTTGCGACACTTATGCCACAGTAACTTTTACTTATTGTTTTGCTTCCTTTTACATGTATTAGGCTTATATATGCTGAGTTCCATTCTTCTGCAATTTTCTCCCCTTACCACACACATTTATTAAATAACTTGCTTAAATATTCATATAGAATACTTGGGCTGTATCTCACAAAGTCTTTTAGTACATTTCCAGGCTCTGTTGATTTTCATTTTTGTAGCCACCATGTTCCTCTTTCATGGTTATTTTCTCTGCCTCTTCACCATCCCGGTTCTCCATCATCTTCCACTTTATTTCCCTGTACTCTGCCATTTCATCTGTTAACAAACCTCCTTTAATTTTCATATGGACTTCGTAAACTTGCAATGGACTTTGCCCCATTTATAATTGGTCAGAAATTAGAGTATAATTAAGATGATTGAGTACAGTGTTATCCACAGTTCAGTACACATAAGAAGGTTGCAGTGTGGCATGACTGAGAGTCTGTTAGTTAGACTGAATCTCATTACGAAACGCAAGTGATTAATTTGCAGCAGAATCATAGATTATGAAAACTTGTGCCTCGTGTAAGTTATTTTGTGTAACCAAAAAACCTGTACATGAAATATGAACTAACAGCACAATAAGAGGCCAGTTGTTTAGAATTGCTGCATCAGTGATGACTAGTGGGCATAGTCCATATCAATTCAGGCAGGCTAGGAAAAAATCTTACCTTCATAGTCTTGTAAGTTATTGAATTCAGCATATGTTAAAATGAAGGACTAAGTAAGGAACACATATTTTTTTTATTTTCTCCAAAAGAAATTTCTGCTCCCAGATACAGCCCTCTAAAGATGACACTGCGCATACCATTTTGAAGATGCAAATTTTGGAAAAAATTTTAAAATGCTGTATCTCTGGAACAGTTTTAGATATTTTGTTGTTTTTTTTTAATTTGAAAGATAATTGTTTTATGGTTATAAAGAAATACTCCATTTGGACTTACCTGTCAAAGTTATTCTGAACTTTTGTATAAATTTATGGATGTTTTTTTCAAAAATACCAATCCATAAAATTTTGATTTTTTTTCTGTTGGTTAGTACCATATAGTTCTACATTCCCTGTAAAGGAGAGCTTCCACTTTTAGGTTGAACAGGTTTTATAAACAATTGAAATTTTTTCCGTACATAAAACCTGTTTGATTACCACATTATCACATAACAGGCTCATAAAAATCTAAACCTAGCCTTATTTAACATAATTTCAGTTTTGGAAGATGAGTAGGACTCATTTTTCAAGCATTTTAATTGGTTCCAGAATGTATGTGAAAGGTCCAAAGACTTAAAGGTTTCAGTTTATACAACATCTGTGCACTCTGTTTTGTACTGAAATTAACCAGTCAGTGAACAAGAACGAAGAAAGCAGGAAAGAGGAGACATCAGAAGATCCACAAAGGACTGCAGCAGCTACACCTGTAAGTGTTAATTTAAGATCAAGGCGGAATATACCCAAGAAGGAGGATTTTTTCTATCCCCCTCTGAGAAAAGAAAAAACTTAGCATCAGCAAACAAGTTAAAGATAGCATCATCAAACAAGTTAAAGATACACCATAAAACTTGCAAAGGACTCCCATCAGCAAATTGTAGTAAATAAGGTAAAGTCTGAACCTCCTCACCAATGTATAAAAAATTTCTTGATCTAAAAGTGTACATCCATAATGTACAAGGGCTCAAAAACAAACTTAATGAGTTAGAAATTTTGTTATCAAGTGCAAGTGAACTGTCAGATACACAGATATTATGTATTAATGAACATTTCGTGAGGTCTTTTGAAATAGAAAGTGTTGTGATACCAAATTTTAAACTCGTAGGTTACTTCTCAAGAACATCTTACAAAGGTGGAGGTAGTTGCATATTTGTAGAAGACAACATTACTGCTACACCTCTTGATATTTGCAATTTGTATAGTATTGAAAAAGATATAGAACTGTCAGGTGTAGAGCTTACAGATCTAAATGTTTATATAATAGCACTTTACAGATCACCTTCTGGTAACATAGGGACTTTCTACAAAAATCTAGCACCAGTAGTAGAAAATCTAAGTAAAAGAAAATCATATAGTGTTCTAATATGTGGTGACTATAATATAGATTTTCTCTCAGAAAACTCTAACCATCTAAGCATTAAAAATTTTATGA
This sequence comes from Schistocerca nitens, assembly GCF_023898315.1. NCBI lineage: Eukaryota > Metazoa > Arthropoda > Insecta > Orthoptera > Acrididae > Schistocerca > Schistocerca nitens. The sequence continues at coordinate 831,877,266 of NC_064616.1, read as the reverse complement.
ACAGCTACAACCTAGACCTAATGGTCAACACTCCAACCAGGATAACAAATCACAGTACCACTTGTCTGGATCAAGTAGCAAGCAATATAAATTGTACTGTATCCTCCATCAAACTACCACAACGCATTAATTATGCAGGTCTGGTTGCAAAATAACAGTCACGAACATAATAAAATCACTGTACAGAGGAGAAACTTCAATAAAACCCACATGCATACTTTCCTCTTTGATATACAAAATGAAAACTGGCAAAATGTATATGAGGCTCAAACAGTAGACAGCAAATATGAAGCATTCTTGGATAGTTTCCCTTACAAACAAAATGTATCAACGAAGATAGAAAACTCTCCAGCTGGATCACCCCAGGAATCATTAGATCATCACAAAGAAAAAGAGAACTTTTTTACATTAGCAAATCTAAACTAGGCAGTAATGAAGCATTTAAGTCATAATTTACTCTATATAAAAAGATATTAAGGAACGTAGTAAACGCAGCCAAAAAGCTACAGAATGATAACTACCTCAAATTGTCATCAAATAAGAGCAAAAGCATGTGGCAACTTATTAATATGAATACTAATAGAGGAAAACAACTACAAAGTGATATTACCTTAAAAATAAATGGAAAATTAGTCTCCAGTGGGAAAGAAACAGCAGAGGAATTCAATAACTACTTTACAGAAACAGTAGAAAACCTGGCTAACCATCTTAAAAATAGCTGTCCCTTACAACTATAACCAAACTTATGCTCTGAGACTCTATTTTTAAGGCCTACATCTGAAATTGAAATAGAAAAGACACTTCATAGCAAAATTAAAAAAAAAGAAATCATCTGCTGGACAAGATCAATCCCAGTAATTATCGACCCATTGCACTGAATATATAATGGCCACCAGAATCATGTCCTTTCTAGACAAAGAAAATATCCTATCACCTGCTCATTTTGGCTTCCAAAGTAAGAAAGCTACAACTGATGCAATACAAGAATTTGTAGATTATGCACTGGAGCTTGTGGACAAAAAACTCCCAGCCATAGGTATCTTCCTAGATCTAACAAAGGCCTTCGATATGGTTAATCATAGTATACTTTTGCAAAAGATGCATTCCTATGGAATAAGAGGAAATGCCTATGACTGGTTTAAAAGCTATTTGGGAGATCGACAGCAGTATGTCGAATTAAATGAAACTAAGCTCTCAGGTACAGCTAGCACTGTACATTCCTCCGTACATACCATAAAGCAAGGCATTCCCCAAGGCTCCGTCCTGGGCCCCTTGCTGTTCTTACTTTACATAAATGACCTTCCTCACAGCCCACCAGACACAAAAACCCTTTTGTTTGCTGATGACACCTCTGTACTCATATCTGCATCCGAACAAATTCTCCAATATAATATAGATAGGACCACAGATCAAATAAGTCGATGGTTTCAAAGTAACAGGCTGCTTCTTAATGCAAAAAAGACAATTGGAATAACCTTCCACACTGCCAAAAACAGAAATCCATTACTACCAACTATATCACTGGAAAAAAATAATGTTAAACTTGAAAATGAAATAAAATTTTGGGGGTCACTATTACTGATACACTCACATGGAAAAGGCAAATTGACGTTACCAGCACAAAACTTAGTAAAGTATGCTTCATGATTAGATCAATAAGGAACATCACTAACACAAGTACCCTAACCACAATGTACCATGCACTCTTTCACTCTGTACTTAACTACGGAATCATCTTCTGGGGCCAAAATTCTGAGTCAATTAAGATATTCAAACTGCATAAGAAGATAGTCAGAACAATTATGTTCAAAAAACAAATAGACACTTGTAAACCATTATTTAAGAAACTAAATATTTTGCCCCTCCCATGCCAATACATACTAGAATTATTATTCTTTATCAACAAAATTAGCAAAAATATGGATTACCACAATTATGACACAAGATCAAAAACCTCTCTAAGAATACTTCCCCACTCAACAAAACTGTACAGTGATGGTGTCAAGTGCATGGGAATAAAATTATATAACCATCTTCCAACTTTTATACAAGAAATCCAAGAAATAAATAAATTCAAACAGACGGTGAAATGAAACTTCCTGGCAGATTAAAACTGTGTGCCCGACCGAGACTCGAACTCGGGACCTTTGCCTTTCGCGGGCAAGTGCTCTGCCAACTGAGCTACCGAAGCACGACTCACGCCCAGTACTCACAGCTTTACTTTTGCCAGTACCTCGTCTCCTACCTTCCAAACTTTACAGAAGCTCTCCTGTGAACCTTGCAGAACTAGCACTCCTGAAAGAAAGGATATAGCGGAGACATGGCTTAGCCACAGCCTGGGGGATGTTTCCAGAATGAGATTTTCACTCTGCAGCGGAGTGTGCGCTGATATGAAACTTCCTGGCAGATTAAAACTGTGTGCCCGACCGAGACTCGAACTCGGGACCTTTGCCTTTCGCGGGCAAGTGCTCTACCATCTGCCAGGAAGTTTCATATCAGCGCACACTCCGCTGCAGAGTGAAAATCTCATTCTGGAGACGGTGAAATCTCTTTTAATAAAAGACAGCTTTTATACCATACAGGAATACTTGGAATCAAAATTGTCTTAGTGCATGATAATGTATCAAAGCTGAATGTTATTAAGTCAATTTTGTCACATCATGTAACAATTCTCTGTAAAGCTGTAACTTTAATTAACATAATTTGTAGGTAATGTAAAATAATCATTCTTCTGTGTTCTTGTTTACTGTTTTATACTCATGTAAACTGTATATTTGTATTGACTTATCCGATATCAGTTGTACAAGCCATTGTACTGATTTCATCTACAGGACAAATAAATAATAAATAAATAAATATAAATAAATAATAAAGAACTAAAAATGTGGTCAACTGCTTCAGCATCTTCCTTTGATATAGACTGGTGCCTTCCTCTTGAACGAATAGGCACTGGAGCACTTACATTCTACAAAACATTGTGAACAGGAAGTGAGCACTGATGGCATTGTTGCTGTCCTTCAGCTGGAATCCTGTATCCAGCAGCTGGTACATGTGGTAGCATGAAGTTCACTGCAATTTCATTTAGCTCATAACTGGTGTCTATAATCTCTGCAATCCACCAGTCACAGTCATACACACACGCCACAAACATCCCTCTTCTCAGGTTGTGAATCTGAATATTGTCCTGCTGTTTCTGAGGTGTTGGCCAAGCGAACGAAATTTCTTCTTTCTTGCTCTTTAAAGTGCGTGCAATATTAGTTTGCTCATCACTTTGAGTCCAAAAATGTGTCTCCTGAATTCCTTTCACAAGAGTGGTTTGTTTGGACCATTCTTCTTTTTTCTGCTCATGGAATTTTTTGATTTCCTCTTTGGACAAAAGAATGAGGGGTATGGATGTGTAAGATTTCACGACGTGAAATCCTCAGCATTCTGAATCGCAGCTGTATTTGTTCTGGAAAGATTATGTTTTGTAGCATGATGCTTCAGCAGGCCTACACCATCATAAGGCCCCTTCCTGTGACCAGAAGCACTGTATACCCAGTCAACTGGCACAAGCGACTTAATTCAAACAGCTGGCAACAGTTTTTAACATGACTAGGAGCACCATCAGAAATAATAATGATCTTATCTGCACCTGTTTGCAGTTGAAGAATTTTGTGCATTGATAGCAAAGCATGTGCTGAGTCATGTCCTGTGTCATTACTTATAACTGGAACACTTGTGGTCTTGTTTTGAAAATATGTCACTCCTGTAAAAATTGAAACCTGGTTATTACTCCAGTGATACCCTTGTACTTTTTGTGGGAGAATTACAGACCAGTTCTCAGCAAACTCACAGTGAAGCACTAAACATAGTTCTTCAGCCTGTACATGCCCTTCACTTCTGCAATGTGTTGTTGTTGAAATATCTTCAGATGCTGGTGCGTTACTGCTTTCACTGACCATTTACCAAGTTCATCAATGAAACTGTCAAAGGCGACAGTTTTCTTAATTAGTTTATTTTCCTCCCATGTCGTATATGTAATTTCTGCAGAGTTATCTGCTATGTCTTCCAGACCAAGCATTTGTAAAGACAGTACTCCCTTTCCAGGGCAGTCACCACATTCTTGAAACATACAAGTCTCTCGCTTTACGTCACAGACTACTAATGACTCCACACACCCAACCAAGGTGTCATATGTCATGTGCTCCAGTAAGTTCTTCAAAGTTACCACACAAAGTTCAAAATTCGCACAGTACACGCATAAACAGACATCTGTAGGTAGGGTGTGGAACTACCCATGTAGGTCATAGTGCATAAAATTTTGATCTTCCAATATGTGAAGTTGTATAGTTGCTCTTATAAACGGGAAAAGTTTCTTTAATACTGCAAGTCATGTACCTTTTCACTTTCACAACTTTGTTTGACCTTCAACTGTTACAGTTATAGTGTCTTTTTGTTGGTACTCTGGTGAGAACAGTCCCAATTATCTTCCAGATAAATGACTGCACTATTTTAACTTCAGCTGCTTCTACAGGATGACCATAATAGGGATCTGGTCTTCCTAAGACTCCTTTTACAGACCTCACATTTCTTGATTCATCAGCCATGTACTTTGATATGGATGGAACATGGTTCAAGACTGTTTTCTTTGAAAATGTATCTGGACTACTAGTTAAAACTTGCACCTGTTCTCTGTATGATGCACAATATTCAACAGCTGAATTGATATTTGTGAAAAATTCCTGACAAGAGGTGCAGGAATGCTTTGGTTCATTTTCCTCTGAAGATGAAATTTCTACTTTGAAGAGTGTGGTCAGTTTTGCTATAGTGTGTTCATCCATAGCTTTAGTAATTTCTCTGCACTTTCTTGATGCATAGAGCTTATGATTCGACTTCAATGACCACGGTTTGTTAACAGGACTAACACCTACCTGTGTAGTTGACTGATTCAGTGTATTTAATTCTTCTATTGATGCAAAATCTGCATCATCTCCACCACAGGAGGCTTCAACTTGTTCAGATACTATCATTGTTGTTATTCTGTCAAAACATTTAGAAAACAAAATGTCATCACTGGAAACATCTTCACTTTGAAACAGTCTTCAAATGAGAACACTTATTCCCCACGTGAACAAAGTCTGTTTTTTTGTTTGGATATGTAATTTCTGCAGAGTTATCTGCTACGTCTTCCAGACCAAGTGTTTGTAAAGACAGTACTCCCTTTCCAGGGCAGTCACCACATTCTTGTTATCAGGAGAAAGAAAACTGGCATTCTACGGATCGGAGCGTGGAATGTCAGATCCCTTAATCGGGCAGTTAGGTTAGAAAATTTAAAAAGGGAAATGGATAGGTTAAAGTTAGATATAGTGGGAATTAGTGAAGTTCGGTGGCAGGAGGAACAAGACTTTTGGTCAGGTGATTACAGGGTTATAAATACAAAATCAAATGGGGTAATGCAGGAGTAGGTTTAATAATGAATAAAAAAGTAGGAGTGCGGGTTAGCTACTACAAACAGCATAGTGAACGCATTATTGTGGCCAAGATAGACACAAAGCCCATGCCTACTACAGTAGTATAAGTTTATATGCCAACTAGCTCTGCAGATGATGAAGAAATTGATGAAATGTATGACGAGATAAAAGAAATTATTCAGGTAGTGAAGGGAGACAAAAATTTAATAGTCATGGGTGACTGTAATTTGTCAGTAGGAAAAGGGAGAGAAGGAAACATAGTAGGTGAATATGGATTGGGGGGAAGAAATGAAAGAGGAAGCCGCCTTGTAGAATTTTGCACAGAGCATAACTTAATCATAGCTAACACTTGGTTCAAGAATCATAAAAGAAGGTTGTATACCTGGAAGAATCCTGGAGATACTAAAAGGTATCAGATAGATTATATAATGGTAAGACAGAGATTTAGGAACCAGGTTTTAAATTGTAAGACATTTCCAGGGGCAGATGTGGATTCTGACCACAATCTATTGGTTATGAATTGCAGATTGAAACTGAAGAAACTGCAAAAAGGTGGGAATTTAAGGAGATGGGACCTGGATAAACTGAAAGAACCAGAGGTTGTAGAGAGTTTCAGGGAGAGCATAAGGGAACAATTGACAGGAATGGGGGAAAGAAATACAGTAGAAGAAGAATGGGTAGCTCTGAGAGATGAAGTAGTGAAGGCAGCAGAGGATCAAGTAGGTAAAAAGACGAGGGCTAATAGAAATCCTTGGGTAACAGAAGAAATATTGAATTTAATTGATGAAAGGAGAAAATATAAAAATGCAGTAAATGAAGCAGGCAAAAAGGAATACAAACGTCTCAAAAATGAGATCAACAGGAAGTGCAAAATGGCTAAGCAGGGATGGCTAGAGGACAAATGTAAGGATGTAGAGGCTTGTCTCACTAGGGGTAAGATAGATACTGCCTACAGGAAAATTAAAGAGACCTTTGGAGAGAAGAAAACCACTTGTATGAATATCAAGAGCTCAGATGGCAACCCAGTTCTAAGCAAAGAAGGGAAGGCAGAAAGGTGGAATGAGTATATAGAGGGTTTATACAAGGGCGATGTACTTGAGGACAATATTATGGAAATGGAAGAGGATGTAGATGAAGATGAAATGGGAGATAAGATACTGCGTGAAGAGTTTGACAGAGCACTGAAAGACCTGAGTCGAAACAAGGCCCCGGGAGTAGACAACATTCCATTAGAACTACTGATGGCCTTGGGAGAGCCAGTCATGACAAAACTCTACCATCTGGTGAGCAAGATGTATGAGACAGGCGAAATACCCACAGACTTCAAGAAGAATATAATAATTCCAATCCCAAAGAAAGCAGGTGTTGACAGATGTGAAAATTACCAAACTATCAGTTTAATAAGTCACAGCTGCAAAATACTAACGCGAATTCTTTACAGACGAATGGAAAAACTGGTAGAAGCGGACCTCGGGGAAGAACAGTTTGGATTCCGTAGAAATGTTGGAACACGTGAGGCAATACTAACCTTACGACTTATCTTAGAAGAAAGATTAAGAAAAGGCAAACCTACGTTTCTAGCATTTGTAGACTTAGAGAAAGCTTTTGACAATGTTAACTGGAATACTCTCTTTCAAATTCTGAAGGTGGCAGGGGTAAAATACAGGGAGCGAAAGGCTATTTACAATTTGTACAGAAACCAGATGGTAGTTATAAGAGTCGAGGGGCATGAAAGGGAAGCAGTGGTTGGGAAAGGAGTGAGACAGGGTTGTAGCCTCTCCCCGATGTTATTCAATCTGTATATTGAGCAAGCAGTAAAGGAAACAAAAGAAAAATTCGGAGTAGGTATTAAAATCCATGGAGAAGAAGTAAAAACTTTGAGCTTCGCCGATGACATTGTAATTCTGTCAGAGACAGCAAAGGACTTGGAAGTGCAGTTGAACGGAATGGACAGTGTCTTGAAAGGAGGATATAAGATGAACATCAACAAAAGCAAAACGAGGATAATGGAATGTAGTCAAATTAAATCGGGTGATGCTGAGGGGATTAGATTAGGAAATGAGACACTTAAAGTAGTAAACGAGTTTTGCTATTTAGGGAGCAAAATAACTGATGATGGTTGAAGTAGAGAGGATATAAAATGTAGACTGGCAATGGCAAGGAAATCGTTTCTGAAGAAGAGAAATTTGTTAACATCGAGTATAGATTTAAGTGTCAGGAAGTCGTTTCTGAAAGTATTTGTATGGAGTGTAGCCATGTATGGAAGTGAAACATGGACGATAACCAGTTTGGACAAGAAGAGAATAGAAGCTTTCGAAATGTGGTGCTACGGAAGAATGCTGAAGATAAGGTGGGTAGATCACGTAACTAATGAGGAGGTATTGAATAGGATTGGGGAGAAGAGAAGTTTGTGGCACAACTTGACTAGAAGAAGGGATCGGTTGGTAGGACATGTTTTAAGGCATCAAGGGATCACAAATTTAGCATTGGAGGGCAGTGTGGAGGGTAAAAATCGTAGAGGGAGACCAAGAGATCAATACACTAAGCAGATTCAGAAGGATGTAGGTTGCAGTAGGTACTGGGAGATGAAGAAGCTTGCACAGAATAGAGTAGCATGGAGAGCTGCATCAAACAAGTCTCAGAACTGAAGACCACAACAACAACAACAACAACAACAACAACAACATGGATATGCAGATAATCAGCACACTTCACTGTTCTGTGGCCCCAGTCAGAAGACATTGCAAATAGTCCTTTTCACAAAAAACATCGCAACTGTGTCAACTGGTAAATTCCTCACGAAAACACAGAACTCACTGGATGGTCTCAGATTTCTTAGAAGTCTCTTCAGTAAACAAATTGGCACTGAAAAACTACAATACAGAGACCTGCAATGAACAACCACAACAGAGAAACTGACTAGAAACTACAACAGAGTGTAAGAAATATCTGCAACAATGAAAGTTAAAAGAAATAACTGCAACAAAGAAAGTGATAAGAAATAACTGCAACAAAGACAATAGAAATAAACATTGTAACAAAGAAATTAGTAAGAAACAGCTTCAGTGAAGATATACATTACTCTTGAATGTTAACAAAATATTTTTTGAAATAAAACCTGTCCATCTTAAAAGTGGAAGCTCTCCTTTACAGAGAATATAGTACTACATGGTACTAATCAACAGAAAATAAATCTAACTTTTCTAGATGGCATTTTGAAGAAAAAAAGTTCTATAAATTATAAAAAAAATTCAAAAGGTGACATTAAAATAACTTCAACAGATATGTGCAAATGGAGGATGCCATTGTAATCATAAAGCAATTATCTCTCAAATAAAAAAAACTGTAATAAATGCCTAGAACTGTTACAGTTAAATTTTTTTTTGAAATTCGCATCTTCAAAATGGTGTTTGTTCGCATCTTCAGAATGGTGTTTGCAGTGTCATCTTTGGAGGCCTGTTTCTCGGGGCAGGAATCTTTGTGGAGAAAACAAAAAAAAATGCATGTTCTTACTTACTCCTGAATTTTAACATATGCTAAATTAAATAACATCTGAGACTGTGAAGGTAACTTCCCTTCATGAAGTGATATGGATTATGCCAGTTTAATGTTACCAGTAAGTTCCTAAATGAATTAACTAACACTTGAGAGGTTAAGAGTAACTCTTCTGTGTGGTATACACAATAATATCAGTAAAAATGACAATGGAGTAACTGTTATTTAATTTCAGAATAAAAGTTACAGTAAAATTACAAATTTTGGAACATTGACCAATTTCTTGCAACATGAACTGTTAAAAAAATTGGTGCAATTCTGTATACTATATTTTAAAATTAATATCCCTCTCAACCCATCCTTCCTCCATCTTTAAACAGTATCAAAGACAGAGAGAAATGTGTAAGAAAAACATAGATCTATATTTTTCAGAAGAAAAAATGGTTATTTGAGATTTTGAAAAGCAAAATTGCAAATGAGAAGCACAAAATTCATTTATAATTATGAAGCTGTTATTTCAAGAAGTGACATAGGAATCAGTTAACATGAAAACCAAAATTTTTGCATTTTTGCAACACTCCATTAATCTCACAAAAGCATTGTGTTACACATCAAATTAAACCGCATTTCAAGTATTTTAAAATGACACTAGATTCAACTCTATTGTTTCAATATTTTCAGCATTATATGCATAATTGATTCCTCAAAACATTTGGAAAATTTTACTTTTCATATTTTGAAACATGAAAACAAAGACCTGACATGGTCAAAACCTGTTAGAATGTACAATATTTGTCAGCTGCATGGGTGCTGCCAGCATTCAAAAATTAGACAAATCTTGGACATCAAGGTCCAAAAATTAATCAGAATTGGCTGGTTTTATCTGAACAGATGTGTTGTAGCACATAACATTAAAAACATACCGTCACTTCTTGAACAAGTATGTTTCCTGATCACAAGTATTAGATTCAACAAGTACAATGTGAAGTATGGCATGTGGCAAGACAGTAACAAACACTTCAATAATTACGTGAGTTGCACACAGGACCAAAGCAGAATGAAGACGAGCACTGGACGGTAATTGTCTACATAGACACGTGTGCCAGATGCCACTGAATGTGCCTGTGCAATCATTTTGTGCTGTCACTTGGCCACCGTGTCTGCTCCTAGCGGCTACTGTTGGAGTCATCGGCCAGTGTGTGACATCTAGGTGATAGTTTGATTACCACACCCCTTCGTCCATGTGGGAGTGATGAGCTACGTCTCAGCACAGCAACCCATTTGGCTGGGCATTCTGGCAGTGCCCTGAACCAGACCGTCATTATCAGGGGTGTAGCAGGCCGGTACTGCAGCCTAGTTGTCTGTCAACATCTGATCCATCGGGGGGGGGGGGGGGGGGGCTACAAACAGAGGAAGATGAGAGCAGGGCTATGGGTGTTACAGAGGGTGCAGAGTCCAAAGACAGGAACAGGAAACAGCCTGGGAGCAGGAGGGGGGCAGCAGAGGGTGTGGCAGGGAGAATCAAAGGTCAGCTGTGTCATGGCAGGCGGCCTTCGGAGGGCCCAGAGGAGAGGACGGTCAGGTCTCCCACCACAGGTGCAGCTGATTTTGATGGTGCATCACCACGCAGTCACCCATGTCCAGGGTGAACACACAGTGGCACCGTTGCAGCCGGATGAATCAGGAGACAGCAAGCCATGGTGGTCGAACCCCTGTGCCCATATGCAGGTGCCCGGCTGGAAATGGACAGGTGACACTGTGGATGGCTACACAGGTAATGGCAGAATTAGACAGAGAAGCATGAAGGGCTGATGGCAATGGAGGAGTTCTGCTGGACTCTTCTCCGCTATCAGAGTCAACCTGTATGAACTAAAAAAAAATCATAAGGGCCTCATTCAGAGAAGCATCAGCCATGTATTTCTGCATCTGTGTCTTGAATATGCAGACAAGCCTTTCAGCCTCTCCGTTTGACTGAGGATAGATGGGCGGTGACAGTAGGTGGTGACTGCTACTGGGTCGGCAGAACTTGGTGGAAACCTAGGAATGGAATTGCAATCAAGTTTTCGACACCAGCATTAGAGGAAGACATTCAAGAGTGAAGATTCTACTGAGGGCAGCAATTGTAGCTGCTGCACTCGTGCACTATCACTTGACCACGTATGGAAAGTTGGAGTACGCTTGTTGACAATCAGCCAGGTTGTATCCAAGAAGGTTTCCTCAAAGTCGCAAAGAATCCGCTCCCGTGGGCGGGAGGGCATTGACCAGGAAGAGAATGTCTCGTGGGTGCTGCCTGCTGTTGTTGGCACTCAGAACAGCTGTGAACAAGATGTTCGATCTGCCAGTCTATGCCCATCCAGTACACATGGCGCCATGTGAGCAGTTTAGGGCAAGAGACTCCCAGTGACCTTCATGCAGGATCCAGAGTATCAGGTTCAGGTGGGACCACCCAGGGAGATTGCTGCCCAGTAAGGAGGAGGATAACGCCATCCATGAGGAGCAGCTGGTGACAAAGGTGAAAAAAACATCACAACAGATTGAGGTCTTGACCAGAGATGCAGTCAGACCAGCCGTGCTGGATGTCATGCCACACCTGTTATAAGATGGTGTCTTTCACCAATGCTGCAGCTACTCAGGGTGCTGTGACAGGGAAAGCATCCACTGCGTCTTGAGCCTCTTTGTCCAGATGCAAACACAAGATCTCATCTTGACCGGACTCTAGGTCATGTCTCATTGGGAGACAGGAAAGGATATTTGTGTTGACATGTTGCATGTTATTGAGGAAGTGAATTTCATAATGGTACAATGGTACCTGCTGAGTAAAAGTGCCCAACGCTGGAGATGGTGCGCAGTCCTCTCAGGTAGCTTCATCACTTGACTAAAGGGAGAGAATTATGGCTTATCGTTTGTATTGAGGTGAAACTTAATTACGTATAGAAAAACATGAAATTTCTTCAGCACGAAGAGAATAACAAGGGCTTCCTTTTTGATTTGTGGCATTAAGTGTCCTTGACATGAAAGTGATTGGATGTTCCGAACTGTCTGCGTTTCTATGAGCCACGATAGCCCCCAGGTCCCATTTAGAGGCGTCAGTTGCCACCACCAACTGTTTACCCAGTTAAACATTCAAGTCACGGGGCCAATTTGAGGCCCTGCTTCAAAGTCTTGAAAGCCTGCTCATATGCTTCTGATCAGACAAAAGGGATTCTCTTCTTTTGCAGACTGTTTAGTGGGTGCACAATCAATGTGTGGACAAATTTACTGTAATATGTGACCTTCCCCAAGAAAGACAGGAGCTCCTTAATCTTCCTGGGGCAAGGAAATGTGATGATGATTTCGACTAGCTTCTGTGCGAGTTGAATACTGTCCTGAGAAATAAGTGCCCAAGGTATTCCACCGATGGTTGGAAAAAAATTGATTTCTCAAGGTCACTTTTAAGGCCCGTAGACTTGAGGGTTTGAAACAATTGCCGCATGTTTGCTAAGTGTTTTGCCATTGTGGACACTGTCACTACATTGTTGTTGAGGTAATTTATGCGTACCAGCACATCCTGCAGCAGTTGCTCAAGAAATCTTTGAAAAAGGTCACTGGCCACCACGTAAACTATATCTATGTTTGAACCTATGCAACCTGTGTGACACATTGAGTACAAAGACTTTCTATGATCTTTCTCCAGAGATAGTTGCAAATAAGCTACAGAGGGACCAATTTTTGAAAAATGTTGTCCTCTGGTGAATGCAGAGAAAAGTCTTCATACAGACACAATTTTCTTGATTGTTCATTTACAATAACTAACGGTATTGCCCACTCACTTGCAGATATGTTTTTAATTATGTTCAAGACTGTCAACTTGTCTAGTTCATTGTTGATGGCATTTCGCAGTGCAATGCAATGCGTGTTGACTTCTTGAATGTGATGGGCACCACAAAGATCCTCGCTTTGACAAAACTTCCAGAGAAGCTCTCTGAGTAATCTTTACTGATGTTATCAAATTCGTGAAGTGGTATTTGTTCCAAAACAATGTTTATGGAGTCCTTGATGACAAATCCATAAGCTGAAAGGGTGTAAAGGGTGTTGAGGCCAAAAAGATGCTCTGTATGTGTGCTGTGAACCACAAGGAAGGTGAAGTGGCATACAACCGGTTTGTATGACACTGCAATCGTCATTTATCCTTTATGTAGAATGTTTTTCTTATGTTGCTTGCTTATATGACACCAAGTGGCGAGCTGTGGATTTAAGTGGAGGCGATCCTAGCTGGAGATATGTTGGATAGTTTAACAGGGCTGCAGAGGCGCCTGTATTTATTAACCTGTAGCTGAACATGATCGTCCCACAAAGTGAGTGTGATGAACATTTTCTGAAGGGACATTCCTGGGCTTAATGTTTCAGACAAAAGCACATTAATGTCTAGTTGGTCCTGATGTAGCGCGTGTTTGTATTGTAAGCATGTTCTTCCTTCTGGCATGCCTCATTCACCTGTTGGGTGCCCAGCTATCAGTGCAGTTAACTCTGACGTGTTTTCAAAAATATTCTGAGCACAACACAAACAAGCGCTGGTCGGGAGGCTGAGAGTGCTCTCTTGTTTATGAGACTGAGCCATAGGGTGTTGGTGTTTGCAGTTGCTTCTACTTTGGCTAGGTTGGATTTCTCCTCCAGTTCTGCAGTTGCTCCCAAAATCTATTGTATGGCCTGAGGCCCAGGAAACCTTGAAGAATTGGTATAATTTTACGGTGTCCTCTGTCCTCCAGAGATGGGTCTTCAGATTGTAGGGCTTTCTGGAGCACTTCCTTCTCTGGAGCCCCCCCCCCTCCTTATGTACAGAAGTCACAAAATAATATTTCCTACTGAGTCCTTGCAGTTCAGCCACCCACATATGATGTGATTGTTTAGATTATTTATGACACTGATAAAATTCCGCATAGGATGCAATGACATGGCAGGGGCGGTGAACATTTCATGAAAGGTTAGGTGTGCTGGTTCTGTAACAGGGGCCAGTTTGCATGAAAGTGGGTACATACTAACAAGGGAACCTCCCCATCGCACCCCTCTCAGATTTAGTTATAAGTTGTCACAGTGGATAGACCTTGAAAAACTGATCACAGATCAATCGAGAAAACAGGAAGAAGTTGTGTGGAACTATGAAGAAATAAGCAAAATATACAAACTGAGTAGTCCATGTGCAAGATAGGCAACATCAAGGATCGATAGAAAACAGGAGCACTGTGGTCCAGTGGTTAACGTGAGCAGCTGCAGAACGAGAGGTCCTTGGTTCAAGTCTTCCATCGAGCAAAAAGTTTAATTTTTTATTTTCAGACAATTATCAAAGTTCAGGCACTCACACATAATCAACTTCGCTCTCCAAAATTCCAGGACATGTTCAGATTTGCTTGGACATGTGCAGGATTTGACGGTCTACACACGGAAAAATTTGAAAATGTAAAAAACATATGTTTTGACAGAGCACAGGGAAAAGTGTGCGAGTGTGAGACTTTTGGATTCACTTGTTGCAGTTTATGTGACAAACTCTTATGTTTTCATCACTTTTTTGGGAGTAATTATCACATCCACAAGAAAACCTAAATCGGGCAACGTAGAAGAATCTTTTTACCCATTCGCCAAGTGTACAAGTTAGGTGGGTCGACAACATATTTCTGTCATGTGACGCACATGCCGTCACCAGTGTCGTATATAATATATCAGACGTGTTTTCCTGTGGAGGAATCGGTTGACCTATGACCTTGCGATAAAAAGTTTTCGGTTCCCATTGGAGAGGCACGTCCTTTCGTCTACTAATCGCACGGTTTTGCGGTGCGGCCGCAAAACACAGACACTAAACTTATTACAGTGAACAGAGACGTCAATGAATGAATGGATAGATCATAACTTTGCTAAAATAAAGAAAAATTTTACACTTGAGGGGAGACTTGAACCAAAGACCTCTCGTTCCGCAGCTGCTCACGCTAACCACGGGACCACGGCGCTCCTTATCTCGGAATGTCCATGATGTTGCCTATCTTCACGTGGACTTCTCAGTTTGTATATTTTGCTTATTTTTTTATAGTTCCACACAACTTCTTCCTGTTTTCTCGATTGATCTGTGTTCGGTTTTTCAAGGCCTATCCACTGTGCCAACCTATAACTAAATCTGAGGGGGGTGCGATGGGGAGGTTCCCTTGTAAGTGGGATCCACTACAGGAGAAGGGATATGACCATGGATGGATGTTACCAGGAACACAGTAAAATGCTGTTGGAGGTATTTATCACATGCCTCCCACCCCTCCGTCGACTCATCATACGATGGGAATGGCTGCAGATTCACAGGTGACTGCCAGGAGAGCAACACAGACTACAAGGCCTCCTGACGTTTCTGTCTCTGTAACTGCTGTTGAAGAAAGTGTTGGAATGTGATTTCCACCAATTCACCTGGTGAGGTAGTTGGGACACAAGGTTCCTGGAAAATTCCCATGATTGTTGCCAGTTGTGTTGTGACACACAACATGAAAAACATAACGTAACTTCTAGAACAAGTATATTTTCTGATCACAAGTACTAGGTTTAACAATGTGTATAGTGTTCAGGGTGCCCTGAAATGAACTGCGTGTGGAGTCAGAGCAGAATCAGGGCGAGCGACAGTCAGTGATCACCTACATAGACCCGTGTGGCAGGTGGCACTGAATGTGCCTGTGCAATACTCGTGCACTGTTGCTTAGCTGCCACGTCTTCTTCTAGGGGCCACTGTTGGAGAAGTTGTCCGGAGCCCAGTGACGATGTTGTAGTCTGGTAGGTTACCGCAGGACCCTTCAGGAAACTGCTTCATCCAACATCTTTGACCATCTGCCTCATGTAGTCACATATGGGCCTATTCTGCAATTCTGTCTCTACCTTCCTATCAGCTATTGTTTTCGGCACTGACTCGTGTCATAATATATACCATATCATTCTCTCTCTTTATTTCATTGTAGTCTTTGTTAGGCATTTTTCTCACATTGACTTGTTGCAGGATGTCTTAATTTCTTGCTCATCAGTCACTCTGATCTTCAACAGTTGCATGTAACATCACGTTACAAATACTTCTGATTGTCTTCTTGCTGCCTTTTCCATTGTCTGTGTTTTCCACCTGTGCAGATTAGTCCCAAGCATAGCTTTTCACGAATCTTTTTCTGGTCTCAGAGTTTATATTTTTTAATAGTAGTAACTGTTTCGGGAAAGGCACTTTTGCCTTGTATAATCCTTGCTGCTGTTCTTTCTTACATCTTTCTTCCTTATCTATTCCACTTCCAAGTGCACCTGCTGCCACACCATGATGTAAATTTTCTTTTTGTTTATGTTCATATTACAGCTATTAGCTAGCACACACTCCATTTCATTTAACCCCCTACTCACTTCCTGTTTATTTTTTGTGGCTACTAATATGTCACCAGCAATTGTATCATGCTGATTTCCTACATTTGACAAACTACTCCCACATGACAGTAATCCTTTACTTCCCTCACTGTATGATCAATGTGAAAACAAAATTTCAGTTGTGACTACAAGCAACCATGCCACACACCTTTCGTGATTTTACCATCCTGTATCATTTTGTCAGTGCTCTCTACTCCAGTCTGCTTCACATTTAGAGGATGGAGAATCATTCTATCCCTATCACTTACCCAGTGATATAAAATGTCTGACAGACAGAAAATTAAAATATGAAAAAAATCTGAGGAAGTTTCTTCTTGAGAACTCCTTCTATTCCATAGAAGAATTTCTATTACTGTAATGTGTAAAAGGTGGTGGGTAGGAATTACTACCTCAAAACATTTGTATATCTTTTTTTCTTTCTTCACTTTTAAAAAAAGCTTAGAAATGTTCAGAATGTAATTTGCAATGTTAATGTAAAATGGCTTGTTCCACATCAGTACGATTGTGCAAAATGATCCATCGGACATGAAACTAACTAACTAATTCCATCCTGTATTATTGAAAACCATCTCCAAATCTACGACTGCAGTAAATGTTTCCTTGTTTTTCTGAAATCTGCCCTCTTCTGTGTTTAAATTGCTTCTGATGTGTCCATGCTTCTCCAAAAAGCAAATTTATTCTCTTTGAATGTTTCAATTTTCCCTTCCGTTCTTCAATAATGTACTCTTGTGAACAGTTTTTGTACATGAGATCTTGTACTGATTGTGAATTGTTTTCAAGTCTGTCTGTTCCTCTTTGTATGGAATTATGTTGGTACATTCTTTTCATAATCTGGACTTCCCCAGTTACATAAATTTCATTCACAAGCTTGTAAAGCTCTGGCTCCTTCTTGTGTCTTGATATCCACAAGAGTTTCACTGGTATTTTATCAGTAGTTGAGCATTTGTACCTTCCTAGTTCCAGCATAACTTTCTGACATTAAAAAGTAGTATTATGCCCTACTTATTGTCTTATTGCACCAGGTCCTCATTTTCGATTGACCTAATTTATTCTTGACAACTGTAAAATTTCTCCAAGTATGTAACTATACAACACAGTAAAATGTTGCAAATCTTCAGTTGTGAAAACATAATGCAAACAATCTCTGTTGACAATTCGGTGGTGCAAATTCATAATAAGGCACAACAGACTGTGAAAATTCTACGTTTGTTGAAATAAGTTGTATAGGGAGAAGATTTCATGCTGTGTATGGTCTTCATGTGAGCAGATTGGGGAAGAACTATGTAGTTACAATGACCATGAAAATCTTTAATACAAAAGTAAAGAAACAAGGGGCCATAATCTGATGTCGGGTCACAGTGGTGGGAGA
The DNA here is from genome assembly GCF_023898315.1 of Schistocerca nitens. Lineage (NCBI taxonomy): Eukaryota > Metazoa > Arthropoda > Insecta > Orthoptera > Acrididae > Schistocerca > Schistocerca nitens. The sequence goes on along the minus strand of NC_064616.1, from coordinate 831,859,548 downwards.
CAGTGGGCATGTGTGTGTGAGCTGTGCTTGTGTGTTTGTATGTGTTCTCTATTTCCAAGGAAGAACTATTTTGTCCAGAAGCTTGAATGTTTAGCAGTCTTGTTACTGCATCTGTCTGTGACGTAACATCTCCTCTATGTTACGAGTAGCAATCTATCCTCTTGATAATATTGTCATTATTCTATCCTGGATGTTGTATATATATATATATATATATATATATATATATATATATATATATATATATATATATATATATATATATAAGCTGGACAGAAACAGTCAGAAAAAATGTAAGAATGTTGCAGGGTAGGTTGTGCTGAGAAATAATTATTAAGAAAAAATTTGATACATTGTGCTGTTTCGTAGTTAATTAGCATTGAAGGTAACCAATCACGCCAGCATTCATGGAAATTCAAGTGGCTCACCAGGGACAGTGTTGTCAAATGTGCCCTTTATGTGGTTTCCTAAAGAGAGCCATACAAAAAATTGGATGTGAGATGGTTGCAAGGATCGAACCCAAGCCAAAGGTTGTGCTATCATCTATGCTGTGAGAACATCCAACACTAATTGTATCTGGCGGGCTGCCTGATTGGCTGACTTCAAGGCAACATATAGAATTTTTTTTCGTAACAATTATTTCTCAGCACAACCTACACTGCAACACAGTGTGTCTGTCAGGCACATTTTCTCTGGTGTTTTGGCAGATATTTGCAGTTTTGTTATTGCGAAAGTAGCTGGAATCGGCCCAAATAAATACTGCCTGTCACATCTTTCATCCAAAGCCCAGTGGTACAAAGAAAATGAAGTGGTATTTGTTTGAGCTGACTCCAGCTACACATCACAAACACGAAATTGCAGATATCTGCTGAAACATCAGAGAAAATGCGCCTGATGACTCTTAAGAGAGACGTGGTATATAAATTAATGGGAAAAAATCATAACACCAAACAGTAATTCAGAAATAAATTTGCCTGAGTAACATATTTAAGTGATTAACATTACAATCTGGCAGGTTAATGCAAGCACAAGATAAGCCATTAGAAATGTGAAATCCTGTTACATTAATAACCAGTGTCACTACCACAATGTTGAATGCAAGCATTCAAAGGTGCATGCATTGTGTCGTACAGGTGCCGGATGTCAGTTTGTGGGAGGGAGTTCCGTGCCTGTCGCACTTGGTTGGTCAATAGAGGGATGGTTATTGCTTTTTGTGGATGACACTGGAGTTGTCATTTGACGGTGTCCCATATGTGCTCAATTGGAGACAGGTCTGGTGATCGAGCAGGCCGAGGCAACATGTTGACACTCTATAGAGCACACTGGGTTATGACAGTGCTATGTAGGTGAGCCTGTTGGAAAACATTCCCTGTAATGCTGTTCGTGACTGGCAGCACAACATGTCGAATCACCAGATTGATTTAGAAATTTCGAGTCAGGGTGCGTGGGATAACCACGCGAGTGCTCCCGGTGCCATATGAAATCACACGATGGACGATAACTCCAGGCGTAGATACAGTGTGTATGGCATGCAGACAGATTCATTGCAGGCCCTCAACTGGCTTCCTTCTAACCAACACGTGGCCTTCACTGGCACCGAGGCAGAACCAGCTTTCATCAGAAAACGCAACAGACCTCCACCCTGCCCTCCACTGAGCTCTCGCTTGGCACCAGTGAAGTCACAAATGGTGGTGGTTTGGGGTCGGTGGAATTCACTGTACAGGGCATCTGGCTCGGAGCTGTCCTTGAAGTAAACAATTTGGAACAGTCACTTGTGTCAGTGTGGTACCAACTGCTGCTGCAGATGTAGCACGATGCCTGGAGCAATATGTAAACATGACAGTCTTCCCTCTCACTGGTGCCACATGGCCTTCGGTAGCCTCGTCTTCTTGCGACTGTACATTCCTGTGATCACTGCTGCCAGCAATAAGTGCAAAGCAGCACGGGAGACAGTCAACTCCAGTGTATCGAATGCCCTACCTGTTACTACAGGAGTATCACAAGGTTCTGTCCAGGGCCCTTTTCTTTCTCTAATATGCATGCATGTCTACCCAGTTCTTTGCTCTGCAAGTCAATACTAAATGCTGACGATTCAACCCTCATAATGACTGATGGAATATAGACAAAGTGAAAAGAAAAACACTGGCAACGTTGACATGTCTGCACAGTGCCTACATCAAAATAAACTAATATTAAATAGAAAAAAAAGTGGAACTATATATGTCTATCTCCATAAACTTATGAAAAGGTGAATGAGTGTGAATCTGCCCGAGTACTAGGAATTCATTTGGATCGACAACTGAAATGTGATGAACAGACTGAGCAGTTGTGCATCAAACTATCATAAGTGATTTACTTACTACACAAGATAAAACTCTGTGCCAGTGTTCATATTATATAATCTTCCACTTTCACTTTAACTTGTGGAAATATTGTATGGGGCTGCCCTTCTGGTGAGAAAACAGTGTTTATGTGTTTAAAAAAATGCAGTAAGAACAATTGCAGACATTCCAAACAGTGAGTCATGGTGACCACATTTCATAGAACTAAAAATTCCTTGTACCTTCCCTCTATATTAAAGCCTGTCTCCTCTCGATGACAAATGAACCAATGGAAAATCCACGATGGAATGTAACAGTATTATGAAAAGCAAAGTTGGTGCCCACCATATAGTTGAGATGCTTAGTCGCAGAAGATAGGCACAACAGAAACACTGTCACAAATAAGCTTTCGGCCAGCAAGGCCATCATCAGAAACAGACGACAGACACACGCAGGCACACTCACGCATACACAACTCACCCACACATGACTGCAGTCTCTGGCAAGTGAAGAATGTACTAGATTAAGTAAGTCCCAATATAGTTTGAAATATACTGGAATGAAGCTGTATAATAAACTATCTGTGACAGTGAGACACATAGAGAAGAAATTTATAATAGTGTGATACCCTAAACAGAACATTTAATTTTTAATGTAAAATATAAATGTAATGTCTAATTTTTAGTGTATAATCCTGTTATTGTATATGTACTGCTTATTGTATATGTATCCCTGGAAGAATAGTCAATATTCAAGGATGTGACAGGACTGATCATTCATAGCCAAAAGTGCAGTAAACATGGGCTCTAAAATGCATATCTTAATTGTTATGAGCACTTCTTCACCTTCAATACTGTGAAACAAATATATTCTACTGCAAGTTACTTACTTTCTGTATTTCGAGAGTTGGTAGTATGAACCAAAACAAGACTGAAATTTACAGTAAACATAGGCTCTAAAATGCTTACTTTAAGAGCTGTGAGTACTTATTTATCTTCGTTACTATGAAACACATTTCTTCTACTGAATAAGTGCTCGTAACTCTTAGGGTATGTATTTTAGAGCCATGTTTACCAGACTTTTTGGCTTTGAATTACAGTTCATGTCATATCCCTGAATATTGATTGTTTCTTCTGGGATACCCTATATATCAAAACCCATATCATGTACATGTTCAGTGGTCAGTGAATAAATATGAATATGAAAAGTGGAAGTTGTACAATGTATGCAGGGTTATTCACAAGACCTCTGAGGCTTCAGAAGATGACGTCATGAAAACTACAAGACATACAGAAAATGAGACATATCAGTGGATAGAGCATCTCTCCAAGATTTTAGCTCACATTGCAGATGCTCGTTGTGGGTACTGTCTGTTATGCGGCAAATGTCAATATCATAGTCAAACTCTTGCCATACACATCCAACATGCCATGGTCAAAATTAGTGACATCATTAATTATCCTTCCTTGCAGCTCTCCCAGATTAAGTGGCAGTGGCATTAGTAACACACAATCTTTAACATAACCCCATAAGGAGGAGTCACATGGAGCTAAGTCAGGTGACAGTGGGAGCCAGTAAACAAGGGGAGAGTCGTGATGGGAAACACTTCCAATCCAACGCTGAGGCACTTTGGCATTGACATAATCACAAAAGTGTGAAAGAAAGTGTAGTGGAGCACCATCTTGTTGCGAAATGAAGTCTCCATTGTCTTACTATAATTGAGGCAGAAGCTGTTACTGCAGCATGTCCAGGTACATGAAACCAGTCAAAGTTTCCTTCACACAAAAAAAGTCCATAAACATTTTTTAGAGAGTATGCCACAAGAGATGTTAACTTTCAATAAATCATGAAAGTGTTCCACAATCTTGTGTAGATATACTGTGCACCAAATGCACATGTTATGATGATTTAGCTTTCCAGACATATTAATTGTAAATAGCATTCCTGTTTTTAATTCTAATACTTATCCTGTTTTAATTCTAAATGACTCTCTGAAAACTGAGTAGTGCAGCATGGGGCCCATGACATCTGCTACATCTCCTATATGCATAAACCACCTCTTGTCTTTCACCATCTGATACTAACATGAGCTCATATGACTTCATTAAACAAATAATTACAATTCCTTATAAAGGATACTTTAATGTGAGGAGAGTGGAGGGACCTTCATTAAGGGTTTCAGTACATCAGTGAGAGTCGTGCAAACTTCACTAATAACTCCTGATGTATTTTACTTGGATATTTTGAACAGATACAAGTTTGTAACAGAATATGTAGTTGAGAAAAAGTTCAAAGATAGTGTATGAGTCTCTTAATAAGAACTACTGTTCCTATAATTTGTGTCCTATTTCGTTATTGTTGGTTAAAAATATCAACAACAGTTCTAAGCACTTGAATGATATGTGGTAAAAATTGGAAGCAGTTCACTGAAAAGCCTATCTCCCCCATACAGTTCTCTATTGTGTTAAATGAGGTAACCCATTGTCACTGGTTTTCATTTTTAATATATGATAATTAAGTACAATAAATGCTGCATTAGCTGTTTAGATTGCTCTAATTTTGACCATTTGTGACTGCTGATTGGCACAACCTGTGCATCTCTGAACACTTGGCTTTGCTATGTTCTGAAAAGTGCTGCCATCTGCCATTCTTACAACTACTTTTATGTGTTCATTCTACTTCAAATTGTGCCAGATACACACTCCCATGTACTTTATGGTTGTGACTCTTCCATGTGACTTATCCTCTGCAAATCTTCTTGCATTTTACCACAGTGCTCTGTTATGATGACTGTTCCACGTACAATAGCATCGCTCACAAACAGCCTCACAGATCTTCCAGTGTCATTAATCAGATGGTTTATATATTTCATGAACAGCAACAAGCCTATAACATTCCATAGTGGTGTGCCTAAAATGATACCTAGATTAAAATAACAGGGTACTGAAAGAAAATTGTGTATGGAGGAACTATTATAGCAACAACCAATCACGAGAATGTGGTTGGACCCTCCTTATGTTCATAATAGTCATATTGCTCTGCCCTACCAACTCAAGTGTCAGTTAAAAATCAGTTGTGGTCAACATTTGTGTAAGTAATATAACTGGTGTGATTCATTTTCATTGTGTGCTTTTTGTTATTTATGTGGCATGTAAGTTTATGTGACAGAAATTTTGAAGCTAGCAAAAATAGTGCACAGATAAATGTGGTCAAAGAAATGAGTTTGTTGACTTTCTGTGGAAACGTTTTGGGAAAGAGGGAGATAATGGAACACTTCATCTGCTTCTACCAAGGGTTGTAGACAGAGCTGAAGATGCCTTGAAGATACGCAAAAACAACCTAGTGGAGATTTTCAACATAAAATACAGTACAGAGCAGGAGAGGAGTGTGGGTTTAAGGTGCAGACACTTAGGAAAAAAGAAGAAGACAGAAAAATGACTGTGAGACTTAAACTCATTTCGTCAAGATGCAGTTTATCATCACATGTATATGACTGTTATGTAAATACAGGACATCTGAGAATAAAAAATATATATAACTCTTTACCATGCCAAATTATTTTGTGGTGGCAATACTTATATGGTAACAGTTGTGCAGTCCTTTGGTTTCAGATTTTATTTTTATTTATTATTTATTTATTTATTTCGTATTCCATTAATCCGTATTGTGATAAATCACAAGGATGTGGAATGAGTCATGATTACATACAACAGATATAATACACATATATAAAATGACAAAAATGTACCATAAGATTATGAATAAGTTTGTAGGTTAAAATCAAATCAAAGGTATAGCTCAAGTAATATAAAACAATACCTAAAAAGGAAATATAGTACATTTTCCAAATTAAACAAATAATACACATATATAAAATGACAAAAATGTACCATAAGATTATGAATAAGTTTGTAGGTTAAAATCAAATCAAAGGTATAGCTCAAGTAATATAAAACAATACCTAAAAAGGAAATATAGTACATTTTCCAAATTAAACAGTTAATGTGATCTATAGCAAACAAATTTTTATCAGTATAAAAAATCATTGCTTTATCTGTAGATACTCATCAAGAGAATAGAAGGAATTTACCATTAGGTATTCTCTCAATTTACATTTAAAAGTAGGTAAGACATTAATGTGATCTTTAATACCTGATGGAAGGGAGTTGAAAATTTTTGTGGCTGAATAATGAACACCTTTCTGAACAAGACTTAAATGTTTCAGATCCCTGTGTAGATCATTTTTAGACCTAGTATTATGATCATGACATTCACTATTAGTTTTAAAAAGAGATAGGTTGTTAGAAACAAAAATCATCAAAGAAAATATGAATTGAGAGGTAAGTGTTAATATTTGTAACTTATGAAACAGACTTCTGCAAGAATATCTTGGATGAACACCACTCATGATTCTAACAGCTCTCTTCTGTGCAGTAAATATTTTTTTGGCTAAAGGCTTGTTGCCCCAAAATATTATGCCATACGACATGATAGAATGAAAATAACCAAAGTAGGCAGCTTTAGTAGCGTCCTCATCACCAATGGGGGTGATTACACGGAGAGCATAAGTTGCCACACTGAGCCTTCTATGTAGGTCTAAGATATGCTCAGACCAGTTCAGCTTGCCATCAATTAGAATGCCCAAGAACTTAGATGATTCACAGTGTAGTATATTTTGGTTACCACAGTTTAAGTGGCATACTTCATTTTCTTGTTGAGATGTGTGAAATTGCATATACTGAGTTTTCTGAATGTTTAGAGTTAGTCCATTGCACTTAAACCAGTGTAGGATGTCAACGAGTACAGCATTACATTTATTTTCTAGGTCACTGTTAGTTCGACTTTCAAGCAGAATAGTGGTGTCATCGGCAAAAAGAGTAAATTTACACTCGGTGTCTGTGCAAAGTGGGAGATCATTGATGAAGATAAGGAAAAGCAAAGGTCCTAGGATGGACCCCTGAGGCACACCACACTTTAATGTGCCCCAATCAGAAGAAATGGGACTATCATTGGCACCATTAATTATCACCTTCTGTTTTCTGTTTTGCAGATATGATTCTATCCATCTACCAATGCTACCTCGCAAGCCATAAAAATTAGCCTTATGTAAGAGAATGTTGTGGTCCACACAGTCAAAGGCCTTAGACAAGTCACAAAAAATTCCAATAGGTGACATTTTATTATTTATTGACTCTAAAATTTCATTTGTGAGAGAAAAAATAGCCTGCTCAGTTGATCTACCTTTTTGGAAACCAAACTGGTTTCTGTTGAGTATGTTGTGGCTGTTAAGATGTTCTACAATTCTTGTATACATTAGTTTCTCTAATACTTTTGAGAAACTACTTAGTAGTGATATTGGACGGTAGTTAGACAAATTAGTTTTGTCACCCTTCTTGAAAAGTGGTTTCACAACGGCAAGCTTTAGTCTCTCTGGGACAACACCATGCTGGATAGACTCATTAAAAATGTGACACAGGACTTGACATATGTGGTCACTACAATGCTTCAGTATTTTTGGTGAAATGTTGTCAATACCAGTGGAATTTTTATTTTTTAAGGCCTTGATGGTATTTTTAACTTCAGTAATAGTAACTGGGGCAATACAAATTGGGTCATACGTGTTAGGGTTAGCTCTATGTAATAAATGCGTAGCAGCATTTAAGGAACCGTTACAACCTACTTGTTCTGCTGCAGTTATGAAGTGATTGT